>NW_026897523.1:0-340000 GCF_033153095.1 Gastrolobium bilobum | reverse complement strand
CTGTGGATGCATAATGAGTTTGTTTCATAACATTACTAGAGATTGCAATGTTCAAAATAAAAGGAGAATGATGGTATATTATTGGATCTATTTCTTATTATCAATTACGCATACGTCTTCAATGAAATGGCCATCTTATGATAGTTTTTTAAAATTAATAGGAACGGTTGGAGGCCAAAAACCTGTTTGCTACAAAAGAAGTTATAGAAGAAGTTCAAAGAACACCAGCGAAAACATTTTCACCCAGTGAAACTCCAAATGTTTCAGAAGTTACTGAGGAACAACAGACGCCCAAAGTGGTGGCCCCCACACCAGAGCAAATTATTGCTATTAAGGTATAATAAAAAGTGAATATATCAATTTATTTTAGGCTTATCACTATAAGGGTGACCATGTGACATAAACATCAAGTTCAATTCAGATCTGTAATAAATGCATCCTCCCTTATACATTTGATTTACCTTGCAAAAAATTGTAGATGAGAAGATTTCGTACTTGTTTTTATCCACAACTTTACAGCAAACCATTAAAAAAGTAGTCCCCTTACAGTACAAAAACGAAACTAGAATTTTTTATGATAGTACAAATATGCAACATGTCATTTGCATAAGTCCTATTAAAAAATATTGTCCAAACGCAAAACTTGACCTGGAGTACTGTTGTTCTGCTTCTGAATATCTGCTGCTTTAATTTTTATTTGTCAGATGAATAGAATCTTAGTAATTCATTAAACATGGTAGAGGTAGGCTTTTGTCCAGTCATCCCTGCTCTGTTTCTTGCATGTAAATGCTATGGATGTCGAAGTATAGTTTCTATTAATTAAATTAACGAGGCCCCGACTCAAATACATATCAGGAGCTTTAAAATTAACTGCATTTGAGAGTGCCTCATTTTGAAAATGTAATTCATTTTCTAATGTGATATTATCTCGAACTAAGAAATTGCATCCATTCTGAATTATAGCAAATGTCCATCTTCATGAATTATAGAGTTACCATCTCTTAGAGGCTGGTACATCAAGATGCTAACTGTTGTTACCTATGGTTTCACATAATTCTGCTGTGTGCAGGCTGCCATTGTGAGTTCACAGACTCTTGAAGAGGTTGCTAGACTTGAAAAGGTGCTTGCTTTTCTAATTTGGATAGTCTCCTGAATTTTAAATTTTGTTTTCATACTCATGCTTAACATAATATTAAAATTAGTGTTTTTTACTAATGACCTGTTGTAAGAGAGATGATCCAATAGGAGGCTCTCGCAAAAAATTTCTCATGTGTCATTGGAGCTCAGAAACACTCAGGTTTTCTGTCAGCATTGCTGACTTAGAGTATTTAGACTGGATTGTTTGCCATGTGGGGAGGATGAGATATGGTTTGTCATAGATTGAGGAGTTCCTCTTGGTTATCTCTGGTGGTTTGGGAAAAAAAGGAGGGAAACTGTTTTGAGATTCTTGCTATAATTTGGTGTCTTAAAAATCTTGTTATGATATTTTTTTCTGGTTGTTTTCTTACTTAATGATACCTTATCTTCTAACCTGAAATTCTCGTGTCTTTCAAATTTAAATTTCTTATTATCATAAAAAGACTGATAATAATGTGGTACATCTAATCGTGGTACGTGGTAACAGGCACTGAAGTCCGGCCAGCTTCCTGCAGATGTAAAAGGCTTGAATGAAAATATAATGTTGGACAATGTTAACGAAAAACATGAGGACGTGGTGCATGATGCTAAAGGTCAAGCTGATGATGAATCTAATGATACTGATTCTGCTCCAATGGAACAGGTATAAGTCCACTTTGTCATGTGTCTATCAAGCTTTACTTTTGCACCGTTGTGACAAATCATTATTCCTCCATGATATGTATTTATTCTATTCTGTTAAGTTCATGTATTTATCTATTATACTATAACTCTGCCTTCCTTGGAACATCTTTTCTGAACATGTAAGCAGCTGCTGTCCATGTACACAACCATTGTTTTGTTATAATTTTAATTATCTTAAAATGTATCTAAATGAACGTGTTTGCATCTTAATTACCAGCCAGTACGTGGACTCTTATCAGAGTTTGGTAAGAAGGGGAGAGAGAGAGAGAGAGAGAATAGATCTTTATCAGAAGTTGTAGAGTGAGAGAGAGAGAGAAAAATCCATTCTGATATTATTTGATGAAAAGGACTTAACTGAAAGTACAAGCGGTGCTCTATATATATAGAGCACAAGGCCCATACAGAGGCCCATTACAGAGGTCCACTCACGACTAACTAAGTCTCTAACAGATCAAAAAACTACAAACAGAAAGGGAAGGATAAATCCTATACAACCAGAAGCACAATAAGCTAACTACATCAGACTAAAATAAACCAATCTAAAGCTTACAATACATACACAATATACTCTAATACCTTCCCTCAAACTCAGCAGTGTTGTGAATCCAACACTCTGAGTTTGCTGCGCAATTCTGCAAAACGAACAGGGGAAAGAGGCTTGGTGAGGGTGTCAGCAACTTGATCAGTTGCTGGAATATGAGAGACTAAGAGTTCCTTTCGGATAACTCAAAAGAAAGGGTACCCTTAAGATACCGAAGGACACGTTTGACCACCAACCAATGATCTTCAAGAGGTTGAGCCATAAACTTACAAACCTTGTTGACAGCATAACTAATTTCTGGTCTAGTAATTGTTGCATATTGCAATGCACCAACTATAGAACGATAGTGATGAGGGTCGCTGAAGTAATTAGAACCACATTTGGAAAGCTTATAGCCCGTGGACATTGGAGAAGAAATACTCTTAGCTTCATGCATGGCTGCATTAGTTAACAAATCATTGATGTATTTAGATTGGCATAAGGACAAACCACCCGAAATATGTCTTATGACTTCAATGCCAAGAAAGAAATCCAAATCTCCCAAATCTTTTAAAGCAAACTCTGAATTGAGTTATGAGATCAAATGTTGAATAAAGGCAGGATCAGTTCCTGTGATTATGATGTCATCAAGATATACAAGTATGTATATGCTTCCTGAGGCAGCTTGAAGAATGAAAAGAGATGGGTCACAACAACTAGATACAAACCCAAAATAGATCAGTGACTTTTTCATCTTATCAAACTAAGCTCTAGGGGATTGTTTTAGCCCATAAAGAGCTTTGTTCAACCTGCAGACCTGATGCTTATTGGCAAGCTCTAGGGGATTGTTTTAGCCCATAAAGAGCTTTGTTCAACCTGCAGACCTGATGCTTATTGGCAAGCTCAAAACCAGGTGCTTGTACCATAAAAACCTCCTCTTCCAAATCTCTATTAAGAAAGGCATTATTTACATCAACTTGTCTTAAATTCCAGCCATTTGTTAAGGCCAAAGTTAGCATTAACCTGACAGTAACAGGTCTGACTACAGGGCTAAATGTCTCAGTATAATCAAACCCAGCTTCTTGATGAAATCCTTTGGCAACTAACCTTGCTTTGTACTTGTTAACTGTCCCATCTGGATTTTCCTTAACTCTGAACACCCATTTACAACCTATAGCTTTCCTGTTAGGGGGTAAATCAACCAAGGTCCAAGTATTGTTAGCCAATAATGCTTTATATTTAGTTTGCATGGCTGCCAGCCTAGGAGGACTAGCAAGGGCCTATTTAACAGAGGAAGGCTCCATATGAGTAAGGAGAGCTAGAGATCTGACCAAGGATTTGGATCTGGTTTGAACAGAATGAGTGGGAGACTGCAAGTGAACAGAAGAGGAAGGTATATACTCGGAGGCTTAAAAAGAAGGAGAGGAAGAGCTTCAAACTGACTGGTCTGAAGAGTCATTATGCTATTGAGCTGCATTAGAAGAGCTTGGAGAATTAACATGTGTAGTAGAAGAACTGGAGTCGGTTGAGAATTTGGGGAATTACTTGGTTGAATGGATGACTCAGAATTAGAATTACTGGTGCTGGAAGAAGGTGAAGTGGAAACAAGAGTATGGGAAGAGAAGAGTGTTGACTAGCATGATCCGAGTTGGAGGAGGAAGGAACTGCAGTAGGTGTGGGAGCTAAATACGCCTAATCAGCTGTATACTGGTGGCTGAAGACCAAGAGGCGTAAGGAAATAAATGTTCATTGAATATTACATCTTTAGAGACAAAAATCCTTCCATCCTTCCTGTAACAAAGATAGCCTTTAAGACTTGAAGAGTAGCCTAGGAAGACACACTCTTGAGATCGAAATTGTAATTTGTGTTTATTGTAGGGTCTAAGAAAAGGGAAACAAGCACATCCAAAGATTTTTAAGAATTTATAATCAGGTGGAAGTTTGTAAAGTTTAGTGTAAGGAATTTCAAAGTTCAATGAGGATGTTGGTAATCGGTTAATAAGGTAAGTGGCTGAAACAAAAGCAAAATCCCAAAACTGCATAGGTAAAGATGCATGTGAAAGAGTAAGTTAAGTCCAGTTTCTACAACATGTTTGTGTTTTCTCTTAACAACGCAACTCCATTCTAATGGTGAGTGTGAGGGCAAGCTAATCTATGAATGATACCATTAAGGTTCAGATATTGAGTAAAGGGACGAAACTCTCCACCCAATCAGTAATATGGAAAGCACATCAGATTTCAGTTTAATGGGGTACAACCAAGTGTATCTTGTGTAAGCATCCACGAAGGATATGTATTAAGAGTTGCCTAAAGTTGATTTTATTGGGGATGGACCCCACAAATCACTGAAAATCAATTCAAAGGGTGAATGATAAACAGTTGAAGAAGGATAAGATGGAAGTCTATGGGATTTCCCAATACAACAAGAGGAACAGAAATCAAAACATGTTTTATTACTCAAAGGTATCTTACAAGTATTGATTACATTTTTAAGTGCTACATGACTAGGATGTCAAAGACGACAATGCCAAAGAGAATAGGCTGAATCAGAAATTACATTTGATGAATTATACAAATCTGAATTTGTATTAGTACAACCAGAAGACTGAACAACATTACAGACTGACACCAATGAAGAGGAGTGAGATGCTGAAGGGAAAACAGTGCTGGGAAAGCAATAAAGTCCATCTTGACCCAATTTGCCTTCTAGAAGAACTTTATGGGACCCCTGTGATTTAACAAAGCATTTAGTGGGGTGAAACTCAAAGAAAACATTATTATCACGTGCAAAGGCACTGACACTCAACAGATTCTTCATAATGGAAGGAACATGAAGAAGATTTTTAACTGACAATTTAGTTTTGGCATCTAAAGGTGACAAAAACTTTGAATGACCAATAGCATGAATGGGCAAACCTTGGCCATTTCCAATGATGACTTGGTCAGCTCTAGATAGTTGTTGGCTCTGTAATAGGTTCATTGGGCTTGCTGTTACATGGTGACTGGCTCCAGAATCAGGATTACCAATCAAGTGCTGGTTGTGTAACAGGTGTAGGAAGAAGACCTTGGTGCTGAGTAGCAACCATAGCTTGTGGAATAGAAGCATCAACAGATGGACGAAGGTATTGGAACTGAAACTGATACTATTGCTGTGGACGCTAAAATTGAGGATGAAACTGAGATTGCTGTTTAGTGAATTGAAAAGGCTGTGTAGAAGCTTCAAAGAACTGTGAAGATACAGTAGGAAGAGGTAACATTGGAACAAAGTTCTCTTCGATCTTGTACCAACAAGAATGGACATCATGTCCAAACTTGTAACATAATTGACAATACACGTTTGCACGTGTTCCTTGTCCTCTTCCGCTTATTGAACGTCCTCCAGATCTTCCATGACCTCTGTTAGTACCATTGGAGTAACCTTGAAGAAGAGAAATAGGCATTTGATTCGTCTGGTTCATGCTTTGTTCTTCGATCGAAGAAACAGAGGTGAACAAAGCACCTGGTTCAGTGCGTTTCTGTGCCTAAGTGAGATTCACAGAAACTGGATCTATTATCGGACTCTCATTTTGCTTCAGTAACAATTGTTTGAAGGCCATGAGATCAACTGCAAGATCAGCAAGGCTACATGCTTTTTCTCGACTTTGTACATTGAGAACAAAGGAATTGTAGTCTGAAGGCAAACCTTCAAGAATATAATCTATGTGATCTTCTTCCGAAACAGGAGTTCGAATCGCCTTTAATGAGTTACACAGATTTAATCCTCGAAAGATATTCAGAAACTGATTTCGCGTCTTTCTTGATCAATCGAAGCTCAGATCTGAGTTGCCTGGTCTTCGATTTCATTTTTCCATGAAACATCTTGTGAATCTGATCCCAAGCCTTATGTGAGTGCTTTACTCCTGGGATTTCGTTCACCACTGACTCTGATATGGTCGAAAGCAACCACGTTAGTATCATTTGATCTTGCATCAGCCATTCTTGAAACTCTGGATTCACATCATCATTCTCGCGATCCTCTTCTATTAGAAATTGTAATGGAATTTATGGATTTACCAAAAATTTGTGAAGCTAATGAGATGTAATGATAGGCTCAACGATCTGATTCCAAAATAAGTAGTATTTTTCGGTCGGTTTCACCGAGATCTGATAGTTGAAGAGTGATGGAGCTTTGTTCTCTATTGATCTACTTCGAACGCTTCGATTTTCACTGGTTTGATTACTGCTACTCTGATACCATATCAGAAGTTGTAGAGTGAGAGAGAAAGAGGAGAGCAAGAGAAAAATCCATTCTGATATTATTTGATGAAAAAGATTTAACTGAAAGTACAAGGCGTGCTCTATATATAGTTCGATGAAAGTAACTAAATTAGTTCAATGAAAGTAACTAAATTAATAACAATACAGCAAAATACATTTTTTTTAAGGTCATTCTTATTACTTCAAAAGACCAATTATCTCATATATCATTTAATATGATTTATTTTATGTGAGAGAATTCTAAATATTAATGAATAAATCAACAATAATAATTTTGTAATTTTCTATTTTAATATAAAATATAAATTTTTAAATTATATATATATATATGGGTTTGATGTATGTCATTTTAAATGACATAAGTTATGTCATTTTAGGAGAGAGATAGACACAAGAAATGGAAATCATGGAGGAGAAAGTGGGTGTGTTTTTTTTAATTTAAATTTTAAATGAAAAAATATTTTCTTGTGTCTATCTCTCTCTTAAAATGACATAACTTTATGTCATTTAAATAAATTATAATTTATTTAAAGTATATAATATAAATCTTGATTATTAAAAATAAATATATTTGATTAAAATGTGAATTGGTGGACAGAAAAACAATGGGACTTGAAATTATTGTTATTATGATTATAAATAAAAATTGGAAAGAGGAGAATAGGGGTAATGATGCAGTGGACCAAGAGAAGGAGCTGTCAAAACTCAGTTCCCAAGAATCTGAATCGTAGCTGCAGCATCACCTACAGCTTTTTCTCTTGACTTCTTCCCATTATTTACTTTTTTTAATTATGTATTTGGTGGTATTATTAAATTTTGTCAAACCAAGCACTGTAACGGACACATTACCCAAAAGCTGGCAGCAAAATCAATGAAGAAAAGGAAGGTGATAACATTACCCAAAAAAAATCGCTGGCTTTTTAACACTTATTCTGGCCTTTTCCTATTATATCTCAAATTTACAAAGTGCTGCCACCTGTGCTTTTTACGTTTCTTTTTCTTCCTGAATGTCTGTAACTTCTCTTCCTTTCCTTTTAGCGACGCAATAGCGTCGCAAGATCTGCAGCCCGCAATAAGCCGCTACTGACTGCTATCGGAAACCATCGCGTCGCGGTGCAAAAATAGCGGTTGGGTGCCACAACACGCAACTGAAGCGCTGCAGCGCGCTAAAGTGGCGCTATTTCAATCATAGCTAATAATCTTTGAGAGAATCATTGTATTTACTGTATATTCTGATATACAATCTAATACACAAAGGCTCTATTTAGTATAAGCTTTGGGCCATGCACCAATGCATACGGTATATCCCGAAATGGCCCTATGTTGGAGTGGCATGGAATTCCTGAAACAACTTGGGAATCTATGTAGCATTCGGGGATAGACTAGGCAGCCCTTTGAATAATTTTTATCATTCTCTAAGGTGTAATGCGAATGTGAATTGGGATCCTTCATCAAGTCCCTTCTAATCTTCTAAAGTATTGGGTAAGCAACTACTTCCTCATCCTACCAATAGGGTCGTGAAATCACGTGTAACTCCATACTATGATGAGAATTTCATCAAATCTTCGAAGGAAGGGTTGTACGGTATGGTTCAACGCACTCTGCAATGTGACCGGTGCATTGATGAGGCCAAAAGACATCACAAGAAACTCGAAGTGACCCTAATGTGTACAAAAGGTTTTCTTCGGAATGTTATCCTTAGCAAATCTATTTTGGAGAAAAATGCAGCCTACCCAACTCATCCAAAAACTCCTCAATCACTAGAATGAGTAACTTATCTAGGATTGTTGCTTTGTTAAGGGTTTGGTAATCAACACAAAAGTGCCAACTACTGTCCTTTTTGACCAATATTACTTGGCTTCAGAAGGGTCTGATGCTAGGCTGAAGTATACCTGTTTCAACATCTCGACCACTAGCTTCCTTATCTCTTTCTTTTGTATGTGGGCGTATATATAGGGTTGTACATTGATCGGATCATTGCCTGCCTTGATATGAATCTCAAAATCCCTGCTAGGAGGCAACCCCTCAAGCACTGAGGAGACCTAGGAAAACTGCCCAAGCAGTCAATGTAGTTGGGATGTCCAACTCTCAGGACATGCAGGAGTTTAGCCCTTCCATACTAAACTCGGAATTTCACTATATTTGACATTCCTGATCAACCACCCACAGCACAATGGACGCACATTCCACCTCCCTGTCGTTCAACAATGGCTTCAAAAACACTACTGATTTAGTGATGGGCCTGAGATAATTGGTGATGCGCCTAAGATAATTAGTTAGTTAGGGAGTTATTCTACAATTGGTGATGGGCCTGATCAATTATCTCATATTCTCAAGCCAAGATATAAAGAGGGGCAAAGTAGTTAAAAGCGGTGCTACCCGCGCCATTCGCGGGTTGCTGTCGACCACCACTAGAAACCACGCACCGCACCGGAAAGAGATTGCGTTTGAAGCAGGCGAAATAGCAGAGGGAATTGTGCCTGTATCGCTGAAAATCGTGTCTGAAAAGCAACTGGAAGGGAAATACTGTTTTTTTTTTCATTTTTTTGTTTTTCAGCTTCTCTTCCAGTTGCTTTTCAGCTGAAAAGCTGAGTTAGGAAAGGAGAGCTTCTCTTCCAGTTGCTTTTCAGCTTCTCTCCTCAGTTGGGATGGTTGCTTGGGCTTGAACAACATTTTCAAGCAAACCAAATTCAAGAAGTTGATATGTTGAAAGAGGCTGTGAAGGGGTTGAAAGGTCGTGCCCTCAGCTAGTACAAACTTTGGAGTGGGCTTAGTTCCCATGTAGTTTGGCGAAGCTTTGATAGAGCATTTATAGGGATATATATACCTGAGATTTGTGTGGTAGAGAAGGAGGCAGAATCGGAGACGTCAAACACATATCAAAACAAAGAAGAAGAAAGAAAAAAAGATGAAAATACAGAGGAAGGTGTAGAAGTAAAGGCGTGTGAAAAAGGATCAACAGGAATTAAAAAAGAGGAAGAAAATAAAGGAGAAAAAAGTGAAGAAGAACAAAACGAAAATGCAGCAACTATAGGTGTAGAAGAAGACGAAATCAGCAAAGAAGAAAAGGCAAAAATCGAAGGTGTTGAAGGATATGGAACACGAAGAACTGAAGGAAAAAAAACAAAATCGAAGAAGAAAACAGCTGGGTTCGTAGAAGATGAAGTAGAAGAAGATCGAAACTCCGAAAGAAAAACAAAAGAAAAGAAAGAAGATGGAGGAAATGGAGACGCTCAGGCAGATCAAAACTCAGAAATAGAAGAAGAAATTAGGGAAAAAGAAGAAGTGGCAGAGGATGAAGAAGATCACGAGGCAGAAATGTATTTGCACTCAGTGGCAGATTTAGGGAAGGAGATGAGATTGAAGCAGAAGATGGAGGAATACGAATTGGGGCTGGAAAGGTGTGGAGCTGCACCAGACCAAAGCGAATATGGGGCTGGAGTTGAATACCCATCGCGAGCAGCTTTGTCATCTTGGGTCAGTACCCATTCTGATATGTGGCCCTCTCTGGTTAATTATTCAGCACACAAAGTGCTAGGGAAAATGGGCTTAAGTGAAACAATGGGACCATGAGGAAAATTCGATAAACAGACCCAACATTCAGGAAACCTGTAATGGGCCAACCAATGAGCAAATCGGGTCCTAATCAATATTAGCACATCAAATGGGCTTTGGGTGAATGAAACCCTTCAAACAAAAGGGTCTGTAGCTGCATTCCATAAGAGAGAGAGAAATTGCAGCCTTAACGATAATGGTGGAGCACGCTTCAGAAGGTTGCTGCCAGAGGAGCTTATTAACAAGGGGCGGAGAGATTTATACTTCGAATGTGAGTCACCTTCTTCAGCAAATTAGGTCTTCCATAGCCAGCACATCCATGCCATGTTAGTGGGAATCTGCAACTTTGAGCTTAAAGGGGAAGGGCAGCTCTATGAAAGTAAAGGCATGGAGGACAACGAAACTCTTTGGTTGAGCGTCCTCAGTATGGTGGATGCTGCACTGATAGCAACAGGAAGGGCTCTATTTACACAAGGTCTCGGATTGGAGAATATTGATGCTGGAACACAGCGTGGTTTTGTTCCTGTTGAGTGCATGCAAGTAATTGATGCACATGGAAATTTGATGCCTCTTGTATATTGTATTGGTGATTCTAATGGCAAGATGATGCTTGCTCATGCTGCCAGCGCACAAGGAATTTCAATGGTGGAACAAGTCACTGGAAGAAATCAAGTGCTGAACCATTTAATCTACCGGCTGCTTGTTTCACTCATCCTGAAATCATCATGGTTGGATTGACTGAGCCTCAAGCTAGGGGGAGAAAGGTGAAAAGAAGGGCTTTGACGTAGGTGTTGCCAAAACAAATTTTAAAGCTAACACAAGGGCCTTAACAGGAAACGAAGGGGAGGGTCTTGCCAAGTTAAGGGGTCCTATCTCCAGCCATTGCTTGAAGTTAAGGGGTGAGAAATTAAAGCTGCCAATGTGGTCAAGGTGCTTCAAACAATGGGACCCAGGTGGAAGCTCTCTCACATGACCTGTCATCTTCCCTCACTTTGAGGGCAAGGTGAATTTTGGAAGAGGAGTATTGAACTATTGATGGGCCTGAGATAATTAGTTAGTTAGTTAGGGAGTTATTCTAGAATATTCTCAAATAATAGGATATAAGGAGGGGATTGTGGGAGTATGAGGTATGCATAAAGGTTTAAAGTGTGCATTTGATTGGTTTGCAAATAGTACTACTCTTTTAGATATGCAATTTGACAGGTATAAGATTATAACACGTCAAAATTCAGGGAAAACGATAACAGACAACGTAGTACGTGATATACCATTAAAATATAATATATTTGAACTGTAAGGAGAAGAATGAATGTACATAATAAGCAGTACACTTGTGGTGGCCTATGAATTGTTGCATGTCCATAAAATAGTGTACTTTTGTGTTCTCTTCTCCTCATGCAGTGCTCATATTTTTCACCTTTATAATCATTTATGGGATGCTTCAATTTTCATTACATTTTTTGCAGGAGTAGAGAAAATTCTGGAATAGTCCTAGCATTGTGCACTCCTTTAATGTTTGGTTCTCGAATCTGAATATTGGATACTTTTCATAAAGTGTACTTGACGAGTCTTCTGTAGTGAACAATAGGCAGTATTTGAACTTTTTTTCTGGTAACGAGTTGAGAACTGGAGGTGTATCGCTGCTATAGCGTTTAATTGTATTAAATTTGATTGTCTTTATTTATTTATTTTCCCACCTGTTAGTTCCTTTTCTCTATAGAAAAGGCATTCTAGTTGGATTCAATGTCTTTGTCAAACGAATTTAAAAGAGCCTACGCCCTTAAATGAGGGGCGCACCACACCATCAGAACCAAATAGTAACAACTGAAACTATTCGAGTGAAAATTAATCCTCAAAGGACTGACATTTTAATTCGTATGTTGCTGTTGCTTCGTATGCAAGATGTATGTAGAGATGAATTAATTTTATTTGTATTGCAGTCAGATGTTTTGGAATATCAATCGGTCCTTACATTATTACATAGAAAATACCAAAGCAAAAAATGTTGTAAAATGTTATTTGTAACGCCCGTCGTTACTCCTTATTGTATTGCATAATCAGCTGTACTCATAGATAATTCTAGAAGAAATAATTTCTGACAAACTAGAATTAGCATAGCAGATTGTACTTAAATCAAAACTGGTGGCGCATTGTAAATCCATAAATGTTGGCATTTGGACGTTAAAGTAAACATTCATAGCTTTAAAATGACATCTATCTTTTAATTGACACCTATCTTTTAATTTTTGGATAGGTGTAGCAAGTTATAGAATTTATAAAATGGCTGTCTAATCTGCTTTCTAAGGAGTGACGCTGAACTCTTTCCCGAGTCATTAGGACTGTGAATTTATATTATGACTGACCCAACTTTCCCTAGTTTAGGCCACCTTCAATTGATTGATTAATTCTCAATCCTTTACACAATTTGGGTCCTATTGCACAGTTAAACAAATGACGAGTTAATAGGATCTTGGGTTGCCTAACATAATATGCGTGGCTCAATAGTTCATTAACTTAAGGTAATTTATCCTTCTACCCATTAGTGCTCCCAAAATATATTTTTAGGGGTTTATCTTAAGCGTAAGTAAACATCAGTCCACTCCTTCAAAGCCATCTAATTCTCTCTAAGCAAGGATTCAATTCAATAGCGGGTACTAACATTTTTGGAAAGGAAAAAGTTTGTATCATTTTAAAGGAGGTAAAGTTATGTCATTTTAAGTGAGAAAGAGAGATAAATAAAGGAGGAAAGAGAGTGGACAAAATAATATAAAGGTGTGGATCTCACTTCTTTGTGAGAGTGAAAAGATATAAGTTGTGTCATTTAAAAAGAAAAAACTTTTCCCTTTTGGAAATATACTTCTTGAAATTAGAACCATAGCAACATTCATTTGCACCAATGTAAAACAGAGTTTCTTAGGCTGAGAAAACATAACATAATCAGTACATTTCATGATAATGGCCTAGGCTTTACATACACACAAGTGTTCATTAGGCTACTAGCAAAATAGATACATTCACCACTAGGCCACTTGACAGCCCATTATCATCATCCTATGATGCACGGGCACGGATACGGGACACGACACGCCAACACGTTAATTCTAAAAAATGTCATATTTGGACACGTTGAGACAAGTTTTGATATTAAATAAAAATTTTAATAAATATAATATAATTTATATATTAATACATATAAGAGTCCATAATAAGTCATATAACCAATCAAATATTTAAATTTCATAACATAAATATAAATATAAATAATTTTTCGTACTTGTTAATTTTTCATGTCAAATTTCATAACAGAAAAAAATTAATTTATAAATTATTTCTTTTATATTTAGTTAACAAAATAAAATTAAGATTTAAAAAAAAAAAAAATATGTCCGAGCATGTCCTAGCGTTGACCGCGTGTCGGAAAAACGTGTTGGAGAGTTGACCGCGTGTCCGAACATGTACACAAAAAAAATTTGGACGAGCGTGTCCGTGCTTTACTGTCATCATCAACATACAACAGATAATACTTTCATATCATACTAAGATAGATACGTAAGTTGTCCTCAACTCAGCATATATAAGATGACAGAAGTTTCTTAGCACATAAAAATCCACAAGCATAATGGGACAGCCCTATCCTTGTCCAAGGAACCATCAATGGCCTTGCCTTTGTCATTCCCTTTTCCTGCATGTGAAGCCCCAAAAATGGGTGAGTATAAACTCAGTAAACAATAGGAAGCTTGAGGCCTTTCCCTCATAGCTATTCAATTTAGTCCCTGCATACAAGTTAACATCATGGTACATACATTAAAGCAACAATGCTACTATGTTACTCGTAAGATGTCAAAGAACTTTCTCTGCAGCATCATTGAATTCCTTGAGTTTCTCTTTCTTGAGCATGCTTCCTCATTGAATCTGCCCCAAAAGGGGAACTTTGCTTTGCTTAACTTTCTTGAGCAAGCTTACTTATTGAATCTGCTTCGAAAGGGGAACTTTGGTCAACTTACTTGAGCAAGCTTATTCATTGAATCTGCCCCAAAAGGGGAACTTTACTCTTCTTCACCGGGCCAAGGATTTGTGGTCTCTCTTGTGAAGATTGACTTCACGCTTTGTTGTCCTCTAGGAATTCAATGTGCTAAATACTTATAACTCTTCTTGGCAAACATACTCATGCCACAACAGTAATAATTCATCTTTAAGGATACAAGATGATTGATTATACATATAACAACAACAATACATTCAGTCATTCACTTCATCCATAGCACATCATGTCATCATCACATACTCTTAGCATACCTTCATACAATATATATATATATATATATATATAGACACACACACACACTAAACAGGGAAACAATCATCAGCATCTCATTCAATTACAGCATTCAAACCTATCTATGCAACATTAAGATTCATTCTTTTGGGAATTTAAGATGCTTATGGCTTATAGTTCTTTTTGACAGCACTTGTTCAGGTTATAATAACATCACTTCATCTTCTAGTAACAAAGGTAATTATGCATACTACATGCAATACACTTAATTCATTCCACAAGAAATCTAATAGCATAATCTTAATTTATAGCATCATGCACGTATTAACACATAACCTTAAGGTTCTATGGCCTTAATTGAATATACTAAAGGGAGAAAATTAAAGGCTTGCCTAGGTTTACCTTGAAATCCTTGTGCTCAAGCTTAGCTTCTAAAATCCGCCTTACAATTCAACGCTTGAACTACCAACACTGTTGTCTTTAAATTCCGATTCAGGGTAAGGTTCTCACATGCAAGGGCTGATTCCGCCTAAAGTCCTGAATTGCTCTCCTCCTCCTCCTTTTCGTTCCCAAAAGTTGCATGCAAGTGTTATCCCTTTTCTTCAAGACCTAGTACTCCATTCTTTGCTCCTCCTAATTACTCCATTCGGCTTAAGGGATCGAGGACAGGGAATTTTGTGGAGGTCTTGCTCACAAATTGGTGAAAGCTCTTGGGTTTACGGTTGAGGATGTTTAATGATAAGGAGTAGCCATGTGGTTTGACATTTACACACACACAGTGGTTTCCCTCAAATGTATTGCAGTGAGAAGTTAACACTGAGGATTCACATTCATCTCCCTTCCTCTAGGTTCGATCCTTGTTTATATGAAGTCAAGGACAGCTGTATTTCTCTCTCCTTCATTCCTCGCATTATACATGCAACCATGGTCTCAATACCAAGTGGCCAGAATCAATCAACAAAACCGTGCCACCTCCTCTCTACAGCAGCCGCTAGATTAAATGGTAGGTAAGGTTTTGATAATGGTTCACTAATAGAACTTCCCTTTCCTTTGTGAGGCTGATAATTCAGAAGATGATTAAAATCTCTCACCTCTCCCTGCTCTCGGGTCCTATAATCCACCAGAAGTTACTTTACATGCAACCCTTGATTGCGACAAAATAATGAGTATCAGACGTGTAGCTTCTTTAACACCTTTCTATTGGTATTTATTATTTTAAAACAGGCCTTATTATTCTGAATATATATATATAGGGAAGGGTTGTATTTACAAACTTTTTTATTTACAAATTATGTTCTCCCGGGAGAATATTAGGTTACACTATGTTCTCCCGGGAGAACACTATCTTCTCCCGGGAGAACACTAGCTTACCCTATCAACAGGATCGGCTGATCAACTCGATAACTTGTCCGGTTTAATTTCAAGACCAATTATATTTTTGACTCGCTATACAACTGACTGAAAATCGGCAACGGACAATTATTTTTTAATTTGTTAATAAATTGTTTTGACCATTCTTTTTTTAGTTTCCTCAAGGTATCCCTTATGAGGCGTAGAAATCATCGAAATGAATTTTGCTTCTACCAACAAAGTCTTTTTCATACACATAACCAGAAACAAATCCGTGTCTACATGCTTAAGGGACCCAACCATCTACTAATTGTGTCGGGCTTTATTGATTGTTTTGACCCTTTTTTTGGCACAATGAAGGAGATAAACAACAAAAAAGAAGGGGGGAAAAGACAAGAAACTGCACACAAGCTAATCAGGCTCCCTAACTACAGCAGGGGACGCAGGCAGAAGCAGCTTCTGCAAATCCAGAGGGGGGTTTAGCTAAAGCTTTTATAGCCAACCAATCAGCATAAAAGTTTGTATCTCTAACAGCAAAAGAGAACTAAACATCAAAGAATTTGATTAAGAGAGCTCGAATCCTAACTACCAAGGGTAGTTTTTGAGTTTCAATACCAAGAGAGGTAAGCATAGAATCAATTTTTCAACACGAGCATAAAATAGGAGTAGAAAAATGAGAATGTTAAGGTGGGTGTGTGGTTATACGAGGATGGATAAAATAAGAAATGAAGATATTCAACGAAAGTTAGAAGTAGTACCGGTAGCGAAAAAGATGAGGAAACATAAATTGAGGTGGTTTGGGCACGTAATGAGACGACCACCGGATGCTCCTGTAAAAACAAAAGTTTGTTTCCAAGAGCTCAAGAAAAAGAGAGGAAGAGGTAAACCGAAACTTACCTGGGGAAAGGTAGTTAAACAAGACTTAATAGAGTGGGATATAGATTGACGGATGATATGTCTTAGGACAAAATGGAGAAAAGCTATAAGCATGGTGGAAGGTTAAACCCGTTGTTATTCCTACGTTCCAGATGGTCCCTTTTTAATCCTTTTCCTCTTCAATCCCCCTTCTCTTTCTTTTCGCCTTCTTGTCTTTTATCTTATTTCCCTCTTCCCCAATTTTTTATTTTCATCTTTGTATTTATTTATTTTTTATTTTATTTTGATTTTTATTTGTATTTGTATTTTTATCTTATTTTATTATTTATTTATTCTTTTTTTTTTTAATTTTCTCATATTTAGCATTGAGTTCATCTACCACGGACCTCAATTAGCTTGGGTTAAAGGTGATGTTGATGTTGAATACCAAGAAAGGTAAACAAGTTGATAGCTTAAGAAGAATCACTCTTAGCTATAACTTTAGGTAGTGTTTGGTTGTGGTTTTATTTTTGCATCCCCATCCATCTGATATTGGCATTCCATGTTGCCTACGTTTGGTAGCAGAAATACAAAAATTTACCCACCAATCTGTTTTCCCCATCCTTTGTGAGTTGCATGCAAAAAGGGATAGGATGCACTCTTGAGGTTTACCAATATTTGTGAGGTGGTATTTCAAGAAAACTAGGGAAATAGAAAAAGGTGAACCAAAAATATGACTAATTTAATCCATTTTTCCTGGTAAAAATTTTCCCAACCAAACAACTTTTTTTTTAACTTTCCTACCAAACTCACTTTCCTATCTTTCTTATCATATTCCTAGTTATTACTTTTACTTGGTTAAAAAAAATATATCTCCTCTACCAAACACCCCCTTAGTAAAACTGAGTTGCCAAGCCAAATCCAAACCATGAAACATAGCTCATAACTCAGCATGAAGAGGGGAGCAGATGCCAAGGAAGGATTGAAATCCACCTATCTTGTCACCATCACAATTCCTAAAAAGACCCCCACAGGCTGCCTTAGAACTTGTGGCAGCACCATTAGCATTGATTTTTATCCAATCAAGGTGAGGCCTAGCCCAATGAGAAGAAGACATGTTCTTGTTAGAAGGACCTCTAGAAACAAAGGTAACTTTTTGAGAAGCCAGCTTAATGCCATTCAAGGTTTTCCTAGTCACATTGGCTTCATTGTCTTCTCTCTTGAAATCTTTGTCATGAATGTCCTTGTTACGCCAATACCAGATAAACCAACAAGAGGTAAAGAAAGAATCCCTCCAATCTGGAAACCTGTTATCATTAAAAGATAAACAATTATTCAGCCCCATAATCAGAGCCTAATCAAAATAAAAGGAGAGACTGGCAACCAAACAGAGAGCAGCGAACAGAAGTGCTTCCCCACTTAGCAGTTAGTTGTCTTGTGAGGACTCTACCATGCGAAAGCTTCCATAATAAAACCTTGTATTTTTCAGGGCCTTTCCATTTTCAAATGATTTCCCATGGGAAATCAAAAGCTAGATCGTCAAACTTCAGTTTATTATAAGCTTGCTTAACCAAGAAGTCAATGGGAGCATGCCCTTCCACGATAAATTGTCACGACCAACATCTATGGCAGGGGGAATGGCTGCAATTAACTTCACAACATCCTGATCAAAGAAATAATGTAGTAAGTTAAAATTCTAGCTATCTAATCCTCTGAAAGTGCAATCAACCATTGAATCAATAAGGAAGAGATGGTGAGTCATAAATAGCAACATCCAGCAGTTTAGGAATGTTGCCTATCCAATTGTCCAACCAAAAATTAGTGTCTTCCCCATCACCAATGTTCCAATACAAATTATCCAGCAACTTGGGCCAAACTCTAGTTAGATTCTTCCAAAGCATAGAGTCATAAAATTTGCTAGAACAATGAGATGACAAATCCAAATTTCTCCCATACTTGGTTAATAACGCCCAAGCCTAGAGTTGGGAGGGGTCTTGAAGAATGGACCATGCCATTTTAAGAAGGAATGCCTCATTTTGACTTCTTAAACTGATAATTCCTAAACCTCCAAATTTCCTAGGCTTACAAACTTTCTCCCAGGAGACAAGATGAGCAGTCATCTTCTCTTGAGCATCACCCCAAATGAATCTTCTTTGAAATTTTTCAATATCCTCACAAATGCCAAGAGGTAGAAGGTTATTCTACATATGGAACATAGGGATGGCAGAAATGACAGATTTTGCCAAGTAACTCTGCCATCCATATATAAGTTCTGCCTAGACTAGCCATTACGTCTCTTATGCACTTTATCCATAACTTCACTATAGAGTCCTTTAGTAGCTCTCTCGTGCTTCATCATTGAACCTTGATATCTGCCAAGATTATTGGTTTTTTTGAAAACACAGATGTCAACTATTCTGTCGGCTATAGTGACATCTACATTCTTGGAGAAGAAGATGTTGGTCTTGTCAGTGTTCACTTTTTGGCCAAAATACCACCAAAGGTTTTCAAGTAGCCCATGATGTTGTTGATTTGGGCTTCTGATGCTTCAGTAAAGAGCATAAGGTCATTTGCAAAAAGTAAATGAGAAATTTTTGAACCTCTTTTCCCAACAGTCATTGGTTCCCATTTGTTACTCTCTATAGCGTCAGCAATTAAATGGGAAAGTTCCTCCATACATAAAACAAAAATGTAGGGAGAAATAGGATCACCTTGTCTCAGACCTCTAGAAGGCTGAATATTACCTGTTTTTGCACCATTCCACAGCAGCACAAGCTCAGTTGAAGTTATACAATGCATAATGATGGAAACCAAATTCTGAGGGAGGTTCACTTCTTCTAGGACTTTTCTAATAAACTCCCAAGAGATGCGATCGTAAGCCTTCTCCAAGTCAATTTTAGCAGCTATAAGAAACCTCTTTTACCACTCATTTTATTCATTGAGTGAATCATCTCCTCGGCAATGATGATGTTATCTTGACTATTTCGGTTAGGCACAAAATTGACTTAATGAGCAGAGATCAACTTCTGAAGAATAGGTTTCAGCTTGTTGACGATGATCTTACTAACACCTTCATAGAGAACAGAACATAACATAAAGCTATCGGTCTAAATTAAGTAACTTTCTCTAGTTTCTGCACTTTTTGGATGTGAACCAACATGGTTTGATTAATTTTAGAGATATTGAAAAGGTTATGACTGAAATAGTTTGGGGCCCAACAGTGTCCCAGTTCCTTTGGAAGAACATAGCAGGGAAACCATTAGGGCCAGGAGCCTTCAAAGCTCCCATATTAAAAAAAGGCCTCTTTAATGTGTAAATCAGAGATTAGGGCATCCAAGATGGACAAATCCTGCTAGTAGAGATTCTGCCAAGATTTTTTAGTAAGGTGCCAAGGTCTGTCCATCAGGTCTTCTTTAAACAGATTGGAATAAAATGAGAGAAAAAGGTTGATGATGTTTTCCTCTTCTTTAATCCAGTGACCAACATTAGATTTTAGCTCCAAAATCTTGTATCTAGCCCTTTTGGCAATGGTAGTGGTGTGATAGAATCTAGTATTCCTATCCCAACCAGCTATCCAATTGCACTTGACCTATTGGAACCACAAACTCTCCTCAGCCTCCAAAATAGAGTTGATATCTTTCTGCAAATCACCATCCAAAGAGATAAGGACATCACCCGAAATATCACCCTTATTAGTTTACAGCTCAAGAAAGTTATTGAGAATTAACTCCTTCTTAACTTGGATGTTGTCGTAGACAAATTTGTTCCACTCCTTAAGAAGGCTGACAAGATTGGTCAAGGAAGAGCTTATCTCAATGCTAGGATTCCAGTGCTCCCTGAAGAAGGAAGGAAACGAGGTGTGCTCTAGCCAAGATGCAAAAAAGCGAAAAGGTCTTTCTCTCTAAGAATTTGCAGTAGGGAACAGAGATAAAAGGATAGGATTGTGCTCATAATTCAACATAGGGAGGGCTTTGACAGTGGCATCAGGAAAAAAAGTTCTCCACATGGCATTTGCACAAATTTTGTCCAGTATTTTATAAACCATGTTCAAATGAAGTCATTTGGCACCTCTCCAAGTGAACTTAGCTCCAAGGCAGCCTATATCCATCACTTTACAGTCATTGAGAACCTCGATGAAATTCAAACATCTAGATAAATTAATAGGAGCTCCTCCTTTTTTTTTCCTTAGCCGAAAGAATTTCATTAAAGTCATCCATAACCACCCAAGGATCTTAAATATGCTCACTAATTCTTCTCAAGTATGGCCAAAGATTGCTCCTAGTCTCCTCTCTAGGGCTGACATCAACCACTGTTAAGATAAAGGTTTTACCATTGCTGCAAGAGCAATTGACATGGACCTTTATTTTTCTCAATGAGAGCTATATCAAAATTGTCATCGTTCCAAAGGAGCCAGATACCGCCCTTAAAACCAACTACATCCTTAATAAGATAATTTTTAAAACCCAGCTGCTTAATCCTCCTTAAAGCTAAAGCCCCACTGATTCTAGGTTCAAGAATGGCAGTCAATCCAACCTTATACTTCTTGTTAAAACTCCTCGGGATGGTTTTAAACTACTTTTTTGCTGCCTCCCTGCAATTCCAAACTAAAAAATTCGTAAAGAAAGGTATGGGTTTCCAGGGTTAGAAAGCACCTAGATACTTTTATCTCTAAGGTCCTCAAGTTGGCCATTAGTCTTGGTATCCACATCCATCCCATTTTTGTCTGAGTTACTCTGCAAGTTCATAAGCTCCTTGCCTACAAGAAGGTCCTCTTTATTATCACTTTCGACCAGAGGGATGTCTTTTATAAACACATCTAAATCAGGAGGTTTAGTTCTAGGAGAGCCAATATAGTCCATGGCAGACTCTTTATTAGCTTTCGTATTCTGGTCTTTCTTCATTATGGCCAGCTAAGCACAATCTTTAGCATCATTCGTGGGCACATGAATCTGAATACCAGCTTTCGCTTGAGATTAGGGTCTAGTTCTATTCTCCTTACCCTTGTTGGAAGAAGATGAGGTGCTTCTCTTGTTATCAGGATGGGTATTTTTGACATTAAAGGTACTCACCTTTAACTTAATCTTACCAAATGATCCAGCAGAGAAGGGCATTTTTGTTTGGTAAGGGGAAGGGGACACATTTCCTGATTTACTCTTTTTTGGATTCTGAGAGGGAACATATTTTGTTTGCCTAGGGTTGTGAGCAAAGGATGTACTTTTATTCTTCCCTTTTCCTTTGTCTATTTTATCAGTAGAGGTAGTTTTCACATTTGACATGTGAGTGCCAAATTTCCTGGCATTAGGACCAGCTCTATTAGGGTTGCTGGTCTGATATTTCTTCTTCTTTTGGACCATCATCCATGGTCCTACACCACTGGTTGCTGGAGAGGGGACAATGTTGTAAATAGGATTCACAGGAGCCTCTCAGTTCATCTCTGAAGGGTTTTGTCTGATCAGATCAGGACAGGAGTCGCCATTGTGCCCATACCGACCACAGTTCAGGAAAATGAGGTAAAGCTCTTCACACTCTACCTTTCTACTCTGCCTATTTAGGAAATACTCTCCTTTCAAGGGCTTGGATAAATCATAAACGACACAGATCCTAGCAAACCTGCCTCTAGCACCCGTAGAGGGGGTTTTCCCAATCTTTAAAACTCTTCCTATTAAATTACCTAAGGAATTCAAGAAGGGATATTCGAAGAACTCTTGGGGTATACCTGGTAAGTGAATCCATGCTGCTATCTTATGGATATTAGCTTTCTCCTGGTCAAAGCATGGCTCCCACTTCCTAACCGCCAGATAGTGCCCTAGGATCATCCATGGACCTTCGGTGATAGCAGCATTCAGGTCTTCCAGATTCGCAAACTTCTCAAAAAAAGTTTTTCCCAAGATCAGTAATTGTTATTGATCCGTTCTTGGCCCACAAGCCATCAAGTCTTGTCTTTGTGAACCCTACACCCACTTTTTTGCTCAGGAGCTTCACGATCAGAGCTGGTTGCCATGGCCTCCTCATTCTGAGCATAGCTTCCTTAGAACAATTAATGTGCAACGAACCATCAACCTCCCCCTTAGTTTGGAAACCCCAGTCCGAAATCTCACCACTTGACGGGATAAATTGCTCAGACTCATCCTCTTGCATGCCTACGGTATCGGTGGTGTCGTCATCTGGAATGTCATTCTATACCCCAATAGCATCAACCTGTGATTTGGGGTTTTTCTCATTCGGACAATCTCCAGCAAATCCTAGATTAACCTCCTTAATGGTAGTGTATCTAACTCATTGTTCTCGACATTCTTTGATCTCTTTAAACTTATCCTTAGCCAAAGAGATGTGACAACCCCCTGATTGAAATCCATTATCGTGACTCTCCTTTTTCTCGTAGCCCTGTCAGGGAAGGAGAAAATAGGAGCGCGGGTTAACTTACTAACCCATTTAGAAAACCTTTTAAAAGAAATTGTTCGGGATGACAAATGAACTTAGGAATTGTTCTGGCATGTTAAAATACTTGCTATGTATAACTTTAATTCATTTCTTAGTCACTAAATTTAGAAGACAAAACACCCCGATCCCCTCTTCATTTTCTTTTAGAAAGACAAAGGATCCGAATCAAGCACAACAAAAGGGATACTAAATTTGATGCTTCTCAATCTACCATCCACATACGAAAGAAATTGAAGATCCAAGAAATGTTAGGGCTCGAGTGTTGTACAAAAACATCACAAGAAATTCATGAACATGAGAAATGTGACACGCATCGAAAACCAGTTAAAAAGGCCAAAGCAACGTTTTTGAAGGAAAAAAAAAATTAACGAGACACGAACACCCCCTCTCCCGCTTCTTCTAGACCACGACAAATATTCCAAGCTCCAATTAACCAATCATCCCTTCTTTTCTGTGAGTTGTATGCTCTAGATTAAGGACACGAATAAATTGATAATCCATTGCCTGCACGGGTTCAAAACGTATTGAAAGCACCTTCTGACTGAGGCCAAGCGAAAAACTGAGCAGAGATTTGTCCCATACCCAAAGAGCGTGTGAACACCTTGTAGTCTTACCAAAATAAAATAAAAAATATCCCATTGATCAACAAAAAAAGGCATAATAAAATTGTGCAATTCCATATCAATTGAAGGCTTAGGCCACCCTAACTTCGAAAACTTAAAGCCATAAATGTACGTGAGCAACAAAAGAAACTCGCTTTCCCATAAGTATTGGATCCTTACAAATAAAAAATATGGCTTCTAGTTTTCCACAATACTTGACAGTACTTGATGAGTACCTAACAGCCACCTAATAGTCTACTTCTATTCACATCAAATGAGAAGAAAACAATACTACATCACATCAAACCCCAAACAAAATTTGGAAGCTTAAATAGTGTTCATTTGATCTTCATGATACAAATACAAGCCAAGACCAAACCGGGCACAAGCTTTGCAGAAAGCAATTTCCTCAGCTGCTGAAACTGGATCACCAATGGTTCCATCACTAGGTGATATTGTCCCAGTTGACTCACGATATGCCTGTCATCAAGGAAGAACATTAACAGTGCTTAGACACTTCAGATGTTTCCAAATGTGCAGCTAATGGAATACAGAAACTCTCACTTTTACCTAAAGGGAAAACGAGCGCCTCTGCCTTAAGTTTACCAATAAATTGCCTCAATACTCCTTTCTTCTTATGATTGGGGTGATTATAATATTCCAAAGGTCACATTTGGTTACAATAATTTTGGACAATTAGGATTAGGAAGCAATTCTGTAGTTTATTTTAAAAATTCAGTTATGGGGGTATTTTATTGTAGTTCCTGGTCTTGGATTGAATTTGGGCTTGGGTTTGTGGTATTTAATATTTGTGTTATATTGTCCAAGATCAAGATTGCTTTGTAGCTTAGGAAATACCACAAAGTATCAACCCAAAGGACTTGAAATTTTGGATTTTATTCCAAAGAGGTTTGTTTGAACGCTTGTGATGCTCTCTTTTGATGAGCTTTATGAATAATGGCAGTGACTTGATCTTTAATTGGATGTGTGACGCAGGCTAAACCTACATGTGATGCCTAAGAGTCTTTGGATGTGATGCCTGGGTTTCTTTTACTTCTTCGCACCTTCAACAATATTCTTAACTTTGTTAATTGCCCAAACATGCAACAATAACAGGCTCAAGTTTAACCACTAGAGATGATGATCAAAATTATATTTTTATCACAGAATATGCAAATCTGTGATGGAAGGAAGGAAGATAGCAATAAAGACAAGAGAGAGAGAGAGAGGAACTTGGAAAGAATAAATTTTGACAAAGAGTACCATAACATATGAATAAAACTACCATGCCAATCCACATGCAAACCTTTTAACCTAAAACTATAAATTCATAAATAAAAAAATTCATAAATCCTGTGCTTATAAAAATTAAATTACTATGATTATACCACGTTTAGGCAAAATCCTCCATGACAGCAAATGACTCCCATCGCTTTAGCTTTAGAGAATTACTCAAATCCAATTAAGATACTTTTATTGCTATTGTAATTCTTCGCTTAAGGTATCATTGTATTATACATTCTTTTGAGGCGTATTCATATCAAAGTGTGACATCATGTCACAGTTTGAGCTTTATAGAGATTATTAAAGACTGATGCTAACATAAGTTGTGAAGATATCACATGTCTTGCTAAAATCACATGATCTTCGTCATACATCAAAGGTACCCAACTAAGCATCACTTCCTTTTAGGAAATAATAGGATCTTAGGATCATCAATCCAATACTATGACTCAATCCTGCAAACCCGCTGCCCTTCTTATAGGGCCCAGAGAGTAGTTAGTTAGTTAGGATAATGATAGAAGTGAAGTGATCGGGAAGTTACAGTTGTTAGCTGTAAAGAAATAGCTTAAATAGTAGGGGAGGGTAGAAGAAAGGCATGCAGATTTGTTAGTATTGAAAACAGCACAGCGGTTTAGTTGTAAAAGGGGAAAGCCTTAGAAGTAGAAATCTCTCCTTTTCTCTGTTGCTGTTGGTGTTTCAGTCATCAATGACAGATTTCCATTCATTATTTCTCTCTTTTCTACTATCTTTCCGCTCCCTTACTTGTAGGAGGATCCTCATTCTAGTAAACTTGATTGAAACAATATATAAGCTTGGGGAATTTATTTCTAATTTTCTGTCAATCAAAAGATGAGCACAAAAAGTCACTAGGGTTAGCCTAGTGGTGAGGGGTGTGGGTAGTTATGTAATAGGTGTGTGTTCGATTCCTCAATGTATACGTAAAAAAAGATGAGCAAGAATGATCAAATGGGACAAAGAAAAAGAGAGTAGCTTACAAGGACTAAAGGCTTACCTCTCCATCAGATCCGCGTACAGTAAGACGGTATACAACAGTCACACTGCCATTGTCAGAGAAAATGACATCACGAATTTCTCCACACCATCCTGCAAAAGAGTATTGAAATTTGAAAGTTTAGTGGTTGGTTGTATTAGGGTCCTATGTACATTTACAATGATGTAGGATAGGTAGTATCTTTGGTCCTAGATACCCACACATGCTATATTAGGCAGTATATACGATAATTAATTAAACAAATAATATGAATCACAACAAAGGGATAACTTCGTGCACCTGGGGCATAGAAGCTCAACATCCTGTTGGCATGATACCTACCAAAGAACAGCAACAGATAGCATAATTTAATTAGATCGTCATAAATTCAGGAAATGAACACTGCTGTTTTTCTTTAACTTATTTTACCCTCGGCACTTTTGTTGTTAAGTGAAAGTCATAATTAAAATATGTCAGACTGGGGATTTTGACCAAATAGACAATAGTGACTGATAATGCTTGAAATCCAGAGACATAGTTATGAAAGGAGGTCTTAGATCTCTAGGAAGGGGATGGTGAACAGGGATCTGTCCCAGAGAGAAAGGAAAAATCATATGCCAAAGGCCATATTGAGATATTTTCATTGTGATGTGATGTGATGTGTGTGTGTGAGTGTGTATAAGAAGCTGTAAAAGAGAACCAAGTCTTGAAATTGAGATGTCATTCAGTAATAGGACTCTTTTCCCAGGAGGATCACAAGTCTCCAACTTTGTAGTCGTCTTCCATTTGCTGCCTCCTATTCTCTTTTGCATGTTTTTTAATATATATTCACACAATCTGTTTGAGAACAAAGTGTTCTCAGGAGAGCAAGAGAGAGAAGAAAAAAATAGTAAGTATATCAGATTACTCTGCACCAAAGTACCAGGGGATAAAGGTGACAGCCGAGGAATCGCCAGGGATGGGAGCTCTGACGATAGTATCGGGGATTCTTTTATTAAGGTCTCGGAGTATCTCGGCTAAAGGACGAGTTATGCAGGATGAGTTGTCCAGGGGCACCACGTAATTCGAATTCGATACCCCTCCTTTCTTTCCGTCACTGCTGTTGCTGCCGCGTTCCAGAGCACACTTGACGGACAGTGTACCAAGACGATCTGTTACCCCAAAATTCTTCTTTCTCACAAACCCTACCTCCAAACCTTCTTTTCTAGATTGGTTATAGGAAGAGAGCAAAATCATCTTACTGACGAAGGGATTTGTATTAGGCCTAACCACAAAAGCCATCGCCCGACCTCACCGACCTACCAGATCCCCAATTGCAGCAAGTTCAAGCACGGGGGCGCTATTAGACTTAAATTTATATCTAACCTGACAGAGGCAGGAGTCTCAGAAGTAGGAAACAAAGGATATTTAGGTGGCTCACCTAATCAACTTATTATTGGGATTATCATTTCTGCTTCGGTGGTAGAAATAAAATTTTGCACTGAGACATATAACAGCGAGCGAGAAGTATAGTGGAATGAGAGACAAAACAACGCCCAATCCTTTTTCGGTGCTCAGCTAATCAATTTATTATTAGTGATAGAAATCTTTTTTTACCATTGAGACATAAAACAATAAGAGACAAAGTATAAGGAAATGAGAGGGAAAACAATGATTAGGTCCATTCTTTTTTATGTCTCGGTAGTAAAAAACAATTACTGGATATTAATTCTCTTTTCAAAAAATACATCGATTTATATGATGTTTTTTTTTTTTTAAATTATAGGTGGACCTCATACAGAGTTATATTTGAGACAGAATATATCTTATCTTCAATTGCATAAAATTAATAAATTTGAATATATTTTAGTCTTAAATAAATAGACTTTTCCTTTGTATTAATTTTTTATTTGAAAAAAAAAAAAACTATTGTATATGTCATAATATAACAATACGAAATAGGTTATATTTATAATTTTTTTCATACAATTACTTTATTATTATTACATCAAAATTAAATTAATGATTTTATGTACCAAATAAATTAATAATTTTCATTCGATATATTTTATAACAATTAATTTGATTTTAATATAAGGATAAGAATAATAATTGTTAGAGTTCTAATATAAATTATTATCATGTATACTTTGAAGGGTCGAGCTCCTGTCATCCGGTTACCATATAAAATGTCCTCTATTGCTTACCAAAAAAATAAAAAATGTCTTCTCTTAATTAATAAGGTATTTGGACCAGTCCCGCGATAAATGTCATGGATTACGGGTGACATAATTAAAAGCGGAAACTGTACACAGCTAGCCAAGCTAAAAGTGATATTGTTTTAACCACAAGCGATTTAAATAAAATTTTCCTTAAAAAAAATTAAAAAAGGCACGTCCACGGAGCTTAAATAAGTTTATCGTTTCACTTCCATCTGGATTAGATTCATTTGAAATAAAAACCATTTGATTTAATCTTTTCGGTTGATCATTTAATCATTATTTGGTTTCTTTTAAATCCAAGTTAATCTGATTTTGTTCAATTTGTTGTGGATCGGTTTTTAATTTTTTGAAAAGCCTAAAATCTTAGTCATACAAATTATTAGTTATATCAAAATAAAATCATTCAAAATTATAAACCACTAAAAATTTCAAGTCTTCAAATTAAAACAAGTCTTCAAATTCATTAAGAGTTAAAATAGATTAATATATAATAAAAAACTAAAACAAGATAGTTTGCTATTGATAACATCCAAGATTTCAAGTTTACAAAACAACAAGATTCTAAGTTACCATCTTAGGAAAATAATAAATACATAATACATTGGAAGAGTTTAGATTGGATCAGTTTTCACCAATCAAACCGAAAATTGATCCAATCTAATTAAAATATGCGATTTTTTTTTCGGTTTTCGATTTTTAGGTTATCTTTTTTTCGATTAATACACTTATTCTTATTAGGTGTAAGATATTGTAACAACCAATTAGAGTTACTACCAATCAATTTCACTGTTAGATCGATTATGACCAATTAGAATTCTAATATAAATCAATTTTCACTGTGATCTGCATGACTCAAGGGTATCTTTTTCATAGATACCTTAGAGAGAGCATTAGATTCAAAAGTAACATACCAGCCTACTGAGCTAGATATCTCTGTCCCAAGGACAGAAGAATACTTTTTTCTCTCTTTTTTGTCTCATTGACAAAATTGTTTCTTTCCAAAAAAATTATTAAAAAAATAACATATTATTTGACTTATGGGTGTTGTAAGCATTTATATATCTTGTAAGCATTCTACTTCCTTACCCTTTTTTTTTTTTAATTTCTAGCAAGATACTTAAATTGTTAATATTCCAAATTAAACATACAGAGGAAATAATATAATTATAATTTATTTTTTACAAGTGCAACATTTTTGAAGGCTTGGCAGACTTGATAAGCCAAGTCATGCCTTGTGTTTTTGAAAAGAAAACCAGGTCAAACTTATAAATTGGATACTATAAGGCTAACAAGTGCAGCCAAGTTTGAAATAATTTATACAAATCTTGCCCATTTAAGCTAAAGTTTGACTTGGGCTAACTCATTTGCATCCCTGGTGAAGCCCTCCAAGCATGTAATATGTGAAACAGTCAGTCTCATATCATTAAATGGTTAGGTGTTCTAAGTCATATTCATCATGAAAATATAGGACATAATAGAAGTAAGAACTAGCATGAGTTTTTACTACCTTGGTGAAACAATTAAAGGGTGTAAATTGGTCCATTACGCTTCTTTGAAAGAATCACTTGTATCGATGTTTTTTGAAATTAAGTAAACTACTAATTTGGAAGACGAGACTGAAGTACTTCCTACATAATTATTTTGAAGATGTCAAAGTCTAATGAATGACTCAAATTGGAGATAAAGCAACTTATTTTGTTAGATTAATTGTAACACACTAGATATATCATTAAATAACATATCAAGCTCCAATGCATTTCATGCATCTTACATTCTTTTGTATTTGATGTTGACAACTTGTTGCATCTTATATTGATGTGAATTTGAAGCTTGAAATTTTTTTGTAATTGATTAGTATGCATTGAAAGTTGTTCTGTAAAAAACTTTTTTCTTTAAAAGGTTGAAATTTTTATTTTTTTTTATATTTCAATTATTGGTTGATGAAATGCTCGATTTAGTGAGCAAACCATTGAGCTGGAAAATTTATCTCGATGTAACGAGCAGATGCAAAAGTTGGCTTTAAAACACATTGCATCTGTTTCATCAAAATAACTTCAAATATATCTCTCTCTTTACGAAAAGAAGAACTTCTTTATCTAGAAAACAGAAATCTCCAAGATGAAAATTATTTTTGAGTGAGTGAATTATTGAAACATTGAAGCTACATTGTGAGTACGAGTGATTCTTGTTGTTCTCTTTATCTTTCTCCAAAATCCCCAAATCTCCATCAACAATTTTCATTTCTTGAATCCTAAACCTTTTGTACCATTGTTGATGAGTTTCTTGATCAAGTTCTGAGTCAAGTTTGCGTGATTTGGAGTGATGTTCATTGCTCTACGAGATTGAAGGATTGGAAACCTTGGAATCAAGTTTCTTGGAATAAACTTGAAGAAACCTACCTTTATACTCTGTTTTGCCTGCTGTAAATTTGAAGCTCTTATGGTAACAACTTCATTTTGTTTTACGAAGCTTCTTTTGTTATATTCTAGAACTTGAATCTCTTGCAGTATTCCTCTATTTTGAATTCTTATTGTAAAATTTTCAATTCATTTTTGTTATCATAATCTTAGGGTTTCATTGTGATAAATTTTGATTAACAATTACAAATCTGATTGTCTGTTTACATTGTAATATATACTTTATAAATCAAATTTCTTAGTGTCCTTTGTTTAGAAGCTTGATATTGTTATATACAAGTTCCTTGTAATTGAAATTTTAGAGTTTGTGATATATATTTTCTTGCTCTAATTTTCTACATACATCGTATAATCTTGGAGCTTGTTCTTGTGCCTTAGTTGATATATCAAGTGTGATAGGACAATGTATTGATTGAATAATTTTTTGTTTAAATTGGAACAATGTATTGGGTGCTAAAAGTGAAGTGCTTGCGTGTGTAAAAATCTCTTAAGTGTGTGAGTGCAACCGTGCGGGTTGGCGACCTTATGCTTAGCTTGAGAGTGTGTCTCAAGGCCTGGAGCCTCAAGAATCCACTAAGGAGAGTGAAGGTCTTGTGAGAGGTGAGTTGGTGAACTCCTAGGTTCGACTTGAGAAAATTCTCAAAGCATAGAGCAGTGTAGGCACTAAAAAGTTTTTTGGTATTTTGTTTTATTGCCTGTGTGACGCATGTTTGTAAAATGGTACAATTGTGATAAATAAAATATCTACGGCGACTTTAGTCTGGACGTAACGCCTAATTTAGGCTTATTGGGTGTGAACCAGGATATATCGTTTGTCTTTGTCTGTAACACCCTCAAATTTCTAACAATTTTAACAACAATAAAATATTCCTATAATAGAGAAATTTTCAAAAAAAAAAAAATATTAAATAATTTATTAAGATCTTATATCTATTGCGGAAGCTAATCTAAAACTAATTTGGGAGAATGTTACCGTCGCACCGGTACAGGGATAAGTGCAAGGCTCTTTATTACATTCATAAATATCACAATAAAATCAGAGATATGTCTTATACATAAAATTTACGATTAGCAAAAATCTCTGAGTAGTTATCCTCACTGCCCATTGCTAGCCCGATCCTTTTAACCTGATTCATTGAAATTCTGCTGCCCCCGAAAGGATCATTGCAGTCAAACAAACACAAAAGTCAACAAAACTGGTAATCCTAATCAAAAACATAATTTACATAACTCAAATATAGTAATCAGATTAAATATATAATTTCATAATAATTGAATCAAATATCAACTTCATCACATATATAAAATATTCTCATCATAATCAGATCAAATATCAACTTCAATATTCATCATATATATCTCATCATAATCACATCAAATTATCAACTTCAATATATATTCACATCGAATCAAATATTATTCATAATCTTTATTAAGTTTATTTAGTGTATGTAGTGGGAATAGAACTATGGCAGACCCGGGAAACCCTGTTGTCAGTCTACCCCGTGACCCCGGAAACCCTGTTGCCAGCCACGTATAATCAAAATTGGTCATCATCAAAATATCAAATCCTAGTGTGCACACCTCTTTCCAAAGTTGCTACTAGTACCCTGGGAAACCCTGTTGCTAGATACCACTTTGAGAAGAACGGAAACATCATTGTCATATCTAATAAATATCAAAGGCATAAAGCCCAAAGGTTGTGTTCATCACTTTCAGGAGATACCATCGCAAAAGCTAACTTCCCACTATTATTTATTACAATCACACACAATCAATTCAATCTTGTCACGATTCTCATAATTGTCAAATAGTTTTCATGATTTCCATGTCAATTTAATCAAGAGTATAATTTCCAAATTCAATCTTTCAATAATATAGTAATTTCCAAGTCCATTATCCAAGAATATCATAATTTTCAAATCCATCATAATTTTCAAATCCATTATCCAATAATATCATAATTTTCATATTCAACATCTACCAGAGTAAAACCCAAATCCAATCATCATATCATAATTTTTCAAATCAAAATTCAAAGAGTAAAACTCAAATCCAATCATCGTATCATAATTTTCCAAATCATAACTCAAATATTCACATCTATTAGAGTAAAGCCAAAATTCAATAATTAATCCAATTAATTTCTAGAGGTTAAAATAATTTAATTTAAATACCCTAAGGGTTACATATAATATATGAAAACATCCTAAAATTTCCTAAGGATTAGGGTTACATATATCAAACATATAAATACTTAAAGATTAGGACACACCCAATAAAATTGCATACACAACAAATCTACAACCACCTAGGGATTAGGATTACTATTAATTAATCACAATCACATATAATCATAAATCATATATTTGGAAAATTTTCTTTAAAGGGTATCACAATTTCAAATCATAAATCTCATGATCATGAATCTCATATTTGGAAAGTATCATAATTTCAAATTCAATTGCCAATCATATATTAGGAAAGTTTTTCATAATCACATAATAGTAAATTATTCTTTATTTCCATTTATTCCAAAATAACAATTCTAATTTTTTTTTCCAATAAAATTTCCTAAATATCACATGTAATAATTCAAATTTAAGAATCATGATAAAAATCTTCATACAAAATTAACCTAAGAGGACCTAGGTATTAGGATTACATATAATAAATTTCAAACAAAATTATAACTTAAGAGCACCTAAAGATTAGGATTACCTGGTCTCCATGTTTGCTACCTTCTAGAATTTGGGGAAGAGAAGCGGTTGTGACCAAATTAAAATAAATAAATAAAATTTTGAGGTAAGAAGAGAGTAGCATAGGAGAAAGAGAAGAAATACTGAGGATTGAAAGTGAATTGGTTTTGTTAGGCTAGGCCACTATTTATAGTTGAAGTTTTGGCTCGAATATGAGTTTCGTGCAATTATTTCTTTATTCTTCGTTGATGTATCTAGCTCAGTTATTGACTTCATACACTTTTCGTTTTTTTATTTTTTATTTCTTATGACTCAGAATATTGCTGACTCATCATATCTAATCAAATAAAGATTGTTATTTCATCCTGATCCAATCACATTACTAATCAATCAATCAAACATTAATGGACAAATGTTCAATCAATTAATAATTTAAACAATCACAATTCATCACACATAATTATTATTACTACTAATTTATAATTTATTACTATTATTAATTTATTATATTATAAATTAATATTATTTTCCTGAAATATTACATTGTCTCTCTGATTTAATTTTTGAATATTCTCTGTAGAGACTGACAATTACACTGATTCTGGTATTATAAAGTGTTGTAGTAGTTTATTAATTTCTCTGGTAATTGGAATTTGATTCTGGTATTATAAAGTGTTGTAGCAGTTTATTAATTTCTCTGGTAATTGGAATTTAGTTGTTTACCTTGCTGTGTTTATACTCTATAAATTGCTAAGGTCTGCTTTTTGTGACTTCTGCTTTTTTTTTTTTTAAGCAGATGTTCAAACAAATTTATAGTGAGAAGTGTTTTTACAAAAGAAAATAACTTTTGAATAAAAAGAAAAGAAAGTTCATACAAAAAGGCCCTTAATACAATAATACCCTTACATCGAATACTCCAATTTTATGAGCTCACCAAACAATTTTTTTAAAATAAAATAGACAATGTAATGAACGTATCAAAAAGAAGAAGACAAAAGGCACTCAATTTCCAAAAAATGTAAAATATCGCAAAAGTTCGTGTATTTTTAATTTTTAATTTTTAATTCGTGTAACTTATTCAATCAAACAATAACATCATTTATCCCAAAAACAAACATATAATTTCTATGAAGAAGTTTTTTTTTTTTTTACTTAGCATATTGATTAAACTAATTTAATACTTGTTTAATTAATTATAGGAACTAAAATGAAACACTTCGTCATGAAAAGAAGGCGTGCTTAGAATTAACCCCGCATTTTCAATTCCAGAGGACAAGGCCCCTAAATATGTGTATTAGGCTATTAGCCAACATAGCATGCAATTTTTACATATGAAAGAAAGAACCGGAAAATGCTTTTGTTGTTGACATCGTACTCCTAGGGGAGGGGCTGGAACTAGTTCCTTCTAAGAGTGTATTGAAGGCTGTGCTCACAAGTCACAGAGCAAAGCGCATCATCTTTTCAAAATTTTCCTACATCCTGTTAAAACCAGTCCATCTCAAGATGCACTTAATACTGATTTTTTTGCTGCTCTAATTTCTCAATCAAGGACTTCCTTTCGTCATCACGGAGAGAATTGAACATGAAAACGGACTTGTCACCGATGTCATCCTTGATGTAAAACACGAGACCGATATCAGGGAATTTTGTGAATGGACCGAGGATATAGACTTTTATGAACACAAATCATCAAAGTGAAACAAAATTTACCTTGATGGGCTGAGTGAACTTCCTTCCGGCAAATATCACAAAAAGAGCCATCCATGAAGCAAGTAAAGTAAGTTTAGCTCCATCATCCATCAAACCAGTCTGCAAATATTGTAGTAAAATTTGTCCACATTGAGGAAAATAGCAATCCTTATTATCTGCTTGACTGGTGCAAGCAAAAAAGATGCAGTGTCCATAATATAAGGTTCAAAGGACACTGAGAAATGCATGGATTCCAAGAAATAATAGCCTTGCAAGAAATATGATACATGATTTGTTTTAGGCATAAAAGTTTTGAAAGAAATAGAAAAATAAATTTGTGTAGCCAATGTCTTTGATAAAGACACGATTAGCCCAATTCAAAGGAACCACGGTAATAACTATCTGAAATTAAATGGGCAATCTGTTTAATGGATTACTTTAGAGGAGCCCAAAAAAAAAAAAAAAACGAATACCAGATGCCCAAGAAGAACTATAGGGATGACAAACGTGAGAACTCCAGCTTCTAGCTTGCCATAGCACAGTCCTGTTTAGAGAATACAAGATAATTTTCTTTTCAAATTGATATTTAATGGGTAAAAAGAAAGATAGATTAAGCATTACCTTCCTTGAAGACAAGTCCTGTCAAGGCGGCAAAAAGAGGACCGACAAGCCAAACAGCTGATGGGTTATCAACAACATATTGTATTAGATTTTTATTAGCTGGTTGAGCAAGGGTGATGTAGGTTGTAGCCGATCCAAGAACGCCAAGCCCCCATAGTGCTTGTAGGGCGCGCTTGATCTCAGACACATAGATATGAATCAAGAGTAATGATAAACCCAATCCACCAGACCCAAGAACATAAAAAAAATCAAGGTTTTGCTGGAGTGTAGCACTTAATGACCAGTTGTTGGGCAAAAAGGCAGCAGATGCGGCCACGACAAATGATGCAGCAGCTGTCACCAATCCTGATCTGTATAATATTACCTGCCATAGCCAGCCCCATACATACATATCATAAGAGAAATGCTTTTAAGCAGTAAATGTAAGTAATGCACACGAGTTTTCAGGTAGTGCGTTTTCAACTGTAAAAAAAGGAAAAAGAAAAAGAAAAATCGCGTTCAAAAGTTCTATCAAATAATATCAATCCTGTTAATTATTGCAGCTAACTAATTAATGAATCCACAGTAAGAAAATCGGAGATTGATTCAAGGAAAACAGAAATAATAAACATCGGTGCTTGGAAATGGCAGGTTATCTACTCTGCGTCGAAATTGAACGAGGAGAAGGTGAGCACCTCTCTAACATCGGAGGAATCAATGGTCCAGGGGCCATAAATACCCTCATAAACTATGGTTTCTTCCAAGGAACCTTGCCGGTTTTCTCCGAAAGCTTTACACCGTACCGACCCGATTCTGATTCTGCAGCCTGATGCTCCCGAAGAAGGAATCCGAACGCCAAAACAAAACCTGGATGTGCTGCTGTCTACACTGGATGGGACACTAGGCGGCCTTACCGCCACCGCCCCTGCCACCGTACTCAATCCTCGCAATGCCATGTTCCGATTTTGCCTTTTGGGGATTTCAGTCTCAAATTGAATTACACGACTTTAATAATAACTATTTTAGTTTTTCTTCTGGTCACCAATTAATCATATTCGAGTAGTGGTCACCTATGATGCGACACGGGACACGACACTCCGACACGACACTCCGACACGTAAATTTTAAAAAATATCATTTTTCGACACGTTAGGACACGTTTTGATATTAAATAATATTTTTAATATATATAATATAGTTTATATCTAATAGATATAAAAGTCTATAAAAATTCATATAATCAATCAAATAGGATTCTAAATTTTTAATTTTTATTAAATGTTTTTCAACAAGCCGGGCCATTTTAATTGGATTGGTCATTCATTAATGTATATGAATATCAGAAGTTAGAATACCTAAGGTAATATATGGTCGTTTTGTTAAATGATATATGTTCGTTCTGTTATTAAATGATATTTGTTCGTTTTGTTATTTTCACCATTTCCATTGTATATCATTAAAAAAAGGATGATAAAGCCAAAAAAAAAAAAGTAGCATAACTTTTTGTAATTAATATTAAAAGCATATAAACTAAAAATGAAAACAAAACACGAAGCAACCACAGCCACACATTTAGACTTGCCGTGATTCACACATTTAGACTTGCCGTGATTCAGTTTACAAACTAAGTCAGATGAACAGAGACAAAGTTAACATAATAATAGCGAGGAAAGATAACATAAAACAGATGAAAAAAATGAGAGGCAAAGTTAACATCAGAGAGAGAGGGATAAGTGAGAAAGACACTAGACCATGAAGAAGCAATAAGAGGAGAAGCTCACAACGAAGATGAACAGAGACAGCAAGCAGCAGACGAGTCGGGGAAGAAGCAACGAGCGACGAGATTGCAGCGGTTAAACAGGGATATCAACGACGAGATTGCAGCAATTAAAGAGGGATATCAACGTGAAGAAAAAGATAGGGTTCTAAGTTTTTAATTTTTATTAAATGCTTTTTTAGCTTTTTTTATAAATTATAATTTTATTAATTTTTTTTATAAAAATGTCAAAACGTGTCCAAAAACATATCAAAAAATGTTGACTACGTGTCGGACTCGGTCAACGTCGCGTGTCGAAATAGTCAACGTGTCCTAAAAAGTTGACTGCGTGTCGAACGCGTGTCGGAACGTGTCCAAACGTGTCGGTGTTCGACACGTATTTTCTCCAAAAATTATCGTGTCCGTGTATCAGAGGTGGTCACAGATGCACTTCTTCTAGCATCGAATACTCTGTCTCTATCTGCACTTTGTGTCCAGATATTTTATTTTAGAGTAAAATCTCAATTCATATTTTCGTCTTTTATAAAAAAAATTATCTACATTATTTCTTTTTTAGAAATTTAATTGAGTCTTCGTTAAATTTTCTTAGAGAGCATAATTTTAAAGAATTGAAAATAGGACCAAGAGTTTACTTTTTTGTAAAGTAACAAAAATGAAGATCCTATTTTTTTGTTAAGAACCTTATTTTTTTGTTAAAGATCCAAAATGGCCTTTACTTTTTATTTAAATTGAATATATTATTGAAATATAATCTATCATTATATTATTTATAAAATTTATTAATGTAAAAAATGATTTTCCAATGATTTAATAAATTAAGTTTGATGTCAACAAATACAAGACAACAAATATTAGTTACTTATAACGAGAAATGGAATTTAAGGACTTGTTTGGTGTTACGTATATAAGTTTATACAACAACATTATATATTATGACATTTTCAGTTATTTAGTGTAAATATTGTATATAAATTTATACAGCAGGATCCTTTAATACATCAATATAATATAATGTATTAAGTTAATTCGACTCCATTTTTTAGCATGCTCTTCCCCGTTCTTCTTCTTCTCGTTTTCTTGTTCTTATCTCTTTCACAGCACATACTTTATCTCTTCGAAAATTACAGAACCTCCATTTTCATCATCTCTGAAACTCGAACCAAAAAAAGCTTTCGCACTTCGTGGAACTTCATATCATTTAGGTTAGCTTTCTCGCTCTCTATTAATTATCAATCTATTTGTTTGTGTTGCACTATGATGTTTGGTTACTGAGAAAACTTGAGGGAAACCGAAACCAAAACGAGAAAATGAAAATGACCTCGGTTGTTTGCTGTATTTCAACGCCTTCTCCAACTTTTCCATTTCATTTATCTATTGTGTTGATATATGATTTTAAGTATGCTTAAAGTTTAAATTCACCTATTGATTTATCTACTGTGTTGATGTATGATTTTATTTTTTAAAGTACGAAGATCATTCCATTGTGCCCTTTTTTCATTTAAAAAGTATCACTTTGCCCCTTCTAAAACTATACATCAATTTGCACCTGTTTGACCAATATACTCGGGTATATCAAGTCTCATGTACATATGCCTGAGTATATGACCCAGATACTTGAGTATTTGTTGTTCCTAGGCATATACTCAAGTATATGTTCAAAAAAAATTCTACAAAACTTTTCCAACGCGTAGCTCTCGAAAAGTTATGTGAAATAAAAAAAAGCACCTGGTTTGGATACCTGAGTCAAAAGTTATGGCCTTCTGAAGTTTTATTAAAAAATTTCTAAAATTTTATAATGTCAATAGGTTTTGTGATACCCACAAAACTTCTCCTCAGGTTATTCATAATTGGACTTCACTCAGGTAACCTGAGGAAGAGCTTTGTGGGGTATTGAGGTTTTTTCCATTCTCATTGAGGGACAAGGGGAAGAGCTGGTTATAGTCGTTACCTCGAGAAAGCATCAACATATAAGAAGATTTAACAAACAAAGTTTTTATCCAGATTCTTCCCTCTGTCCAAATTCACTAAGCTATAGGCGGAGATCTTATGCTTTGCTAAAAAAGATAATGAATCACTTGGTAAGCAATTTTCTCATAAGAATCAATATTGTTTTTCTTGACATTGACTTTAAACATATATGCCTTGTCAATCAGAGCATCAAGCTCTTGAGGGTATTTGTCCATGTCACCACCCTAAAATCAAATATGCAAATTACCAATTAATTGGTTTGTGTTAAGACAAGCAAAATAAATGAATAGTAAACCCATAAGACACATAAGACTTGCCCTTTGAAAATGCTATTCACGCAATTCTCCAGTTGTAATGCCTAATAGGTTGGTTGCATCTTTGTCAAACAAAACAAACAAAGCAGAGTCTGTGCCATCAACCACCCTGACTTGCAGATTGAACCTGCAATTAGAAGTCAGATTAAATTTGGATGAATAAACGTTAGGACTATAAAGCATTTTGTAAGGCAGGACGATAATGAATACAAAGACTTACTTGGGATAATAAGTGGGCAAATGGATGTCACAAATTCTTCAATAACACTTGCCAAAATCCGCAAACATTGAATTTGTGCATTTTTTACAGCCTTTGTACCATCAGTTGAAAGCAGATTTGATGCCCTTGATAGTGGCATAGGTAACACATGTCATAGACTAATTACACCAAACATTAAAAACCAAGGTTGAACATGATGTTATTTAAATCATTTAAAAGGATACAATTAACATAATATACATTACTACCTCCCTACAATCCTTTATGCCACAAATAAATTTTGTTGCAGTTTCCTTCCAAAAACTAACCTATTGTGAATTCTTAATGGATTGGTTCAAAAGCTATGTCAACTTTTGTGCACTGTCTGATTGTGCATCTGGAAATCTGTGTATACAACAACATTGATTGAATTATTTTTTTGGTATATAATAACAATAATATCATGTATCAGTTACAAAATCTCAGATTAACCAAAATGACCATAATAGTGGGGGCGATTATTTTAACCGCCTCTAGTACACATTTGAAGGCGACTTTATGTCAACTACCTCAAAAATACATTAGAAGTGGTTAAATAACCTCCTCCAAAGCATATTTAGATGTGGTTCATGGTCTATCAGACAGTGATATTCAAAGAGGGAGATCTCTTTGTTCAACTGTTGGATCGTCCTCAAATTTGGTCAGTGTGTTCTACTCTTGTAATACTTTAATCAGACTATTCAGATTTTTAAGTTCAATCATCTGATGTTATAATTTTCAAAGATGGCTGTTGCACATGGAAAAAAAATCTCACCTTCACTTTGAAGTCCCACATTGGATGGCCTTTGTTCCTCCTTCTCCATTTCTTTCTATATAACAACCCACACTAATACATACATATATAAAATTCAATAAACTATTTATATTCCACTAATAAAAAATATATTAACTTTTAAAAAGATTTTTTTAAAAAAAAAAAAAATTGTATTAACTAATCACTTTTAAAAATTATATTAACTTTTAAAAATAACAATTTTAATATTAAAAATTAATTTTTTTATAATTTTAACTATTTGGAGGTGATTACACGTTATTTGGAGGCAATTAAATAACCACCTTAAAATATCTTTTGGAGGTGTTTAAAATAACCGCCTCAGATCTTCATTTGAAGACAGTTAAAATAACTGCCTCAGATTATTGTGTAGATGCGATTATTCCAGCGATAAACAAAGCTGTTCATGAATCACCGAACCAAGCATGTAGAGGTGTTTTGAACCGTCTAAAAATGCAAATATAATTGGCTCTGGAAACCAATATTCTTGTAGTAAACGTACAAATCTGGAACGTATATATATAAGAAAGTTACTTCTGTAAGTATGCATTCAATTGAGTTCGTCAAGAATTCCATGTTGTTTTACTCTTATTCTGTTTTTTTAACTTATTTAGGTTGATTTATCTTGTTTTTGTTTTTTCATCAATGGTTTTTTTACTTTCAGGTGGTGTTTGGTAGGAGCTTTTTGTGAGGATACCCAGGCATATGAGATTGGGTTTCTGTATTGTCCATATTTGGTAAAAGAGATTACAAAATTTTCCTAGCAAACTTAGTTGCCCAACGTTCCATGATTGTGTGGGAAAATGGATGAAAAACACTATTCAAGATACCAACTTCCAATGCGATATTTGACAATAACCGGCTAAATGCAACCTCTCTCCATATGGTTCAGAGCAACTGACAGGTCCCAAGAACAGTGCAAAGTTTTCTTCAGCAAAGCTTGAAATGCCTTGGATTGGATCTCATGCGCCTCATACCTGTAAATGTTGGATCCCCGGTGAATGATGATGCAAATGATGGCAGGAGTGACACAGATTATGCTTGTGTTGTTGATACTGTTAAGTCTTGTTGGGTGTGGCTCATACTTCACATGATGATGTTAGCCCTAATTGTCGGGGTCAGCAGAAAGGCAACTGGGGTCCCGCTCCCAGGTGAGCGGGCGGGGGTCCAGGGGAGCCGCCCCGGCGGGTAGAGGCTAGGTAATGTTTAGGCCTCTGTTTCTATTGTAATTTTCTTAGCAGTTTGGGCTTGGGCCCATGAATAGCTGCTGTTAGGGTTTCTTGTAATCCTATTTATATTTGCCTTGTAAACCGAGAGACTTGTAACGAGTGGCGGTGAGGTGAATATAGTACAGACAAGCTGGACGTAGCCTATATTGGGTGAACCAGGATAAATCATCGTGTCAATCTCTCTACTCTTATCTCTTTTTCTGTTTTCTCGATTCTGTGTGATTGTCGATTTCCAACAATTGGTATCAAGAGCTTTGGTTCTGCGACCAGGGTTCCTGTGACAGATTGGGGTTTCGCGATTTAGGGTTTTTTTCTTGGCATAGATAAAACTGCGAAATTGATCTGGAGAGGATGTCGACTGGCCAATCACGGGTCGAGGTTGAAAAGTTCGGAGGAAAAGGGTTCGAGTTATGGAAGCTGAAGACGGAGGCTCTGCTCGTTGACAGGGACGTGTGGTACGTGATCGAAGATGATAAGCCGTCCGTACCAACAAAACCTGTCGGTGAAGAAACGTCAGGTGATGGCGAGTCGAAGGCGTGGACCAGAGACGATCGAAAGGCGCGAAGCCTGATCTGGTTATGCCTGGCTGACAACGTTCTGGTGAACGTAACTTCTGAGAAGACCGCGAAGGATCTCTGGACGAAGCTAGGAAGTCTCTATCAGAGCAAGTCACTCGTGAACAAGTTGTTCCTGCGAAGGAGGCTGTATAATCTGCGGATGAGCGAAGGTGATTCTTTCTCTGCTCATTTAAATGAATTTAATACTATTTGTGCACAACTTTCGTCTATAGACATTAACCTGGACGAGGAAGACAAAGCTTGCACCTTGTTGTGTTCACTGCCCAACTCTTGGGAGCACATCATTGTGTCAATTGGTACTAGTGTTAATAAACTGTCGTTTGAGACGGTTGTTGCTGCCTTATTGTCTGAGGAGATGAGAAGGGTAGGTTCTGAAGGTACCAACAATGAGGCTCTGGTTGCTAGAGGGAGGAGTGATGACAAATCAAAGTCTGGTCACAGAGGAAGATCGAGGGGACGATCAAAGTCCCGTGATAAATCTGATAAATCTGAAATGAGGTGCTGGAGGTGCAAAAAGGTTGGACATCTGAGAAGGAATTGCAGAAGTAAAAGTGTAGGTCCTGAGAAGCGGGATGATTCACAACCGTCTGCTTCGGGTACAAAGAAGGATGATGATGATAGTACAGGGGACCTGTACATGGCGTTTGACAGTCATAATGACTGTAATGATTGGATTATTGACACTGGAGCATCGTTTCATATGACACCTCATAGGGAGTGGTTCTGCACCTATGAATCGTATTCTGGCGGTACAGTTAGAATGGGAGATGACACGACTCATGCAATTATGGGGCGTGGGAAGGTAAAGCTGAAGATGAGTGACGAGACAGTCAAGAATCTGCCGGGTGTGATGCATATTCCGGGGCTTACCAGAAATCTGATCTCCGTTGGTAGTATGGCAGATGCTGGTATTAATTTTAGCAGTGACAAGTATTCTTGCAAGCTGACTCGAGGAGCTTTGGTTATTGCAAGAGGAGAGCGTCATGGTAAATTGTGGAAACTGCTGGGTAGCACAGTATTCAGTGGTGAAAGCTATGTTTCAGAACAGGCGGAGGAGGACACTGCTATGTTATGGCATAGGAGGCTGGGGCATATTGGAGGAAAAGGTATGGAGACTCTAACATCAAAGAAGTTGGTGGATGGAATTCCGAGCTGCTCTATGGGGTTTGGATTTTGCGAGCATTGCCTGCAAGGGAAGCAAAATCGGGTATCTTTTGATTCCATAGGAGGAAGAGCTGAGGGGGTTCTGGACTTGATACACAGCGACGTGTTTGGCCCCACACCTGTAGCATCACATGGAAAATCAAGGTATTATGTTTCTTTTACTGATGATTTTTCAAGATATGTGTGGTTATATTTCTTGCGCAGCAAGGATGAAGTGTTCGATAAATTCTGCGAGTTCAAGGCTTTGGTGGAAAATCAATTTGATCAAAAAATCAAGGTGCTGAGAACTGACAATGGAGGGGAGTTCTGTTCAACAAAATTTGACCAGTTTTGTGCGAGCAATGGGATTGTAAGACAGAAGACTACGCCCTACTCACCTCAACAGAATGGGGTGGCAGAGAGGTTGAATCGATCTCTCATGGAGAAAGCACGGAGTATGCTGAGCGGTGCAGGCTTGGCAACTGAGTTTTGGGCAGAGGCAGTGGCTACTGCTTGTTATCTGAAGAACAGATCTCCTACATCAGCTTTGAAGGAGAAGACTCCGTATGAAGCATTGTTTAAAAAAAGGCCAGACGTATCTCATATCAGAGTGTTTGGCTGTGAAGCTTATATGCACGTACCCAAGGAGAAAAGAAACAAGCTTGACAGTAAATCTGAAAAGTGTATCTTTATTGGGTACAAGGATGCGTCAAAGGTTATAAGTTGTGGAATCCGGATACTAGAAGTGTAACTTACAGCAGAGACGTTGTATTCAGAGAATCTAAGTTGAATCAGATTTTTCCTGAAGCTCCTGAAAAGTCACAGATAGTGGAGTTGGATGTGGGTTTGAAAGAGGATACAATAAACTCACAGGTTGAATTGGAAAATTTGAATTCTGAAGCTGCTGAATATAATGAGGTAGAGGATGAATTTTCTGAAACTGAGGCTGAGGTTGAAGCACCAGTGCTGAGGAGATCCACGAGGGAAAGAAGACCATCTGAGAGGTATACACCTGAAAATTATATCCTGTGTGCTAGTGATGATGTTTGTGCATTTAGTATTACAGGTGATGATCCGAGCACTGTAAAACATGCGAGGAGCTCAGAGGATGCCAAACAGTGGGAGGAAGCTATGAAAGAAGAGATGAAGTCTCTGATGAAAAACCAAACTTGGAGTTTGGTGAATCTACCTGCAGACCGAAAAGCAATTGGTTGCAAGTGGGTGTTCAAGAAGAAGGTTGGTGCCAATGGGGAGATTGAACGCTACAAGGCTCGATTGGTTGCAAAGGGATATTCACAGACAGAAGGGGTTGATTATGGTGAGGTATTTTCACCTGTTGCAAAGTTAAATTCCATAAGACTGGTTTTGTCTGTAGCAGCTGCATATGACCTAGAGGTGGAGCAGCTGGATGTGAAGACAGCTTTTCTTCATGGTGATTTGGAGGAGGTTATTTTCATGAAGCAACCAGAGGGGTTCATTGCAAGAGGCAAAGAGGAGCTAGTCTGCAAGCTGAATAAATCTCTGTATGGCCTGAAGCAGTCCCCAAGGATGTGGTACATGAAGTTCGACACTTATGTGCTGAAGCTTGGCTTTGACCGTTGTGATGCTGATCACTGTGTTTATGTGAAAAGGTTAGAAGGTGACTTTGTTATTCTAACTTTGTATGTTGACGACATGTTACTCGTTGGAAACAGTTTGAAAATGATCAGCACTGTTAAAGGACTGCTAGCAAAGCAGTTTGAAATGAAAGATCTAGGCGCTGCAAATGTGATCTTGGGTATGCAGATTAAGAGGGAGCGTGACAAACGAAGATTATGGTTAAGTCAGCAGAAGTACATAGAAGATGTTCTGAAGAAATTCAAGATGACTGACTGCAAGCCTGTGTTGACTCCCATGTCTACTGGTTCTAAGTTATCGGCTGACCAGTGTCCCAAGACTGAAGAAGAAAAAGAAGAGATGGCGTCAGTTCCTTATGCTAGTGCAGTAGGGAGTCTGATGTATGCCATGATTTGTACTCGACCTGATATTGCTCAAGCAGTGGGAGTATTGAGCATGTATATGTCCAAGCCAGTAAATGAGCATTGGACGGCTGTGAAGCGTGTGTTCCGCTATCTTCGTGGTACGTCTGACCTTGGGTTATGCTATGAAGGCGTGAAGGGCTCAAGGGGACAGACATTGTTAGAGCTGAGATGCTTTGTGGATGCTGATTGGGGAGGTGACATTGATAGTAGAAGATCTACAAGTGGATATGTTGTTTCTTCATTTGGCGGAGCTATCAGTTGGATGAGTAAGAGGCAGAGCACTGTTGCTTTATCTTCTACAGAGGCTGAGTACATGGCCTTGACACATGCTGTTAAGGAAGCTATTTGGTTACGGAGGTTGTGCAAAGAGCTTGGCTTTGCACAAGGAGAGATGATCGTTGAGTGTGACAGTCAGAGCGCCATTTTCTTGGCTAAGAACCCAGGTTTCCATGCGAGGACCAAGCATATCGGCATACAGTACCACTTCATCAGAGAGAAGATTGAAGACAAGGTTGTATTGCTGGAGAAGGTTGACACAAAGGTCAACAATGCTGATTTTCTGACCAAGGCAGTGACTTCGGAGAAGTTTGAATGGTGTACAGATGCATTGGGATTGAAGAAACATGTGAAGCATTCACCAAGTGGGAGAATGTTGGGTATGGCTCATACTTCACATGATGATGTTGGCCCTAATTGTCGGGGTCAGCAGAAAGTCAACTGGGGTCCCGCTCCCAGGTGAGCGGGCGGGGGTCCAGGGGAGCCGCCCCGGCGGGTAGAGGCTAGGTAATGTTTAGGCCTCTGTTTCTATTGTAATTTTCTTAGCAGTTTGGGCTTGGGCCCATGAATAGCTGCTGTTAGGGTTTCTTGTAATCCTATTTATATTTGCCTTGTAAACCGAGAGACTTGTAACGAGTGGCGGTGAGGTGAATATAGTACAGACAAGCTGGACGTAGCCTATATTGGGTGAACCAGGGTAAATCATCGTGTCAATCTCTCTACTCTTATCTCTTTTTCTGTTTTCTCGATTCTGTGTGATTGTCGATTTCCAACAAGTCTGGCACTAAAATAGATGAGGACCTTCCTTCATATGTCATGAACACATACCATGATGAATCTACTCCTGTTCAAGTTCAGAAGCTTTCGGCTAAATTAAACAAATCAAAGGAAATTAATAAGACAAAAATAGATCTTGAAGATGTAAATGTGGTTTCTGATGCATGTACATTAAGGACGGACCTAAACTGGGCTCTGATGCTTGTAAAGTTGGCTTATGCAGTTCAGATAAGTTTGGTTCAGCCAGTGAACTAGCAGCTATATTAATGTCAGATAGTACAAAAGTTGGGAAAGATAAAGCAAATAAATTGGGAAGTGCAGTTACAAATTTGATTTTTGCTTTGGAGATAAGTGAACCATGCAAGACTAATTCTGTGGCCGAGTATAGATTGGTTTCATATCAAGGGTTATTTCATAATTTTACTCATTTTTTATCAATATTTTAATTTCAACCAAACATAGACTCGACAAATTTAATTCAATTTTTTCAGTAAAATTTGGCCTACCAAATATTTTTTTTTTTAACTTTTCTACTAAACTTATTTTTCCACCATATTCTTTGTAATTGTATTTTTTAATAAATAAATTTCTCCTGTACCAAACGCTCCCTCACGCTATAAAGCCTGTTGCTCTTGCTAAAGTAAATGATCCTACGCTGAAGCAATTTATAGAGAAGTGTCTAGTTCCAGCATCTATGAGATTGTCTGCATCCGAACTACTGAAAGACCCATTCCTTGCAACTGAAAATGCAAAGGAGATCAAACATGATAACACTGCAGATGCCTATTTCCCCCCACCAAATTGGTGAATCCACCAACATGTGAACCTCATCCAATGGAGATAGATTCAAACTTCAACTTCCTTAAATGACTAGCTTTCCTAATTGATTAGGAACTTCGAACAACTAGAGAGAAAGATCATGTTCCTTCTCAAGCAGCTGTTTCAAGCAAGGTTCCATATCCAACAAGGCATATGGAGCCCGTAGATAAATCAAGCTGGAGATGATCGCCTGTTGTACTGTTCAACGCAAGTGCACCACATATTTGTTTTTATGATTTTCAATTTGTTATGAACAAGTCAGAAGCCATTGTGCATATCTTACACAGTTGTAGATACTTTTCTTTCGGTCTTATCGTATTCTGTTGTATTGCAATATCTTGTGAAGTGAGCCTTGTAAATATTTATTTCTAAAAATATATCAATTTTATCAGTCTGCATGAGATTATTTATTAAGAGAAGGGTTGGTAAAAGTTTTATTTTTAAATTAAGAGGTTATATAATACTTATAAAGATAAATAAAAAATAATTGAAAATTTAGAATGTTTCATGATTATTTATTATTTTTCAAATTAAAAATATTTACTTACAATGAAAATTTTGCCCTCTTTTATATTTTTTCCCAAAATATTCTGTACTAACATACCAAAAAAAAATTTATAAACCATTGATTTTTTAATTTAATATATATAGTAGTCATGAACTTTTTTTTTTTTTTAAATATTGAAGATTTTTATTTCTACAAAAATTAATATATATTTTTGGATATATTGATCAAATTTTTTTATAAAAATTAATATCACATGACATATTTAGAAGAATTATATAAATTCTTTATTAAAGGATATTGTTGTCAAAAATATTTATTTTTATCCTATCTAATATTATACCGTGCATTACCAAACACTGGATAATATTATTTTATACAATAAATTATCTTATACTATGTCACGCCAAATACTGAATAGTATTAAAATTTAATCAGACCTTGTATAAGTAGTTCTTATACTGTAAAATACTATAAGGTAGTGTTTGGTTGAGGGTTTATTTTGGGATTGATGGGAAAGTGTAAGTGGATATTAGAAAATACCACGTTTGGTTCAGGTTTTTTCAAAAAATACTAGGCAAATAGGATAGATGGGAAAATGACTTTTGTGTTGATTTTTGGATGAAATTCACTGTTACAGAATACCACTTGAGATGTGGTATTTTGAGATAACTGGGGAAATGAAAAAATAGGTGCAAAGTTTCTCCCGAACATAGATTTTGCATATTTAAATAAATTTTCCTGATAATATTTCGGTCAACCAAACAACTTTTTTTACATTTTCCTACCAAACTCACTTTCTAACCATTTCCCTATCAATTACATTTCTCTAGTAAAAAAAAATTTCTCCCATACCAAACACTGCGTAAGACCTTCGTATCCTATTATGCACACCAAGAGTTTTTGGGTTCCCTATACGATTCCCAACATGCCAAGGGTTTCATGTTGGGAAAGGTTGCAATCAACAGGGCAAAATCCATTGATGAACGTCACCACTTGACCTCAAATGCTTCTGCCGCAGTTGCTTCCATTTATCGTAAAATGGATTTGAGAGGTAAACTAAGCATTAGAACAGCTATAGTCAATGAGAAGGTGAGAGAGATGGATTAGAAGTTTCAAGTTTCTGAAAAACTAAGTCTGCTATTGTTGTTGCTGAGCATAAGGCAAGTAGTATCGTGAGCTATCCTTACGTATCAACTGGAGCTTCATGGGTGTCAAGTGCTTTCACTGCTGTTGCAAAAGTAGCTGAGGATGTAAGCACAATGACCAAGGAGAAGGTTGAACTTGCTGAAGTAGAAAAAAAAGGAGATCATTTACTGTGAAAGGAAAGGAACCGGTTATGAATTGACACAAACACTCCGAGGGGCCTTCTGAAGTTTGTGCTCATTCAGGTCATGATAGTGAGTTGGGAATTATGTGACTCGATCTCACTCACAATCCTTGACATGCTCACAGGTAAAGTAGGACTGGTTTAGTTTGCTTAGTCGTAGTCAGAGTTCACTCATCACTTGCTTCAAGTTTGTTGTATGTGTTATGGATCCGACAAAGGTCACATTCTAGAAGCTTCAAATAGGATTAACGGTGTTCCGGATGGTCCAACAACATAGCAGTCCAAAGGTTCAAGCCCAAATCCCTATCCACGTCAGCCCTACCAACTCTCAGCCCCCAACCCCCAACGCGGTGACACTCCCTAGGAGAGACACTAAAACGTCTCATCTTGGGATTCTAGCCCCTAAGGAGACCGCCCCAGGTACTATGAGAGGAAACTTCCCTTTGTCATATGCTGACATCGCCAGGCATAAGGGATGCATCACTACTATCATAGCAGCGACTGCCACCCTCAGCAGCATCTGCCACCCCTAGCAGATCCCAAGGAGGGTTGACCCCCTCGTTATTATGCTCATTTGTATTAAGTCACACTCATACACACACTAAACCCTCCATTGTTATATGCTTGCATCATACTTGGAATAGTGCTTCCTAGCTTGGTCTTTACCTGTGCTAGAAGTATCATCCATATAGTGACATCATCCCCAAAGAGAACGTAGTGGGCTTATAGACCCCAACAGTACAAATGGCTAAGAGGAGAATTAAGAAAATTCTCCTTAATTATACTAATCCTACTATGGCAACAATAGATCAACAATTGGATCCCAATATTCTTAAGAGCCCAAAAGTTCATTCTTGTCAAGTAACTCATCTATAAATAAGGGGTTAAACCAATAAAGTACACATACTCTAAACCCTCTCTCTTAGCTTGTCACTGTGCACACATCCCACGCTTTGACTATATCGTCTTTATTATTGTGCACAGTAATCCGCTGATCTCTAGGGTACCTCCTCCATAGGTACTTGAGAGAGGGCAAACAGATCCTATATTGACATATCAATCTCTGATTGGACATTTCGATCTGTCAGATCGTAACAGTATGATATTAAGTCTTGTGAATTGTTATAATGATGTAGCAATTGTCTGACTTATCTGATTCTTAAATATGGATCAACATTCATGAAAAATGATTAGTATTTTTAGGGGAATAATATATTATAACTAGCAAGTAAGTTTACCACCTCTTAATACTGTATTTGTAACTGTTGGATAGTGGTCAACAAAACATTATAAAAGGAGGAAAGAGAGAGTGTGTGGAGGATGTGGTTGAAGAGAGAGAAAAAAATTGTATCAAATGACATTCATTGATTTGATTTCATCCAACGATTATAAGAGAGGTGGTAAACTTTTTTGGTAGTAAGTATAACATCTTCTATATTTTTAATAGCTTCTATATTTTTCTTTTCTTCTTCGCATACTTTAAACAGAAACAGTTAGACGTGTCTTACTTATAGCAAAAAAGCAAAAGAGTAAATATCTTTTTCGGTACTCAGCAAATTTTACGATATCCGCTTTAGTCCCTAACAAATAAAAAGGCTATTCGTGGTCCCTAAGAATTTCAAAGTGGACCCATTTTAATCCTTTTGAGGGACTAATGTGGATCTTTTTTGAAATTGTGAGAGCCCACGATTTCAACTAAATTGGTCCATTTTAAATTTGTGAGAACTCACGATTTCAACTAAATTGGTCCACTTTGAATTTCTTAGGACCACGAATAACCTTTTTATTTGCTAGAGACTAAAGCTGGTATCGTGAAATTTGCTGAGGACCAAAAATGATATTTACTCTAAACAAAAAGAACGAACCAATGATCGCAGTTGTTTCATCAAAAGATGTTTTCTTCTTGATTTGGTGTTCAATGTTCTTCATGAATCATGGATAAAACAGTGCTGCTCTGTTTTAATTACAACATTTTTTTTAACGTTATTAAAAATCAAATATAAACAATATACACAAGAAAAATTAATCCTATTTATTTATTTTCTCACAAGGATATTTATGTTATTTAAATTTAATTTAATTTTAAACAATAGAATGTTATTTCATTCCGAAAATTACCATTCCTTAGAGTAGGAATGATCCTATCCAATATAATTAGCTTATTGCATTTTTTTACTTTTATTTTTAATGTTTCATGTATCAAAAGTGACGCATGTAATTAATATATATATTTTTATATATAATTTAAGAGATTGAGAAATTGTTTCCTTTCAAAGCAAAAGATTAATATATAATTTAAAATATTATATTAATAGATAATTGATACAAATCATTTTTTAAACTATAAAATATATATCTAGAACATTTTGTTAAACACGTTAAGATCAGTAATGCCTTGCAAGTACATAGTGAGATCGACTGGAAAGTTTCATTCCATTTTCACTGATAAAATTTAGTAGGATTAGTAAATAATTTATTCAATAATAAAAGAAGTGTTGAAAAAATGTTATTAGTATTTTTGAATATATCACTAACTAATGGTTAATTCAATCAAATGAAGTTACTTTTTTTTGCATCGACCTTAATTTAAGCAATATAAAAAAGAAGAAAAAATAATTAGGAATGGTCGAACTAAAATACTAGCGTTCCTTGAAGTAGAATTAAAATAATAAAAAAACAAATCATATTTTGCAAAGACTGTTTAAATTATTTTTCACCAAATCATAGATTGGGGCAGAACTGCACGAGCATTTACAAGTTTGAGCGCCCCACAACATCACCGAAAAAGAAATTAAAAAATACTTTAAATAATTTAATAGTTTATTATTAAAGCCATTATTAAATGTGATAATATAATTCTCAAGTTTTTAATAGGATAACATAGAATCCTCAATGTGAATGAGAAATTTTCGTAAAAAATGATCTAGAATCAGAAAAGTGCCAACGAATATTTGAAAGTGCTTTTCCTGATTTTTTTTTTTTTTTTGTACATTATTCAACTTTCTCCGGGCACACGGCCCATTTGAACTAAAGCTTCGCAACCGGAGAAAGAATGAGACCGAAAATTTTTTAGCTTATCCTCTGGCCCTTGATCCCTGCACCAAGCAATTTTTTGGGAGCTCAGCTGCCAACTGAGCTACCCTTGGGGTTCATATTTTATTTCGAAGCGGCGAATTAACTCTTCCTTCATATTTTTTTTTTATGTAAATGAAAATTAAATACATAATCTAATATAATTTATCTAAATCCCTCGTGACTATAACAATCCCAGGAACTTTCTCCTCGTTTGTATTTTGTAATGAAAGAAAATCTCATCAATAAAGGATTAAATTAAAGATACGAGCCAATAAATAATATAATAATAGAAAACCCTTATTAAGGGGTTAAGGGTCAATAAGCTTTTATTCGGTGGTTAAAGGTCAATAAGCTGTTTAGTGTATAATGTAGCCAGTGAAAAATTGAAACCCCAATTACAAATAACAATCACAAATGCCACAAAGCCTCTCTTTCTCGTCCATTTCTGCACCTATTTTCTCTCCTCCTGCTCACTGAGAGAGATGAGCTGACCCTCTGTCCCAGACGGCGTAACGGACATCCAAAAGCGCCGTCACTACACCAACATCCTTTGAGTCACGTGCCCTTCAAAAACCTCAACTTGATGGCTTTAGAGCAGAAATTATCGTTGGGTCAGAATACGAACCCAGTTGACGAAGCAGACGGAAACGCTAACGGCGTGGATGCTCGGCTGGCGTCGACGGAAGGAGGAGATGAAGGAGGGAAAGCGCCGAGACTGCCCCGCTGGACAAGGCAGGAGATTCTGGTTCTGATACAGGGAAAGAGAGACGCAGAGAACAAGTTTAGGAGGGGTCGCACCGCGGGATTGCCATTCGGGTCGGGTCAGGTGGAGCCGAAATGGGCATCGGTGTCTTCGTACTGCCGAAAGCATGGAGTGAACAGGGGTCCAGTTCAGTGCCGGAAAAGGTGGAGCAATTTGGCCGGAGACTACAAGAAGATCAAAGAATGGGAGTCTCAAATAAGGGAGGAGACGGAATCGTTTTGGGTCATGAGAAACGATTTAAGGAGAGAGAGGAAATTGCCCGGATTTTTCGACAAGGAGGTCTATGATATTCTAGATTCAGGGTCGCAGGCGCCGGCGTTAGCTCTTGCTCTGTCATCGACTCCAGCAACAGTGACGGAGCCGGTTGGCAATGACAAGGACAAGGACAAGGACAAGGACAACAAAAGAGTGGCGGATGAGGATTACACTGAGCCACACCTGTATGATAGTAATAGGAGCGCGGTTGGTGAGGATGGCTTGTTCTCAGATTTTGAACAAGAAGAAGTGGGTGCCAGTCCTGAGAAGAAGAATGTTTTGGCGCCTTCTAAGGACATTCCTGCTCCTATTCCTATCTCAGGTTCAATTCACTTTTGTTTATTTAGGGAACACTGCTGGTTGAGGCTTCCTTTTACTTTCTTTTTTTCTTTCTTTTTTTATCTTGTGATTTCATTTTTGTGGCTTTTCTGCACCTACTAGTACTACCATCTTGTTCCCGGCACCTACTGGCATGAGGCTTTATTTTCTTTTTCTTCTAGCTATGCCGTGTTTACTCTTGTCTCTTATAAAGTTGGGAATATGTTGTCTGATTACCGTTTGGGACTTTTTCGCTCATGTTTTCTTCTGATTTACAGAGAAGCAATATCAACCACTCCTCCCTGGCTGCCAAGGTGAAGGTAATGCTCAAGATAGAATTCCTGTTTACCGCATTTATGTGATTGTTTGAGATATTGGAAATGAGAATAGCAGCCTCGAAAATTTGTTGAGTTCACGAAGGATGTAATGATCGATTAAGAATCACATGTATCGTTTTAAGATTCCAATGATATAGTTAGCAATAGCATTTAGCTGTCGCAATATGTTCAATTGAACTTTATATTTGATCCAATTCGGCTTCTATGTTCTGTTCTGTTTTGAATTTAGCATTCTCATCTATCCAATCTTGATGCAGTGGGCCCTCGGAATAAATCCTCTCATATGACCGGACTCCGGAGGTCATGTGACACAATCTCAGCCATTCATTGACAGATAATGGTTATTTCTTCTCATTCTCTATCCTAATGCGCTCTCCATAACCATTGATTTGTTTATGGACAACTAGTATCGTCTCATATGATCTCATATCATATAAGAGGATCCTTTCCCGTGAACTGTGAACCCAAAGGCTGATGCCTGTTTTACTTAATCTGCAATCAATGACAAGATGGCTAACCCAAAAACATGGAAGCTTCAATGATAATTTACCCCATCTTCAGAATATAGTGAACTTGGAGCTTGTAGACCTTCAATCAGCTAAAATCTATGTGTGACAGCTTGTTACGTTGTTCAAAATATTAGTGCTTTTGTTTCTGTTGCTGCTTCTGATTCCTGCAGCAGCTGCATTTCTAATCAGCCACCTGAGAAGACAGTCGATTGTTTGCTCATTCTTTACATCAGTTTTCTGTTGTTGCATTTGAAATTTTTAATAATGCTAATATATAACTATTTTCTTTTCCCATTTCTTTAATATCCTTATTGTACTAAATTTCATTATGGGAATCGGGAATTGATAGAATAGGACAGAGTCATCCAACGTGTGATTGCTTACTTAAAAGGATCTTGAAATTACTTGAAAGCTCAGGTATAAATCATGCATCTGTAGAATATAAAATAGATCGAAGTTCCTTATATATGAGTGAACCGTGTCAGCTGCTATGTTGATCCAAAATAACTTCTCCACAATATTAAATTGTGCCGTAACTTATTCCTTAATGGTCCAAATTCTGTACATGCCTCACATGGTATGATTAATTATGTTTTTACTATTCATGTTTCAAAAGAATTTTATTCGTAAATGGAAAATTCTTAGATAAAAGTCATTCTTAGAGCTCCATGTAATAGCTTAGGATTTTGAAATAACTGTTTCTTAGCCACAAGCTTTGATTATGGAATTTTGAACTTTTTAGCTTCAGCTGTGGCTGTAGTTTCTCATAATAGGCGTGAAAGCAAAGGTGCTGGTTTGACATTTATGATGTTAAGGAGTTAACTGATGCATGACTATACATTTGACTTGTTTACACATTTTTTTTATTCTGTAGGTGTGAACAATGACAAACAGCAAGCTTCAAATCCCGAAATGGGTTCTGCAGCTCAAGGAGAATTGAGAAGGAAACGGTTAGCAACAGAAGGAGAGGAAATGGGTTCTGCATCTCAAGGACAACGGAAAAGGAAACGGTTAGCAACAGACGGAGAGGAGGAAACTTCGCAATATCAATTAATTGATGTCTTAGAAAGAAATGGCAAGATGCTAAGCGCTCAGCTCGAAGTGCAAAATATAAATTTCCAGTTGGATCGGGAGCAGCGGAAAGACCACGCAAATAACTTGGTTGCTGTACTTGATAAGCTTGCAGATGCTCTGGGGAGAATCGCTGAGAAATTATAGTGCAAGAGCAATCAGAATGCAATGTACATAACAGTTGGGGTCCTGTAGATAATAGTGGTTTCTGTCATTTATCTCAGGAAGTATTCTAGAAGATGATCGTCACACTTGTTCTCCGCTTGTTTTTCTATCTAGATATGCCATATTTCTGCGGTTTATTACTGCCATTTTAGGATTTTATACACACATTTCGAAATTGCTGCACTTATTCTCTCTCTCTCTCTCACTGCTATATAAATGAGGTTATACAAATCTTTCCCCGGGCAATAATAGTGGAGTGGTTGTACATATGACATTTCATATTGAGATGCATTTTTATTAATTGAGCCTTTCGTTACTTGTTCATGATTTATTTGTTCCTCTGGCACGCACGGTCTTCTTTATTACTTGGCGTTCTTCCTTACTCTTGTAGATTGCATTTGTTTAAAAATTTACTAATTTATGATATTTTTGTTAGGGTTTACCGTGTGTCATTCAAAACGACACAAGTTGTGTCTTTTTAATGAGTTACACAGAGTACTACCGGTCGTATTCTGTGTAATTTTAAAAAGTTATTTTTTTTCACTTTACACGTCAGCGATGTGATTGGAGAGAGAAAAAAAAGTAACTTTTCAGTTTTACACAAAGTATGACCGATTATACTTTGTATAAAACATCTAAAATGACATTAGTTTGTGTCATTCAGAATGATACTTCTTTTTCTCTTTTTGTTACGTTAGCATAACTTGACAATAACATTGTAGAAAAGGTCTGCTTTGTTGCGCGACATGTTTGATCCGGTATCAAAAAATGTTTCAGATTTTTCCTTTATAGATCCATTTAATCTTGAAGTAATTGTCTAGGTCCGATTATTCATATGTCAGGTTAACACTTTTATTTATACAAAGAAAGGACGTCCCTTTCTCTCTGACATTTTTCTCTCTCAGTTGTCCTTTTTTAACTCTATACTTTCCTTTTTTATTTCTTTTTTGGCCCGTTTAACTTTTTGTTTTTCTGGTATATTCAAGCTAAACAAGAAGAATTGGCCATTGAAGTACATATTTCTTGGCCAAAAAGAAGAAAATATGGGATATAGATGGAAATACCCATAAAAATGAGGATAATATAAGGAGCTTTTGGTATAGAGATAAATTTTAGATTCTCTTAAAATTCACATTAAAAATCCTAGTTTACTAGAATTTAGGATTTTTAAATTTTTTCTGCGAAAAATAAATTAAATTTGTGAAGGAGAATCCTAACAAAAAAATACCACCAAGTATTCTTGGTTGAGAAAAATTTCCAAATTTTTTCGGAGAAAAGTACTCTCTCATGTTAGCACTGCTGAAAGACAAGAAATTCAGATGAAGAAAGCAAATCTAATCAGCATGCTTGATGAGGTATTAATTTGTTATTCACTTCAATTAGTATTTTTGGTTTTTTTATGGTCTTAATATAATTAGAAGATTACGATCGTAATCAGTTTGCTATTGTTTTTTTTTTATTTCATTTTTTGTATTGTTGGTTGAAGGTGGAGCAAAGGTACAGACAGTACCATCACTAGATGGAGATTGTGGTTTCCTCGTTTGAACAAGCTGCAGGGATTGGCTCCGCTAGAACTTACACTGCCCTTGCACTGCAAACAATAAGCGGTTTCGGTGTTTGAAAGATGCCATAACAGGTCAAATTCGAGTTGCGAATAAGAGCTTGGCAGAGGAGAATCTAAAAGTATTATTTTTTTTTGTCATATTTGCCCTAATAGGTGCATCCATTACTCGATACAACGAGAGTACTTATTTCCCCACTTAATTGATTTGATTTAAACCTCGGTTCATCCCATCGAATGCGATTCGAAATTAGACCACTGCACTATCCTTTTGCCCAATAATCATTCTCTCTTTTTCATTAATCTTCGAAGTTTCCTGGTAGAGATGTATTACTTCAGAGGAAATTTGGGGAAAAGGTAGAGGAGAGAGAGAGAGAGTCTGGAAGGAGTTGAGAAAAAAAGAAATTGTTTATTCTTCCAATCACAGTACATCCCACGTGTCTGACTCTGTTCTCTTTTTATTACAATTGTGAACCATTCTAAGTAACCTTTACATGCTCATTACATGTCATCTCTAAATCTAATTGGTTAATCTTCTTCTTTCCTTTCCTTTCAGCAATACTACGCTCTTGTTGTTCTATTACCTCTGTTGTCTTTGTAACTTCATCTTCAATTTCTACTTCTTGGTGCATTCCTGTATCAATACCTCCACCATTGAAAATAATCTTGTCCTCAAGATTGAAGGTAGAGAACTGTTGCTGGAACTTATGTACCGGCTCCCAAGTAGTCAATTCTAGTGATATTCCATCCCACAACACCTAAACTCAGTGTTCTGGCGAGAAGCAAGGATCTGTTTTGGTTGGAGAACTGGTAAACCAGCACTGAACATATCAGGCAATGGAAATAGAGGTATGTCCTGGTCTCCTCGAAATGGTTTTAAGAGAGAAACATGAAAGGTATGGTGGATCTTTGCAGATGGTGGCAGACTAAGTATGTATGTAACCCTGCCTACTTTTCTTTCAATAGGAAAAAGTCCAAAGTAACGACGACCAAGCTTGTTGATTTTGCGAAGGGCAACTGATTGCTACATGTAAGGGTGAAGTCGAACCCACACTAGATCACTTGTATATCTTGCCTATGTACATCTGCTTGTTGTTTCATATGTCACTGAGCCTTCTCCAAGTTACTTTTGAGCTGCTGGATCACTAGATATCTATCAATGAGTAATGAATCAACCTCTAGAAGCGTTGCTGCAATGGGAACATAGTCTAAAAGTGAGGGTGGTTCACGTCCATATACCAACTTAAAGGGGGACATGCCTGCTGCTGAATGAAAGGCAGCGTTATAACAAAACTCTGCCCATGGCAAAAATTTGGATCATTGCTTTGGAGAATCAACTATAAAGCATCTTAAGTACTGTTCAAGCACTCTATTCATCACTTTAGATTAGCCATATGATTGTGGATGATATGTACCACTCATTTGAAATAGCTCCACCCAAAATTTGCTCAAAAAATTTTGTCCCTATCCGAGATGATAGATCTTGGAACGCCATGAAGCTTACAAACCATATGAGTGAAAATGTTTGCCACCTTCACTACATCATAATTCTTAGGCAATATACCAAAGTGCGCCATTTTTGATAACTTGTCAACAACCAACAGAATTGTGGTACATCCACAAGAATTTGGAAGTCCAACAATAAAGTCCATAGAGAGGTTTTCCCATATTCTTCCAGGGATAGGAATAGGTTGGAGAAGCCCTGTAGGTGACTGAGTTGGAGTTTTGACTTGTTGACAAATCAAACATGAATTAACAAAATTTCTGATTGGACCATGTGAAACTAGTAGAGACACGAGAAGCTGTCTTCTGAATACCAAAGTGGCCACTAGCCAGGGTCGAATGACACTCTAGTAAAATCTGATGTACCAAAGGGGAAGAAGGGTCGATAAGCAATTTGCCCTTCTTTAACAGTAAACCATTATAAACCTGCAAGTCTGGATGTAAAGTAGGATCAAACTCCAATGTTTGGTATTTCTGTTTAAAGAAATAAGAATTGAAGTTCTCTTGCTTAAGGGCTGCTAATATATCAAATTGGTTAGTTGATAGAGTCATTATTTCTAGCTGTCTAGATAAGGCATCTGTTACTCAATTGTCCTTGCCTAGAAGCTTGGACAAATAATATTACTGCTCTGGAGTCTGGATTACTTGGTCCGATAATGCCTTTAAACTCTTTTGATCTATTCTAATTATGAATCTCCTTCCTAATAAGTATTGCCTCCATTTTTTCACGGCTTTAGTGATTGCATATAATTCCCTAACATAAGCTGCAGCTCGTTGCATTCACAGCGACAATTTTTTGCTAACATATGCAAGATGGTGGTCCCCTTGAAATAGAACAGCACCAACACCGAGGTCTCAAACATCAGTCTCCATTATAAAATCTTGATCAAAATTAGGTAAGCCTAATACTGGAGCAGAAGTCATGGCCACTTTGAGACAATTGAAGGCTAATTGAGCAGCATTAAACCATAGGAAAGCATCTTTTATAAGTAGCTCGGTTAAAGGCGTTGCAATGCTTGCATATCCTTGTACAAATTTATGGTAATAGCCTGTAAGGCCAAGGAATCCTCTCAACTATTTGATATTCTTGGGAATAGGCCAGTTTAGCATGGCTTTTATTTTGTTGGGATCCATGCTTACACCATTGTTGGACACAACATGCCCAAGGTATTCCACATCTTTTTGGGCAAAAAAAGATTTACTTTTCTTAATGAAAAACTGGTGTTTCTGTAAAGTGAGTAAGACCTGTCATAGGTGTTGAATGTGGGAATCCATAGAATGACTATACACAAGTATATCATCAAAGAAAACATAAACAAACTTGCACAAATAAGGTTGTAAAATGAGGTTTATGGAAGCTTGAAATGTGTAAGGGGCGTTGGTCAACCTAAAGAGCATAACCAAGAACTCATAATGGTCTTGATGAGTTCTAAAAGTTGTTTTATGGACATCCTCTAGTTTATGCGAATTTCCGGCACTTAAATCCAACTTAGAAAATACTTGAGATCCTCCTAATTCATCCATTAGTTCATAAGCACTGGGAATGAAAAACCCATCCTTGATGGTGATAGCATTGAGGGCTCTATAATCAATATAAAACCTCCAAGTACTATCTTTTTTTTTACTAAGAGCACATGAGAGGAAAAAGGGTTGGTACTATGTTTAATAAAGCTAGAGTTAAGCATATGTGCTATTAGTTTTTCTATTTCTCCTTTCTGAAAATGGGGTATCTATATGGCTTCACATTAACAGGAATTGCATGAGGTTAAAGATGGATTTCATGATCTATTTTGGCGATGGGGTGGGAGGTCTGTAGGTTCATGAAATAATAAATCAAATCTGCTAGTAATTGTTGTACCCATAGTTGTTATAACACCTCGTATTTCTAAAACATATATTAATATATTAAACATGGATTAAAGGGAAGGATTAGTGAAAATCCTGAAAATTAGGTCAAAATACAAAGAAAGGGTAAAACGGTAATTAACCGAACACGTAACCCTAGGAAGGTAAAATTGAGTAGGAGGTCTCAAATGATAAAAATAAAACTGAAAATGGATTCAGAACGAAAAATCGAGTGGTTAAGCAAGTTTCTGAAAATTCGATGAATAGTGTTTTAAAATATTGTGCTACAGTTGCACCGTAAAGCGTGTCGATTGAATTCTGAGCTCTAGGTTTTGATATAAGTTATAAATGGTATATAAGACTAGGAAATATGATTTCTGAGAAAAATTGACGGAAATTAGTGAGTTTGGGGAAGCGCGCCCACGTCGTGCATAACAGCTTAAAACAGCGTTTTTTCCGAACGACCGGAAAACTCTGGATTCTTCTGATCAAGGATAATTAAAGGACAATGGTTAATGTTAAAAATTAGAGTTTCTAATTATTTTAGGAAATTATGAACGTTTAGCGAAATAGGAGGAAAATTCGAATTAGTTTGAAATCGCGTGAGGTGGCGGTGGTGCCCACCTCACTTAAGTGGACTTGCCACCTTGCACAACACCACAAAATCAGCCATTTCTCTCTCCTCCCCCCTCACCAAAACTGAGTTGCTCCATGGAAGTGGAAGAAAAGCTTCCAAAACTTCTCTTCCTCATAACTCTTTCAATACAACCTCGAATCAAGAAAAGTTTGTGAGCAAAGTTGTTAGAAATCGTCATCCGAACACATCCCACCGATTTGTTTTCCTTGAAACCCTCTCATTTGTGAGAAATGGGCCAAAACCAGCCACGAAAATTTGAATATTTTTGGGATTTTTGGAGTTGTTTGTTCAAGCCATTGCTTGGGGATCACTTGGAGGGGTCATAAGCCAAGCTTGTGAGTATATTTCAACACATTTTATGGCTTGATTCATGAATTTAAATTTGGAAAACCTAGAGCATGAGTTGTGTAATTGATGTAGTTAGAGAGCTCAAATTGAAAATGTGCATTAGACAAATGTGGCTTAGAATGATAATTTAGAGTGATTGATGTGATAAAAATTATTGTTGAATTTGGGATTTTAACTTAGTAAATTTTGGCTATGGTTTCATCACTTTATGAAATTGATGTATTGTAGGATTGTGTAATTGAGTTGTTGAGTGTTTGTATGGATGGATTATTATATTGTATGATGTTTGGGAATGTTGAATTGAATTGGATAACCATTGGTAGGTGGACATGTGGATTTCGGCCAAAGAGAGGAAAATTGGGGTTTTATGTTGTGAAATTGTGTGCTTGATATGTTGGGTTGTTAAATGGTAATTAGAAGGGTTATGTGATAATTGGATGCTTTGAAAATAAATAGAAAAAATATTTGGATTGTGTTGGAATGTGCAATTGATCCTAGAAGGAAATAAATGGCAAAATGAGGTTGTGATGATGTAGGATGTAATGTGGCACCTAAAATGACATTGTGGAAGCCTTATGCTAAAGAAAAATAAATAAAATGTAAGAAAATATTTTGTAATTTTACACTAATTTGGCCGAACCTACCATGTGTAGGGGAGGGAATTTGACGTTTGTGAATTTGATGGATTCACTGTGTATTGATTCCTTGTATGGTCATTGTAGGTTGCCTCCCGCGAATTTGAACCCTGAACCGTGAGCTCGGTGGGTTGCCCTTGGTCCCGGACCAAAAGGGATTGTGGCCTTTCTGTTGTACCTAGCTCGGGGATTTATTGCTTTGGAGCTGCGAGAAGGTGATTATACAGGTAATCCCTTGGTACTGGGATTTGATCCCCGTGTGTGTTCCACCATGCCCGTTGAGGGTAATGGTAGGAAATGTATGTAAATAATATAGGATAACATGTTCATGCATATTGTATGTGTTGTGGTACATAGGATGTACCGTGTCTTTGGCCAGTAGACTGTTTGCCTTCGGGCGTTACAGACTTCCACTGGATAGGTCTCCGTGTGGGAGTTCCAGTTGACCTGGGGTCGTGGTGTGTTATCCGGATAGGAGCACACTAGGAAGTCTCAGGTGGATATGGATGGAAGGTGCCTTTGTTGATGTTCTGGGAACACACCTTGGTTTAAAACCCGTAGGCTATATGCCGAGGTTAATAGGCTGGACGTTGCGTGGTTTTGGCATTGACCATTCCACCTTCATCGTATTTTGTTCCCTATGCTTCCCTACTTCACTAAATCCCTTGTTTTATTCCGTTTTCGAATGTTATGTTATATTGTTTATGTGCATCGAAGTGAGCCATAGGGCGGAGTATTCTCCAGAACCTCTGGGTTACTGAGATATATTTGTATATCTCACCCCGCTTTGGGGACTTTATTTCAGGAGGTAGCAGTGGTGTCGGGGCGGCGGGCAAAAAGCCCGTAGGTTGAGCATGAGGACTTTTACCTATTTTGTATTTTGGTGGGCATTGAGCCTAAGCTAGACTTAGGTTATGACTAATGCATGTTATTAAAGTGTTGTCATTGTTGTTCATGATGTATTTTGTCTAAGTTTAGTCTTTGATTGTCATGATTTATTTTGAAGCATTTATTATGTATATTTGAAGGACAATTGTAATAGTTGTAAGGAAGTTGTAAATTGTGATATGGGGACTTGATGTAATATTGAAGCATGTAATATGATGAAAGGGAAATAGACTTATTCTAAGATGTGAATGATGACTTATGATTCAAAGAATGTATCCAATTGGACCTTTGTGATTGAAATTAGTTAACTTGAAAAAGTAAGCATTGATTATGTATTTTGAGCAAATTGGATATAATCTGTGAAGGGTTGTAAGAGCACCAATGCATTGCTGATCCTTGTGTGCCACCCATGTTTATTAGGTACAAATTGAGGTTAGAGAACACATTTGCAAATATGGAATTTATTGGAAAAATAAAGGAAACTCTGGCGAAATTTCTAGAAATTGGCAGAATTTAGGCTAACTTTGTGAAAGAATATCTCCCTCCTCAGAGGTCCGATACGGACGTTCCATACTCCGTTTTAAATCTTGAGATGTCCTATACCTTGTGGTAAAATTTGGGAATTTTCTGGGTTGCACGTCGGCCTGTAGAAGGCAAAGAGCACGGACTGCTCATATGGCCACTGCACTAGTGGTTGTTCTGGTGCGAGTTTGGGAAAATTATTCCCGCTTCTTTTCTTAGTCAAATTAGGTGTATGATATGTCAAATTGAATATAGGGGTGTCTATTTTACTGTATAAAAATTTGAGAGAAATTTCATGAGTAGATTTTCCAGAATAATTGATTGACTTAAGGCTGTTTGGAGCCGGTTTGAGGTTGGCTGACAGATTTGCTTGTCAAACTTCAAAAGGCGATATCCGGAGCAAACGAGAACTTTATGACTCGTGTGATAGCTTTATAGAAAGGTAATTAAGTTTAGAATAACATACTAAAAGATGAGAGGCTTGTAGAATGCGGTTTGTACGCAGAAATTCAAAGACCGAACCATATTCGGATAGGTAAAAAACGTAAAAGTGAGATTTTAGCTAAGTGGGTTTATGGGAACCCCTTAGTGACTTGAAAGAAGTATTTTATGATATGTAAGTAGTTTATAATATTATTCCGCGAAGAGTTTACAGTTACAGTCACAACTTTTATTTATTACACTTTATTATTGTTTTAAATGCTCGCGTAATAAAAAGGAAAAAGTTTACTCGCATTTTTATAAATGAATTACTGTGATTGTAACTGCGCTTAATATCATAATTAATGTTAACAATACCGGTGTACAATGGGCTGTTACAGTTGTATTGTCGTTGGAGTTGAGGCAACAGAGAAGTCCAGCATCTGTAACTCCAACAATGATGTAACTTGTCCCTTCTGTTGAATACGCCTGAATTAGTTTAGAGATATAGGACCCGAGTGAGACTCTTCTTTGAGTATGATAGCTTTACCATTCCATATAAACTCCATGGTTAATTTGTTATATTCCATGGTGACTGGTCCCAACACTTGTAACCACTGAACACCAAGAACTATGTCAGATCCTTGTAGCGGTAGAACATAAAAGCCCACCAAAAAATTATGTTGCTGAATTTGAACCGACACTGCTGGACAAAAGCCCTCACATCGCAAAATTTGTCTATTCCCCACCATAACATCGATTCTCCTGTCAGTACTGATTGGTAATTCCATGTGAGAAACAACCTTTGGTTGAAGGAAGTTATCTGTACTTCCTCCATCCACTAACAACGAAAATTCATATTTGCCAATGACACTTTTAAACCTTAATGTTTGAGGAATAACTACATCGTTCAACACATGAAAACTAATTTGAGGTGTTGTTGTTTCAGTACTAAAGGCTTCTGGTTCAACTAGTGAAATTGACCCATTGTCCTTTGTTACTATCTATTCCTCTATAGTCTCATCATCAGGCACAATCAAGACATGGACTGATGCTCTGCATTTAAGTCAAAAATAATAATTTTCTCCACGAGAAAAACACAAGTTCTTCTCTCTGTGTTCCTGAATTTGGCTTTGGGTGAGTCATTGAGTAGGTTTGTTATAGGTAGCATTGGTGTTTGTAGTATCTTTGGCAGTGTTTGTATTTTGTTTATATCTAGATTGTGGTGTGGGTGTGGATAATAATGGAGGATATGGTGATCGTAATTTTGGTGGGTTATTCTTAAGTTGTGATTTGGATTCATGGATTTTGGCTTAGGACATGGCATGTGTTAAAGAAGAAGGACAAAATGCAGAGACATCATGTTGGATTTCATGTTTTAACCTAGAAGTGAAACAACTTACAAGAAAGGATTATGATAGCCCATCTGCTTTGTTGGAAAGATGTTCAAATGATTCTTGATATTCCAACACCGTTTCTGTTTAAAACAATTTAGTCAGTTGGCCCTAATAATCCCCCGTTTTAGACGGACCAAATCGAATTTGCAAAGACTGAAGGAATCTTGGCCAAGAATCAATTGTGGAGTTCTTATTAAGCCACTGGTACCATTGTAAAGCATTTCCCTCAAAATAGAAAGGGACAATCTTCAATCATTATTCTTCTTCCATATCATAGAAATCAAATAATTGATTGATTTTGTAAATCCAACATTGTGGGTCACTCAATCCATCATAGCGTGAAACTTGAGGCATAAATTCTTCGCTGCAGCATGATCTCACGAACTTGAAGAGGAAGGATTCGTTGAAGCACTGGATGATGGTTGACACTCTCTATAGTTGTCAAAATAGCATCCAATTTGCAAGTTAATTCTTGAAAACGTTTGTTCATTTGTTCCTTCCACACCTTTACTTTAGCTTGTGTATTGTCCAAATGATCGTCCAAGGATCGGAAGCAAGTTTCACGGGCCATGGTTCAGTGATGAAAGCACCAAATTGGTAGAGATGGGTTAATTTAGATGAAATTTGGGAGAAAAGGAGAGGAGAAAGAGTCTGGAAGGAGTGAGAAAAAAAGAAATTATTTATTCATCCAATCATAGTACATCCTATGTGTCTGACTCTGTTCTCTTTTTATTACACTTGTGAACCATTCTTACTAACCTTTGCATGCTTATTACACGTCAACTCTAAATCTAATTGGCTTTCTTCTTTCCCGCGTAGCTTTCCTTTCAGCAATACTAGGCTCTTGTTGTTCTATTACCTCTGTTGTCCTTGTAACCATCTTCAATTTCTGCTTCTTTGTGCATTCCCGTATCACGTTCAAAAATTGTTGGCAATTATCAGTGTGTTTATATATTATTTTCTTCGTCTCATATATATATGGGAATAACATCTGTCATTTTAAAGGATATAAGCTTATATCCTTTTAGATCATAACCGTTGATTTTCGTCCATCAACGATTATAATCTATTGGATCAAAATTATTAATTAATTAATAATAAATTTATCCCATTAAGTTTGACCCAATAAATTATAACTGTTGATGGACAAAAATCAACGGTTATGATCTAAAATGATATAAGCTTATATCCTTTAAAAGGATAGATATTTTTCCACACACACACATATATATATATTAGATCATCTTAGTTATATTTCCAAATCAAAATTTTAAGGGAAAAGTTGAAATTTCCCCAATGATTTATGTTTGAATCACTCTTTGCTTATTTGGAAAAATATTTTCTTATGTTGCATGAGAATTTAATTCTCATGTTATGACCCTTCGATTTGCGTGCAAAACTTTTTTTTTTTTTTAATAAATGTGGGATCCACCACTAGTTGAGTCACAACATGAGAATTCAATTCTCATGCAACATGAGAAAATCAAATCCCTTTTTATTATCGCTTATTTCCTTACGGCCATTTTTCATCGAATCCACCGTTAACATAGTTAGACATTAGCTTATCTTGCCCATTTTGCCCCCGTTAAATTTGTGCCTCTCTCTCTTCTTCTTCTGTACTGCTCCCTTTTCTCTTTCTGCAACTCATTCTCAATCAGTTATTATGAAAATTGTAATCAATTTTCCTTTCCTTTCCTTTTCTTTTGGGACGATGAATTTATAGATGTTCTGTATCTGTGTTGTAAGCATTTTTTTCAACGTTGGTAAAAAGAACAAAGTGAGGCTGTGCAGAACACATTCAAGAAGCTGGTCAATTGGAATACATGTATTTATCAATATTTGGTTGTAAAATTTGAAGAGGCTACTGAAGTCATAAAAAAATACTAGAGAAAAATAAAAATCGCATCTAGTTTGGTGAGGATTGACATAGCGCACGCGGATAACGGTGGCCAAATATAATTCCCCCGAATTTACTATCTTTATTGCTAAGTTTTTTGTTTGTTGGTTTATGTTTGGAGGTTTTACTTAGTGTTCTTGTTAACTGATTTTTTATTAATTCTTTTTTAAACACTAAATCCTAACACACACACACGCACAAAAAACTTGTTTAACAAAATTAAGATCCTGATATATTTTATTTCTCTACCATACAAGTTTGGTTTTACAACAGTACTATCATTCAAGTAATTAACTCTACATAAGAAGATTAATCCTTCTTAATTCTACTTTGATTACGAAGAAATAATTGGATTGACGGAAGCTAAGAAAGTATATCTATGCAGTTTGTTTTTTGTTGTATCATTGCGGTTTGGGATGCTAGTAAATCATCATAATTCATCAACACAAAAAGTATGCCTCTTGCAGTATAAGTGCGTGGAATGCCCTTCTCTGAATGGTTATGAATGAATCTTGTTGTAAGCAACAATAATAGGATGGTCAAATCTTTCAAAATCAAGGGGGGAGAGAAGTGTGTGGACACGGAGAGAATATTTGAAGGGCCCGACCCTCAAAGTTCCTTTAAAGAGAATTGGGTAAAGAGAGGAGAGAGGAAAGAGATAGGAAGAAGAAGAAAAAAAAGGAGGGACCACTGAATAAATTTTCGTGGACATGAGCATGACAACTGAAGTGGATATATACATGGATCACACGTAATCCTAGATTTTATTGGACCCTTCTCATATACTAAAACTCAAGAGGCTTTTAAGTGATAAAAGTATAACCAAACAATCTCCCATATATTTTTTTGAATACAAACTTGAACTCAAAGTCTAACAAATTATCATTCAATACGGTGCTACTTCGCTAAAATTCTGAAGTTAAGCTCCAAGATTAATAATATTAATAATTTTTTGATTGATGAATTGATTGATAAGTTTATGTCATTGGATTAATTATTTATTCTCTTGACTTTAATAGTTTCTCTAATGATCAAATATAAATGCCAATATCTTTAATATCCAATAATTGAAACATAGCAAGAGAATATTTTGTACAAATTTCATCGGTGGTCATCAAAGAATTAGACCCCACCTATTGATGAATCAAAGAATGATAAGTTGATAACTATTCAATTACATATTTATAATAAACCCAGAATTAAGATTAATAGCATAATTATTGTTAACATGAAATTTGATACCTTATGACAATAATTAAATCTCTTTTTGATTCTTTCAATGTGAATTTAAATTCACATCAATATTTTACAATGATCTAAATAAATCATTTAATAAAATTTTGTAGTATAAATAAAGCCCCTAACTTAATTTAACAGCTGTGATCATCAATAGTGAAGACCGATTATCATGTCCTCTATAAACATATCAATTGATCATATACTCTCTGGACCTTTATGTTTATAAATTATGTGCACATGAATAATAAATAATATTTATTAATAGAATTTAAGAAATAATTATATTATTACATTGTTTTGCTCCAAACGCACAAATAACACAATATCTCCTACTTGCCTGGTGCAAATTTGTGGTCCTTCTAAAACATAAAGAAGTAACATGTCTTTCAAACATAAGTTGAGGCAAACTCTATCACAATATATGGCTCTGTAGAAGAATGTCATCTTAGCAATGTGATTAGTGGCTGTTTGGATGGGACTGTTTAGAAAGAAAAATTATTTCTTTAAAAGTTCTTTTAAGTCATTTTATACATTTTGGTAACAACGTTTAAAGAAAATTAGAATTTTAAATAAAGTTAGAAAGATGCTCTTCTTTTAAATCAGGATTTCTTACTTGTGAAAAAGAAGACCAAAGTCAATTTTTTTTTAAAAATCTACTTGGCCTTCAACCCCACTCCAATCACTGCTATCATATATCCTTTTTTGTAATTCTATGTATAAAAATTCTTATTAATTATAGAGATATAGATTTTTCCTGTTATAAGAGAAGTTTTTTTTTTTTTTTGCAGATACGATACAAAGATGGGGCCCACTGAAAAAAGGAAAGAGAAAAAATAAAAATGAGACTCATCATTTTCTGAAAAACCTATATCACTTAATTTTAACATCCAAGTATTTTTCTTATTTAAAGATATTTTTCATGTATTTTATCCAAACTAAAATAATTTCAACTTTTAAAAAAAAATTTTCTAAAAAAACAAACAAAAAATCATTTTCTTAAAAGGCCATCCAAAAATGTGGGCCTGTTTGATTGTGTTTTGATTTTTTTGTTTTTAAAATTGTTTTGTAGAATAATTATGAAAATAATTATTTTCTGTGTTTTTTTTTTTGTTTTGAAAGTTAAAAACCAAAACAGAAAACAAAAACTTATATATGTTCTCTAAATTTGATTCTAAAACCAAAAAATAGTTAAGTTTTTAAAACTTTTTTTACAAAATAAACCTTACCAAACGAATTTTTTTGTTCTGAAAACTAAAAAACTATTTTAAAAAACAGTAATCAAACATAGCGTAGTCTCTGAATTCCGTAGTTCATTACTAGTTAGTAATTACTCTAGTTTCAAGTCAGTCTGACTGGCGTTGCTTTTTCCCTTTCTTATCCAGGGCGTTTCCCTAAATTAGCTGCAAATCATTTCAGATTTAGTTGTGCAATTTCACCAGTAATCTAGGACTCTTAGGTTGCTCCGCCGGATCACGTATCCAAGTTCGTCTATACCCCGGAGATGTTGCCGTCATTTATTAATAGCCATATGAAACTTCCCTCAGCCAATCCCATCTCCTTGAGCAATGGATCTGAGCCTGTATAGTAATGAAGGATAAATACAAATTTCACATTGAATTTCCTGAAATCTCTGAAAATCACACTATACACCCAAAGGCAGCTGCTGCAAGGTAAAACCAGACTTTCCAAACATTATACAAGTAAAACCCCTAAAGCGAAAAATTCTATCATCCTTAATTTATAAAAATTATCGTGACTATAACCCATTAAATGATCTAAGAGTCAATACATTCTTACTTGATTGCAAGTAAAAAAAAAAAAAAAAAAAAAAAAATTAAGGATATTATATCTCACTATTGCTGATCTAACCATTTTGATGAACAAACCATCTTAATGGCGATATTTTCTATGATTATTATTCTGACAGGTTATCATTATTTGTGCCATCCAAAATGGAGAAACAAACGAGCTAGAGCTTCATCAGTTCCTGAATTTCATTACACAGTTATCATAACAGTTACGATACTTGGAGCTAAGACTATGAGTAACCTCATTTTAACACAATGTGGAAGGTTACAGTCTCCAGAAGCAAGATGAAATTCACAATTCATATGTACAGATCAGCAAACCTCCCAAAGGAAATTAAGCACATATTTCAGTTCAAGTAGTTAATGCAATAGTAAAGTCCTGATCAACTTCTTTTCTGGATGCTTCCCAAAGTCGATGTTCAATCCCCAATTTCCTCAGCTCCAAAAGTCCTTGCTCAACTGAAATTTGGAAATCCACATAAGTAACGGAATGCAAATTCTCTCGAGAATACTAAGCAAGAATTCATCCCATAGTGTACGTACAGTCGATCATCAATGGAGGCAAAATTAAAGCATATTCAATGTGCTTTAAGACCAGCACAATTGAAGCAAAATCAATCAGATATGGGAACTAATTTAGTACCCCTGGGGTAAATGGGTATGAAAAACAGAAGGCAGGAAGAAGGAACAGCTAATTATGTGTTGTAAATATTTGTTATTTTATTATTATTATTAGTATTTGTTGTATTGGGCCAAGCCCATTAGGTCAAGAATTAGGTCAAGTATTAGGTTTTTCATTCTCTATAAATAGAGACCTCATTGTACAGATTATTTACACAATCCAATAATATTTCAAATACCCTTTTCTTTCAAAGTGGTATTAGAGCTCTCGATACTGAGGGCTCTGCTTCCACGCCTACGAAACCTTTTTATTCTTTTTTACGTCTCTTGCTGCCATCAGCCGCCACCGGAATTTTTTTTTCCGGGGACCTCTTAGACCGAAAAGACCATTGCTTCACTGTTCCTCTTTCTTTTTTCTTGTCTATTACACAACAAGAAAAAAACAGAATCAACGTTCAAAACTTAGAACCACCGTACAGAACCTGTTCATCGCGATTGGACCCTTTTTCCGGCGGATTCTTCACTCCGAACAGCCACAGAAACCATCGCGCTCGCCGGACGACCTTTGCCTGAAAAACCCAGCACCATCGGAGGTCAGACGCGCCGCCCTTGTCTCTGCGCGTGAATCCCACGCGCCGCCAGCTTCACCGGCGCGTGACGGTGGTTCTCGGCCGCGGACCACCACGGTTCTGATCGTCTCTCCAAGCCGACTCTGGATCTGTGCTCTCCACTTTGATCAGACATCGTTTGGTATTTTTTCCGAATTTCTTGGCTTCTTGGAGTTTGTTCTTTCACCAATTTCTTGCCTCCGACCAGATCTGACGTTGTTTGGTATTTGTTCCGGCCACTGTGTTACTGTTTCGGCCGCTGTGTTACTGTTCCGGTCAGATCTGACGTTGTTTAGTATTTGTTTGTGATTTTTTGGCTTCTTGGTGCTATTCTTTGACAAGTTTTGTGCAGTATGGCCTCTTCTCAAAGGAGTTACTTTACAAAGTTTTCTGATGGTGCAACTTCTGAACCTAAGAGAGATGATCGATGGTGTTCTTATTGTAAAAGAACAGGTCATATCAAGGATCTATGCTTTCGCCTCCATGGAAAGCAAACTGTCTTAGAAAAGATGAATAGGATGCATGGTCAACAGCATTTTACTTCCTCTAAAATAAATTATGCATTTCGTCCAGATGAGTTGGAACGGCTCCGAACCCTCCTTGATTCTTTGAGTAAGCCATCTGATACTAGTACTTTGACTATGACTGGTATGAGCTCCAAAACTTATTCTTTCATTTCTTCATGTAATGATTTTAAACATTCTTGGGTTGTTGATTCTGGTGCTACTGATCATATGGCTTGTTGTGCTGACTCCTTTACTTATCATCCTACCAGTGGAACTCATACAATAGCCGTAGCTGATGGCTCTCATACATCAGTTGCGGGTTCTGGTGACATAAACTTACAGCAGTCCTTACATCTTAAGGATGTTCTTCATGTTCCTAAACTCTCCACGAATCTTCTTTCGATTCATAAAATTACAAAAGATTTGAATTGTACTGTAACCTTCTATCCTACCCATTGTGTTTTTCAGGATCTCGCCACGGGGAAGACGATTGGTAGTGCTAAAGAGCAAGGTGGGCTGTACTATCTGGTGTCACAATCTCCTGCAAATAAAGTAACAGATCACATCTTGATGTCTCATGGTCAATCAACTGCTGATTCTTTGATTTGGCTTCATCATAAGCGCTTAGGTCATCCTCCATTTAGTTTACTCAAATCTTTATTTCCGTCATTGTTTTTGTCTAAGTCTGTTGAGTCTTTTCATTGTGATGTTTGTGAATTTGCTAAGCATCATCGTGTGTCTTTTCCTTCTAGTATTACTAAGAGTGTTGAACCTTTTGATCTTATTCATTCTGATGTTTGGGGTCCCTCTAAAGTCCCTCATGCTTCTGGAAATAGATGGTTTGTTTCTTTTATTGATGATTGCACTCGTGTAACTTGGGTGTACTTAATGCATGAAAAGTCTGAGGTACCACAACTATTCTTTCAATTTTATAAAATGGTTGAGACCCAGTTTGGTAAAAAAATCAAGAGACTAAGAACAGATAATGGTATTGAATATGTTAATCATAGTTTTTCCCAATTTATAAGAAATAACGGTATGATTCATGAACTTACTTGTGTTGACACCCCCCAACAGAATGGGGTTGCTGAAAGAAAAAATCGCCACCTTCTTGAAGTGGCTCGTGCATTAATGTTTCAGACACATGTACCCAAATACTATTGGGGAGATGCTATTCTTACTGCAGCATTCTTGATCAACCATTTACCCACTCGGGTACTTGACCATGTAAGTCCTATTCACTCTATGACTTCTTTTTTCCCTTCTATTCCAATTATGAGTCTTCCTCCACGTGTGTTTGGGTGTGTTGCTTTTGTTCATGTTCATAAACATCATCGCAGTAAGTTGGACCCTAGGGCTATTAAATGTGTTTTTCTTGGTTACGCTCCTGATAAGAAGAGCTACGAGTGCTATCACCCTAGTAGTAGGAAATTTTTTGTTTCTATGGATGTTACATTTCAGGAATCTGAGTCTTTTTTCCAAGGTCCTCATCTTCAGGGGGAGAATCCTTCACCAGAAATCTCATCACCTCCCTTCTTTGAGTTTGAATCTTCAGTGTCTACTCCTTTACCTGTGTCAGTGTATCCTCCTCTTGGTCCTGTTCCTCCTGTGTCTGTTCCTCCTGTGTCTGATTCTCCTGTGATTGATACATCAAGTACACCAGAAATACGGAAGATTATGACACCTGAGTTGGTATATCAAAGAAAGAAACAGCCCACATTGCCTCAGCAGCAACCTCAATCGTCTGAACCACTGGTAAGTCCTGAATCTCATATTTCTGATCATGATGTTAATACTTCTGATGACTTACCCATTACTACTGATTCTGATGATTTACCCATTGCTCTTAGAAAAGGAAAAAGCGCTTGTCCCAAGAAATCTTGTCCCTCATGTACTCAATACCATATCTCCCATTTTGTTTCCTCTGCTAATCTTTCTGTGCAGCACAAAAGCTTTGTTTCAGCACTAGACTCTATTGCAATCCCAAAATCAGTACATGAAGCCTTGAAAGATGGGAATTGGGCTCAAGCCATGCAAGAGGAAATGAATGCGTTGGAGAAAAATAAAACATGGGAGGTTATTGATAGACCTAATGGAAAGAAAGCAGTAGGGTGCAGATGGGTTTATGTCCTGAAATATAATTCTCATGGAACTCTTGAGAGATACAAGGCTCGATTAGTTGCCAAAGGTTACACTCAAACCCATGGCATTGATTATGAAGAAACATTTGCTCCAGTTGCAAAGATGAATACGGTGAGAGTCTTGTTATCCCTTGCTGCCCATTACAATTGGGATATAAATCAATTTGATGTGAAAAATGCTTTCCTCAATGGTGAGTTAGAAAAAGAAGTCTACATGGAAATCCCGCCTGGTTTTGATTCTGTGAAGGGAGAAAATAAAGTTTGTAGGTTAAAAAAGGCCTTGTATGGATTGAAGCAGTCACCTCGTGCCTGGTTTGGAAGGTTTACTAAGGTTATGATGACCTTAGGATACAGACAGAGTCAAGGAGATCACACTCTTTTCTTCAAGCACTCCCATAATGGGAAGCTTACTGTGCTCCTTGTATATGTTGATGATATTATTATCACAGGCGATGATTTTGTACAAAAACAGATTCTGCAAACACGGCTTGCCTCTGAGTTTGAAGTCAAAGACCTTGGGAAACTGAGATATTTCCTAGGGATAGAAGTAGCTCATTCAAGGAAAGGAATTTTTATTAGCCAGAGGAAATATGTTCTTGATCTTCTCAAAGAAGCAGGAAAGCTCGGGTGTAAACCCTCTAATACTCCTATTGAGCAGAATCACAAGATAGGCTATGAAGAAGAGAGTCCTCTAGTTGATAAAGGACAATATCAACGGCTAGTTGGGAAATTGATATATCTGGCTTATACTAGACCAGATCTAGCTTATGTTGTTAGTGTTGTCAGTCAGTTTATGCACGATCCAAAGGAGAAACACATGCAGGCAGTAGAGAGAATTCTGCAGTATCTTAAAGCTACTCCTGGTAAAGGATTGTTATTCCGACGTGATGGCAATCTCTCTTTAGAAATTTACACTGATGCTGATTATGCTGGATCTGTGACTGACCGTCGTTCTACCACTGGTTACTGCATGTTTCTTTGCGGTAACTTGGTGACATGGAGAAATAAGAAACAAGATATGGTCGCCAGATCAAGTGCAGAAGCTGAATTTCGAGCTATGGCTCAAGGCATTTGTGAGTTACTGTGGCTGAAAATTATACTTGATGATCTCAAAATAAAATGTGAGGGACCTATGAAGCTGCTATATGACAATAAGTCCGCTATTTGTATAGCTCATAATCCAGTTCAACATGATCGGACTAAACATATTGAGGTCGACCGCCATTTCATCAAAGAGAAACTTGATAGCGGGTTGATTACCACTCCATACATTCCCACTGGGCGTCAATTAGCTGATCTATTGACAAAAGGACTTCCTTCAGACAGATTTCAAGAACTTACTAGCAAGCTGGGAATGATAAATATCTATTCCTCAGCTTGAGGGGGAGTGTTGTAAATATTTGTTATTTTATTATTATTATTAGTATTTGTTGTATTGGGCCAAGCCCATTAGGTCAAGTATTAGGTTTTTCATTCTCTATAAATAGAGACCTCTTTGTACAGATTATTTACACAATTCAATAATATTTCAAATACCCTTTTCTTTCAAGTTTATGCTTTTAGAATATAGTAATTTAGTATATGGCATTGACAGTAACACCAATGACGCACTGGGCACAACACATACTGTGATACATCAAAATTTCAAGTGCCCAGCTACATTTTGAAGACTGCAGTGCAGTGTTGTATCTGTGAAACAAGTGGCCAATACAATTCCGACATAGACACACTTTAAAGTGTCCATGTTTCATATTAACAAAGAAGACTCTTCCCTTCCTCGTCCTTGCCCAAGTCTAGACTCTAGGCCTACCAATTGAGAACCGTGCATGTTGCAAGGAGTGTTATTCAACTATGTCTTCCATGATTAAAGGCAAGATCAGTATCAAAACATCCACCCAAGCAATATGTTAATCGTGGCACCATAATTGAACATTACACTTCCCAACCAATTAGCATGTACTACGAAGTAATTAATTAAAATAAAAATTGTTAAACACTACCATCAACAGCATCATGAGAGGTAGGTGAATGCCCACTCCGACCAATCCAAAACTGAAGACGTTCTTTGGCAATGTCCTCCTCTATAGCATGAGCCTTGGCTCTTCTCCAAAAATATGTCAGCCAAGCCTGTCCAAAAAGAGTGAATTTACTTAGAAGGCATGTTTCAGTATTACAAACCACATTTCTTGTCAGATAGATAGAGAATAATGAGTGTTATCATCAACTTCACTGTTCACAAATCCAAACTAGTTGCAAGCCACCAATATTTATGACAAGGTTGAGAGGGGCTAGAACGGTGGGGTAAATGACTAAAAAGTACATGTTACAAAAATCAAAATCAAAGAACCATGTAATCCAGAATCCAGAAAAGCATACCTTCTCCAAGAAGAGAAATTAAATATACTGCAAAAGACACAGACATCCCAAGAAGCTGCCAATAATAAAGAGCATGAATAGTTCATGAGAAAATGGAATACCTCCTTGAAAAGAACATCTTCGGACTCCTCTGGACTCAATTCTACATAAAAACAATGATATTTAGCATACCTTTAATTTATCATTTGCACGAAAAGGGACAATGCACAGCTATTTCAGCAAATAGTAGGTGGGGGAAAACTTACCAAAGGCTTCCATAAACTTAGGGTCTCCGGGTGATTTAATATCTGGCAATGTCCAAAAGTATATAGAATATTATCAGTAAATATGAAACACAGATTTTAATCTGACAGATATTAATGTGTATAGAAAACAGGCCCATAGAGAGGCAACCTAAATCTGTGCACCCTCAATGGACCCACTATCCTCCGGTAAATTTTTTTTACAGGAAACTGTGTCTTCCTCCCAGTTAGCCATCTTACCCCCGCAGTGTATCTTTCCAACAACCCATTCTCCTTCCCCTTCACATCTGTCAGTGGTGGTTTGCCAGTCATCAGTGGGCTTTTCACCCCGCCACCACCACCTCCTCTCTGGCATGCTTCGATTGACAAGACCCTGAAGCTGCGCCATCGCCTGTCCTTCCACACATTTGCATGCGCCTCCTTACACTTGCTACTCTAGCACCTACTCGCCACTTTCTAGCCATGCATGAGAGCGCATTTGGCCATTTTTGCAGCCACCATCGGTGTTGCTTTACTCGCCATCCGCTCCTCTATTCAAATATGGACCCACCTTCTCCCATCATGCCTTAAGTTGACAAGTACCGTGGTGGTTGTTTTTGCCCTTCATGATTTGAGCCATGCTGGTGTTGATACCCAGATTCCTTGAAAAACACCTCAAAGGCTGAAACCTCTGTTTTTTTACCAATTTTGTTAATCCTCATCTCTATTGACAAATTGGATGGAAGCAACCATGATACTTGGGCTTTTCACATCAAGTTGTCGCTTTTTGGCCAAGGCTGCAAGCATCACCTCACCAAGAAGGCTGATTCTATGCCTGAGGCTGAACGAGTAAAGTGGGAGAAGATTGATGCCTAGTTGTTTAGCGTGATAAAATCCACTATCCATTCCTCTGTAAAGTAGATCTTCCGCACATATCTCACCTAAAAGTTTGTTTGGAAGAAAGCCAGCGTCTCTATGGGGGTTTGTCATGATCTTATTAGCATACCTTCCCCCGGAAGTTTGGTGGTCTTGCATCTACTTATTTGAAAAATCCATGGCACCCTACCTAACTTTAGTGAATCTGTTACCTCTCGATTATTATAAGGTAAGAATTACAGAAATAGGGTTGCTAAATGCAAAAAGGAAAGATAGAAAAGGAAGGAAAATGATAAAAAGAATTATTCTTTATCTTGTGCCTACTCCCATCAACAAAATGGGGTTGCTAAATGCAAAAACCGACACCTTGTTGAAACTTCTCAACCCTCATGCTTCATGGTCATGTTTATTTCCACTTTTAGTGTGATGCAACTTTTATTTCCTACTACTTGATTAACTGACTGCCCTTTTTTGTGCATGATAACCAAGTGGCTTGTTTTGTAGTGTTTCCTCCTCAACCTCTACATTCATTTCCTCGTCATGTTTTTGAATCGACTTGTTTTGTCCTTAACCTTACTCTTAGTCTTGACAAACTTTCAATTCAATACATTAAACATGTGCTTCCTAAGTGCATTTGGTGCCAAAATAGTTATCATTGTTTTCCTCCTTCTATCCATCATTACATTGTCTCAACTACTGTTCCCTTCTCGAGTCTTTTCACTTAGTTCATAACTAATCCTACTTCTACGGTCCAATATGTACCACCTTTTCTTATCCCAATTGAGTCAAATACAACACAGAGTCCTCCTATTAAGAAAACTACCACTACATCTTGCCTTCTTCAAATCTATCATTGTTGACCCCAACCACCTCCAAATCCCTTACCTCCTATGCACGCTAGTGAGGTCAATGATAACTCACCCCCAAAACCAACTCCTTTGCTAGCTCCGAAATTACCTCCTAAGCTTGAACTTCTCATTTCTTTAAGAAAATGTATACAGTCCATTTGTAACCCTTTTCTTCATTATGTTGCTTTTAGTTATTAACTTGGCATAATGTCTTTCTTCCTTGTCTTCTATGTTTATACCTAAATCTCCAATTTTGAATGGAGACAAGCTTTTGATCAAACAATGGTACTTGGAAGCTGATTCTTTTACCTCTAAGGAAACCTATTGTAGGCTGTTAGTCTTTATATAGTCAAGATTGGTCCTGATGACAAAGTTGATCACCTTAAGGGGGCGTTTGGTATGAGTGATATTTTTTTTTACCGAGAAAAAAAGATTGTTAAGAATTTGGTAGGAAATTTTTATTCCGGGTAAGTTACGAAAAAGTGTTTGATTGGCCAAAATTTTGCCGAAAAAGTTGGGTTATTTTACTGATGCTATGTTTGGTTGATAGTAAAATATTGATGAAAATGTGAATTGAAATTACCAAAATATCAAAGACCATGAGAAATCTCTTTACACATGATGTCATATATTACAAGGGTATTTTTGACTCAATATATTATATTCAAAATCCAAGACTATGGCAAAAAAAAATACCAAAGATTAAGTGGAATAATATTTTGCCTTTGTGTAGTTGAAAAGGAAAATACTGGAAAAAAAAATTTGCTGGCATTTTGTTCACAATACCCATACCAAACATGGTAAATAAATATTCTCCACCCCAGTTTCCCATCATTCCATACCAAATACCCATACCAAACACCCCCTAAGGTTCATTTGGTGGTGAAATGGTACACTCAAATTCTTGACTTGGTTTATGGAGACACATTCTATCTTGTGGCTAAAATGGACTTTGTACAACTCTTTCTCTTTGGCCTCTATTCACCTCTTTACTAGCTAGATATTCCAGCATGGTAATCTCAATGAAAAAGTTTACATGAAGCAACCCCTTGGTTTAATTGCTTAGGGGGATTATGGCTTAGTTTGTCATCTTCATAAATTTTTGTATGGCCTCAAGAACTCTCCATTGGCTTAGTTTTGATGATTTAGTTTTTGTCATCCAACAATTTGGTATGACTTGGAGTGAAGCTAACTATTCAATGTTCAATTGCCATATCACCCAAGGTTACATTTATTTCATAATGTATCATGTATGTATGTATGCATAGGTTACATTTACTTGATAATGTATGTGTATGACATTGTCATCATAGTTAGCGACCACCACGACATAAGTAAAAAAATCCTTCTTGTCACCTTTAAACCAAAGACCTTGGCAAACTTTGATACTTGAGAATTGAGGTGGCACAATCCATGGATGATATAGTCATTTCACAAAGTATGCTTGCTATGGATATGAATATATGATTGCAGAAATAGGCTTGTTAAATGCCAAATCCATTAACACGCCTATGGATCCAAATCACAAACTTCTATCAAATCAAGGGAGCTATTATCAAATCTAAAAAGGTAAGGAATATTGGTTGGGAAGCAAAACTACCTCATTGTTACCAGTCCAGATACTTTTGCGTTCAATGTGGTTAGTCTTGAATTCCCATAGTGAAGGTCATTGGAATGCAATGATTCATATCTTAGAGTATATGAAAGGAGCTCTAGGAAAATGTCTCATCTATGAAGATAAAGGACATATGCAGATTGTTGGCAGCAGGATCTCTTAATTGGGCATTGTGTATTCCCTGGGACGGGGGCAATCTGATATCCTAGCAGAATGTTGTTGCAAGGTCAAGTGCAAAAATAGAATACCGAGCTTTGGGCTCAGCTGCTTCTGAACTCATTTTGAAAACAACTTTAACAACCAAGTAGCTTTGCATATCACCTCCAATTCAATGTTCCATGAGAGACCAAACACACTGAGGAAAACTATCACTTCGTCATGGAAAATATCTTATTAAGAGATATCACACTACTAGCTTGGTCAATTCCACTGATCAATTGGCGGATGTCTATAGCAAGCTTGGCACATATTATCTATATGCTCTGATTTAAGGGAGAACATTGGATATGTAATTAGTCTTGTAACTTAGTTTAGTGTCTAGGTGTATTATACATATAATTAGTCAAGTCCCAATTCATTGTATATAGATTAGTCAGCTCATATCTTATAATTAGAAAAATTAAGACCTGTGAACTTATTATTGGATTAATAAATATATTTTGTAGTTTGTGGTATGAATTGGTACACGGTTTTAAGCATACACTTCTCTTTTCTCTCTCTCAACAGTGTATATCCTAATAAATTACATGATCTGGGTTGACAGTACCACGAAAAGTAGGAAGATAACAAGAATAGTGGCATAAGCAGGAATGCATACCCGAGACTGATTGTCGAGCAGAATTTGGACGCCTCTGTTGGGCTAATGCTTGCACAATAGCGTCCTCAACCTTAGAAGAAAACAACCAAAAAGAAGAGAGGAAAAAAACATTGGCATTGCATTTATGGCGGCTCTTTATTGAGAAACCTATGCAGCAAATTCAATGACATTTAAACAAGATCACAAAAACTGAAACGGCTGAATTATGAAAACATGCAGGAGACAAACATGAGGAAAACAAGACCACCAATGCATTTGAAGAAAACCTTTAAAGAAGCAAGCTCCTTCAATCCCATTTCAACTGAAAGCATACTTTCAATATTTCCTTCTCCAGTAAGATCATTCAAATCCGGCACAAGTTTGTTCCTTTTCTCGGTTGCATCATCACCTGCTTAAAAATCAAAAACTATTACGTTCGGAAAATTAATAGCTCTATGTAACAGAATAGTGAAAATCATCACTCATATGAATCGTAGAGTCCAAATCTTTATTTCATGCCTTTTTCCCAGCATTCCTCCTTAGCCTTTTGTCCTGCAGAAACAACAACCTCAAACGGAAGAGGGGCTAAGGATGACCAAAGTTCATACTTTGAAACCGCAACATCTGCACAGATGCCTATCAACCATGGCAAAAATTACACACTATACAAGAAAGCAGTAAGCGAACAATGAAATTATTCACTTGTGCAAATCAGCTGAATTCAAACTAGATATACAGTCAAAATATAACTATATATGCATACAATCATACAAAAATTTAAATACCGATACTTAAAAGCTTTGATAATGCATTCCAGTGCTGCCAAGATACCTTTACCCCACCACCAAAAGAATAACAAAAAAGGAATATTAGCCACTGTTGAGATATATAAAGTCATTAATGTAACCTCACCCAATAGCTTAAGCTTTTGGGTTGAATTGGTTCTTTACATGGTATCAGAGCCTCGTGTCCCGGGTTCGATCCTCGCCGCCCCCCACTTTCTTTCAAGTGGAATTTCTTTGTTCGCACAGGTAGGTGGGCTTGTGCATTGTCCACCCTTCAAGCCCACTAGGCTCTCGTGTGAGGGGGCGTGTTGAGATATGTAAAGAACCTTGGGATACACCACCCCAAAAGCTAGCTCAAAGGGTGGGAGTGCCCAAGGCCTTATAAACTCCACATTAGTTGCATATACAACCAATGTGGGACTATATAATCTCAACACGCCCCCTCACACGAGAGCCCTTTGGGCTTGAAGCGTGGACAATGCAACAGGCCCAACCTACCTGTGCTAAGAAACTCCACAAGAGAAAGTGGGGGACGGCGAGGCTCTGATACCATGTAAAGAACCTTGGGATACACCACCCCAAAAGCTAGCTCAAAAGGTGGGAGTGCCCAAGGCCTTATAAACTCCACATTAGTTGCATATACAACCAATGTGGGACTATATAATCTCAACAAGATATATAAAATCATTAATGTAACCTTACCCAACAGCTTAAGCTTTTGGGTTGAATTGGTTCTTTACTACCACCACCTACAGTAGCTTAGTTTATTTTGCAGCGAAATCCCAATATATAATCAGACACTCATTAGTTTTAGAATAATACTAACATGCATAATTTATAGGGCAACCTGATGCTATAAAACTGCCACCGTGGGCAGGGTCCGAAAGGGTCTGTAGTAGACAGTCTTGCCTTGCATTTACAAGAGGTTAATTATATGAATCGTGCCGGTAACCTCCAGGTCACATGGTGAGCACATTAACCATTGTGCCAAGGCTCCCCTTCAATGCTAACATGCATATACAGTGAAAAAATGATAATGAAAAGCTCTGAAAGTTTATATATTGTCAAAAGTAATTAACATATGGAACTTGTCAAATATCGTGACCTGAGGGGTATATGTTGAAATCTATGCGTTTCAAGTTTCAACTACATAGCGAAGGCTTTATTATATAACTAAATGAAAAGGAATTACAAAGAGATATATATGATGTGGTACTTTATCCCTCACACTAAACTACTTATACAACTCTTATTACAACACTCTCCCTCAAGCTCGAGCATATAAATCATATGCACCAAACTTGTTACATATAATCTATTCAAGGACCTCTCAAAGACTTAGTGAATACATCATCCAGTTGATCATTTGACTTAATAAAGTTGGTGATGATATCTTCCGAGAGGACCTTTTCTCTGACGAAATGACATTTTATCTCAATGTGATTAATCATTTCATGAAACACTGGATTGAAAGTAATACACAAGGCAACTTGATTATCACAAATGAGAGTTGCTGGTCCAATGTCTCCAAACTTGAGCTTCTTAAGTAGTTGTTTTAGCTAGCTGAGTTCACAAGTAGATGTTGTCGTGGAACAATATTTTACATCAGTACTCAATCTAGCAACTACACTATGTTTTTAATTTTCCAGGAAATTAAGGGTCTGTTTGATTGTGTTCTGTTTTTTTTTTCTTCTTAAAACTGTTTTGTAAAATAGTCAACGAAATATTCTCTGTTTTTTTGGTTTTGAAAGTTAAAAGTTAAAATACAAAACAAAAACAACTCAGATATATTCTCTAAATTTGATTCTAAAAACAAAAAAATAATTACAATTTTTTTAAAATTTTTCACAAAACAAGCCTTATCAAATAGTTTTTTTTTTCTGAAAACCAAAAAAATGTTTTTAGAAACAATATTCAAACAAGTCCTGAGTTATCTCCATCCAATACACAATACCCAGAGGTACATTTTCTATCATTAGGGTAACTTGCTCAATCAACATCTAAGTATCCCACAACCTTAGTATGACATTTGTCTCCATAGAAGAGACATTTTCCTGGAGTTGTCTTGATGTACTAGAGAATACAAAAAATAGTATTCCAGTAATCTTCACGAGGAGAATTCAAGGCTTGACTTGCCACACTGGCTGCAAATGAGATGTCTTGTCAAGTGACTGAGAGGTTGTTCAATTTCCAAACTAATCTTCTATGCATTTATGTATCTGAGAATGGCTTCCCCTGATTGGAAAAGGATTGACATTTGAATCCATAAGAGTCTCGACAGGCTTAGCATTCAACAGAGTTGTCTCCCCAAGAATATCCACAACATATTTTCTCTGGAATATCACAATATTATCTTTGGATTGGGCCACCTTTATCCCTAAGAAATACCAAAATCTTCCAAGGCTTTTTGTCCGGAAAAAATGGCGGAGATGTTTTACATGAGTAATACCATGATAATCACCACCCGTAATGACAATATCATCAACATACACCCCTAAATAAATGGATCTCAAAACAGAGTGGCCATAAAATACTAATTGATCAACCTCACTCCAAGTCATACCAAACTGTTGTACAACAATTCTAAATCTTCCAAACTAACCCTTTGAAGATTGTTTGAGACTATAAAGTGACTTGCAGAGACAACAAACTAGGCTAGACTCCCCGTGAGTAACAAACCCAGGAAGTTGCTCCACCTAAACTTTTTTCGTAAAATCAGGCTTTTTAACCGTTTTAGTTCAAAATTTAAAAAGTTTGACCGGATTAAACTCCTGGTCAAACTTATTACCAGCGTAATGCAAAACGTGTTATCATTGTGATTGCGTTAAACACGGCACATATGGTACTGTGTTGCAGGAAAATTGGAGCTACTAAGACACGATAAAGTCATAACCGAGTTTGAAACTTGCAAAGATGTGGCACCACTACTACTGCATTTCAGGTGTCATACATCAGCGTCCTTTCTCGATACCATGTAAGTACTCCCATTCCTTTGTTCTTATTTTCAGACTATTTAAGAACGGGCATGGTCATATTTCGGTCACATTATCAGTTAAAACTTTAAAAGAATTTTGTTATATTGCAAAAATATGGAAACTAAGAAGTTCTTGCTGTAACAGAAAAATCCATTATCCCATATGCTAGTTTAAGGTTTCCATTTATCTTCTCTCTTCCTTTTCCTTAACGTGTGTGTGTATGTTATTTGTTTACTTTTGTTTTGTTTGTTCGAGACAAAGACGAAGGAAAGGAGCATAACAATGTCAAAAGCAAGAAGAAGAAAGTTACCTTCAATTTGAATGTACAGATATATGAGCCAAACCCCACTGCTTATCAGGTATTGGATAATGAGGAAGAAGAAAACAAGAAAACCACTGCCAAACGAGAAGGAAGGAGCTTACCTTCTTCGATCTTAGGAGGAGAAGGATTTGTAGCCTTGACTGTGAGATACCTTAAAGTTCATAAATATAAGACCCTTAAAAAACTTAATAACATCATACCTTAAAGAAGAAAGTACAGGTGCAGTGCAAATTTTTTACTCTCGGATGGTCAAACTGAATAGAAACTAAAGTGGGCGTAAATTTTTTAATCTTGGACAAAATAGAAATTGAAATGGAAGTGAGTTCAAATTTTTTAATATTGGATAAAAGAGAAACTGAGCCGGGAAGAAATCTTTTAATGAGAACGATGAATGAAAACGACAGAGGTATATAGACAGGGAGACGGTAAGCATACTACTGCGTCTAGAAGCGGCATGCACAGAGCCGTGATTGCTGGCATCTGACACCTGAAAAGCGGTAGCAGTGATGCCCTGTCTTTGCAATGGTCAAACGCGACTTTGACTCTACCGTGTCTTAGCAACTTCAATTTGCGTGCAACACGATACCGTATGTGCCATGTCTTAACGCGTCGTTTTGCATTACTCTGGTAGTAAGTTTGACCAGGAGTTTAATCTGGTCAAACTTTTTAAATTTTGAACTAAAACGGTCAAAAAGCCATAAGATCATCATGGCGAAAAGCATTCTTGACATCCACTTGATAAAGAGGCCATAGCAGCCGTAATAAGAAAGAGGCAAACAAAGGACATTTTTGTCATTAGGGAGAAAGGATCTCTATAATCTTGGCCAAACACCTACGTATCCCTTGGCCACAAACCAAGACTTAAGACGGTCTGCCTGACTATTCGGACCAACTTTGAACGCGTATATCCATCTACAACCAACAGTAGATTTCCCAAAGGGAAAGAGAACGAGATCTCAAGTACCACTGCTCTAAAGGGAACACAACCCGTCAATCGTAGCCTGTTGTCATCCAGAATGAGATAACATCTCACCTGTAGTCTTAGGAATAGAGTTAAAAGACAAAGAAGAGAGAGAGAGAGAGACAAGCAAAATGCGAGGGAGAAAAACAATGATAACTCAAAGTAACATAATAAGGTGAGAGATTACGAGAACTATAAACGCCTTTGTGGAGAGTAATGGGCATGTCAAGGTCAAAGGGTGGGGCCGGAGCCGCAAGCAAAGATGATGTTGGAGGAGAGTCCGCATGAACCTCAACATCAAGGTCAGTGGCCAAGGGCATCAGTAGATGTGACCGACGATGATAAAACTAGACGGCGATGATGCCAAAATCGCATAGAAAAGATGGCTAAACAGAAAGTTAGGATTTTACAAAAGAGTAACCCTCCGATTGTCAATTTCTATTAACAAAATAACAAAATTCAACTCCTAGAATAAAGGTCTTAAGCACTATTTTATAAACTCATTACAAATTGATCCAAAATTCAAAATCTAAAATTCTAAAAATAATAAATCTTAGATATCAAATCATGTCAAATGTGTTGCTTTCCTTTTATTGTCAAACAAATCGCAATTATATTTGATGCTTCATTTGGACTTGGATTTGATTGTAATTTGTTATATTTCAAATTACTGCTTCTTTTAACAATTGAGCCACAATTTTGGTTGACTCCGGGCTTCCTGAATCAATGGTTGGGACATGTGCAATGGGCCAACTGTAAGTGCATCAGGGGGGTTCTAGTGTCGGATATTTGGAAGAGCGGTCAAGGGTGGAGACGATAGGGTAGATTCAATCAAAGGAGTGGCCAAGGGTAGGTGGTGGAGTGTAGTAAATCAAAACAAGGGTTAGAGGTAACTGAGCATAGGCAGAGTCATTCGGAGAAGAGGTGGAGCTAAAGAGCTGCATAGACTCGAAGAAGGTAAATCCGTTGAGATAAAGTAACAACGAGAACCGGGAGAGTAAGAACGATAACCCTTTTGTGACCAAAGATAACCAAGGGATACACACTTTGTCAATAGAATTGATGAGCAGAATATTTGGCATTATTTGTGCAGATTTGTAATTATATCCTTAATTAATTAGCCAGCTGTAGGTTATGATTTGTAATTATATCCTTAATTAATTAGCCAGCTGTAGGTTATGATTGTGTAATTATATCCTTAATTAATTAGCTAGCTGTAGGTTATGATTGTATAGTTATGATTGTGTAATTATATCATACTATTTAAATGAGAATTCTCCAAAGGAGAACATAAGGTTTTATCCCAATTTCTCTAAGTTTAACATGGTATCAGTCTAGGTTTCGTTACTAAATTTTTTGCTGTGCTCACAGTCTCTGAGTTCCCAAGTTCTAGTCTTTTGCGCGTACTGTTCACGTCGCAATTCTTGTTTTTTGTTTCCTCTCGCGATTTTTCTCAGCATCATGTCTACTGAAAAATATGATGTTCTTTTTGTTCGTCTTAATGGAAAGAACTACTCCACCTGGGCATTTCAGTTCCAGATCTTTGTCAAAGGCAAGGAGCTTTGGGGTCATGTTGACGGAACTAATTCTGCTCCTGACAAAACTACGCACCAAGCGGCACATGCCCAATGGGAGGCCAAAGATGCACAGGTAATGACTTGGATCATAGGCTCTGTTGAGCCTAGTATTGTCCTCAATCTCAGACCCTTCACAACGGCAGCAAAGATGTGGGACTATTTGAAGAAAATTTATAACCAAACAAACACTGCTCGCAGGTTCCAGCTTGAACATGAAATTTCTCTTTTTCAACAGGATAGTCTCTCAATTTCTGAATTCTATTCTCATTTCATGAATCTTTGGGCTGAATATACTGACATTGTCTATAAAGATTTGTCGACCGAAGGACAAACTGCAGTCCAAAATGTTCATGACACCACAAAACGAGATCAATTTCTTATGAAATTGAGATCTACTTTTGAGGGCATTCGCACCATCCTAATGAACAGGGCTCATGTTCCCTCCTTGGATGAATGTCTAAATGAATTGCGTCGTGAAGAACAACGTCTCCTTACTCAGACAAACATGGAACACCAGAAATCTGCCTCCCTTCCTGTAGCGTATGCAGTACAAGCCAAACCACGAGGTCGAGACATGAGTACTGTCCAATGTTTCTGCTGCAAAGGCCATGGACATTTTGCTTCAAACTGTCCTAAAAAGTTCTGTAATTACTGCAAAAAAGAAGGTCACATCATCAAAGAATGTCAAATCAGACCACCACGGAGAAATGCAACAGCCTTCACTGCCACTGTTGGCTCTTCTACTACTCCTGTTTCTGTGGATCAGAATCCGCCTGTTTCTGTGCCAACTTTAACCCCTGAAATAGTTCAACAAATGATTGTTTCTGCATTTTCTGCTTTGGGTCTTTTAGGTAAAGTTTCTTTATCCACTCCTTGGTACTTTGACTCTGGCGCATCCAATCATATGACCAACAATGTTGCTTCTCTTACCAATGTTACAAATTACTCTGGTAATTTACAAATACACACTGCGGATGGAAACAATTTACCTATCACAGCAATTGGTGATATTTCTTCATCTCTTACCAATGTTTATGTTTCCCCTGATCTCACCAGTAACCTTATTTCAGTTGGTCAATTAGTTGACAGTGATTGCAAAGTTGAATTCTCAAAGTCTGGTTGTCATGTGCAGGATCAACACTCAGGGAAGGTGATCGCGAAAGGGCCTAAAGTTGGACGTCTTTTTCCTCTTTATTCATTGTTGTCACCATGTTCTTTTCAGCCTTTTATTTCTTGTAATTCTGCAACTGTTAATTTTCAATTATGGCATAAGCGTCTTGGTCACCCAAATTCGAATGTACTTCATGCCTTAATGAAATCTGGAGTTCTTGGCAATAAACATTTCCCATCTTTTAGTGCTGTTCAATTTGATTGCAATTCTTGTAAACTTGGTAAAAGTAAAATTCTACGATTTCCAGTTCATCAATCAAATGTAAATCAGCCTTTTGACATAATTCACAGTGATTTATGGGGCATCACACCTGTAATATCTCATGCACATTACAAATATTTTATCACTTTTATTGATGACTATAGTCGTTTCACATGGGTCTATTTTTTGCGATCTAAAGCTGAAGCTTTCTCTGCATTCCAATTTTTTCATTCCTATGTTCAAACTCAGTTTGCATCAAAAATTAAAACTCTGCGTTCTGACAATGGGGGGAATACACATCTCATTTGTTTCAAGAGTTCTCGCAGAAAAATGGTATATTATCTCAAAGGTCGTGTCCTTCCACACCCCAACAAAATGGGATAGCTGAAAGAAAAAACCGTCATCTTCTTGATGTTGTCCGTACCTTAATGTTGGACTCTTTAGTACCCTCCCGTTTTTGGTGTGAAGCTCTCTCAACTGTTGTCCACCTTATTAATCGGCTGCCTTCTCCAGTCTTGCACAATGATTCCCCTTTCTTAAGGTTATTTGGTAAGCAACCCAATTATTCAACTCTTCGCACCTTTGGTTGTGTCTGTTATGTTCATCTTCAGCCACCAGAACGCACCAAACTCACAGCTCAATCTGTTTAATGTGCTTTTCTTGGTTACTCAGCCCATCAAAAAGGTTTTTTATGCTATGATCTTCACTTACATAGGATTCGGGTTTCTAGAAATGTCATCTTTCAAGAAGATACATATTTTTTTGCTACTAACCAAGACACTCAATCTTCTACATCCAAATCTGTCTTACCATTGTTTCCTAACAGTTTTGCAGAAGACCAAGCTCGTCCTCCTGTCATTGTCTACCAAAGACGTCCGACTGTTCCACCAATTCAGACTTCAATCCCTTCAAGGCCCCCTTCTGATCATTCTCTGGCTGCTGATCCAGTGCATGCACTAGAACCTGCCCCTTTACGTCGCAGTACTCGCATTCGTAAACCACCGGAAAAGTATGGTGTTTCTGAATCTTTATCTTTGACAGCAACTTTAGCATCTATTCCTATTCCTTCTTCATATAAACAGGCAATGGAGCATAAATGTTGGCAGGATGCTATAGAGACTGAACTTCTTGCACTAGAGGAAAATCAAACATGGGACATTGTTCCATGTCCTTCATCGGTTAAACCTCTTGGCAGTAAATTTGTATTCACTATAAAGTTGCGTTCAGATGGATCCATCGATCGATACAAGGCTAGATTGGTTGTTCTTGGAAATAAGCAAGAATATGGCCTAGACTATGAAGAGACCTTTGCGCCGGTGGCCAAGATGACTACTGTGCGGACTATTATTGCCATTGCTGCATCTGAATCTTGGCCAATTCACCAGCTAGATGTCAAAAATGCCTTCCTTCATGGTGACCTCAAAGAAAAAGTTTACATCAAACTTCCTACGGGTATGCCCTCACTATTACCTCATACTGTTTTTAAGCTAAAACGTTCTTTGTATGGATTAAAACAGGCACCAAGAGTGTGGTTTGAAAAGTTTAGCACAACATTACTTGGTTTTTCCTTCATCCAAAGTAGCTATGATCCATCTCTTTTTCTACAAAGGACCTCCAAAGGAATTGTGATTCTCCTTGTTTATGTGGATGACATTATCGTCACCGGCTCAGATCAAGAGGCTATCACTACAATCAAACAATTGATGCATACAACTTTCCACATGAAAGATCTTGGACAGCTCACTTATTTCTTGGGATTAGAAGTACAATTCCAACAAAAAGGCATCTTTGTCACTCAGCACAAATATACTCAGGATCTAATTCAGCTAGCTGGTCTCACCACTGCAACTATGGTTGACACTCCCATGGAAGTTAATGTAAAGTTAAGACGGGATGAAGGTGACCTTCTACAAGACCCAACTTTATATCGAAAGTTGGTAAGAAGTCTCATCTACCTCACCATCACAAGACCTGATATCTCTTTTGTTGTCCACACAGTCAGCAAATTCATGCAAAATCCTAAACACTTGCATCTTACAACAGTACAACGAATCATTAAATATTTGTTGGCCACTCCCAGCCGTGGTATCTTCTTTCCGACAAATGCAACAATACAACTTCAAGCATACAGCGATGCTGATTGGGCTGGATGTCCCGACACAAGGAAGTCTACTACTGGCTGGTGTATGTTTTTAGGAGATGCCCCTATCTCCTGGAAATGCAAGAAACAAGAATCTGTCTCTAAATCCTCCACTGAAGCAGAATATCGGTCCATGTCTGCAGCATGCTCTGAGATTATTTGGTTACAGGGCCTTCTTTCAGAACTTGGTTATTCACAAGCAACACCAACTCCGTTGTATGCTGATAATACAAGTGCCATACAGATTGCAGCAAATCCTGTATACCATGAAAGAACAAAGCACATAGAGGTCGATTGTCATTCAATCAGGGAAGCTTATGACCATAGAATTATCACTCTACCTCATGTCTCAACATCTGTTCAACTAGCTGACATCCTCACCAAGTCTTTGACACGTCAACGACATAATTTCCTCGTCAGCAAATTGATGCTTGTAGATTCACCAGCATCAATTTGAGGGGGGATGTCAATAGAATTGATGAGCAGAATATTTGGCATTATTTGTGCAGATTTGTAATTATATCCTTAATTAATTAGCCAGCTGTAGGTTATGATTTGTAATTATATCCTTAATTAATTAGCCAGCTGTAGGTTATGATTGTGTAATTATATCCTTAATTAATTAGCTAGTTGTAGGTTATGATTGTATAGTTATGATTGTGTAATTATATCATACTATTTAAATGAGAATTCTCCAAAGGAGAACGTAAGGTTTTATCCCAATTTCTCTAAGTTTAACACACTTATGTGACTTAGAAGACAAATTGTCAAGACCGAAACTGAGACCATGGACAAAATAAGTAGAACCAAAGACGTGAGGGGTCAGGGAATGCAGCAGTTGATGGGAAAATAAGACAGAGTGTGGTACCTAGTTATCAAGAACAAAGGAGGGTATGCGATTAATAAGATAGCATGCAGTAAGGACAACATCTCCCCAAAAATGGAAGTAACACAACAGTGGATTAAATAGGCCGAGTGGTTTTAATGAGTGTGGGGTGGGGAACACGATGTCTGGTGAAGGAATGCAGCAGTTGAAGTAACTCATTCAGCAATCCATTTTGCTGTTTTTTTTTTTGTGTGTGGGGTGGGGAACACGATGTCTGGTGAAGGATGTTGTGAGATGCAAAAAAGTTTTAAATTGATGAAACAAATATTAACGGGCATCATCACATGATATAGGCCGGCTTGTAAGCTTATAGACCAAGTCTTGTAAAAGTAGACCTATGGCCTATTTTTTTAATAGACTTTCTTTAAATCCAACATATTATACTTCACTAAGAGTGTGCATGACAATCTTCCTAGAATCAATTTTAAAAAAAAAAAATTATTCTGGGGAATAGATATAGTTAGAAATAGTGTTTGACAAAACCAGTTTATTTTATTTTTGTTCTCGGGAATGAATAGTAATTTCTATTCTGGGGAACCAAAAATAAAAGCAACTTTTTCTTCTTTTTTATTCTAGGGCACAAAAAGGGAAATACTTCTCTCTCACTCTATGAAACTCGCCTCCTCTGCCTCTTTCTATTTCCAACCAGGCCTTCTTCTACCCATCAGGTAAAGTTCTCTTCTCCTCTCCTCTTCCCTCCTTCACTCCATGTCTCCATCTTTTCAAAACATTGTTCCTCTTCCTCTCCCTCCTCCTCCCTCTTGGTTATATTGTTTGTCAACATGTAGGAAAATTCTCTATTTTCAATTTTGGATACCCAAGATGGTTATTTGACACCATTCAAGGGAGAGCACTACAATTTGAATGACTATAGAGGGAGACAAAATCAGCCTAGATCAGCAAAGGTGATGTTCAACCATAGGCACTCTTCCTTGAGAAATATAATTGAACTTCCTTTTGGGGCTTTAAAGAATAGGTTCCAATTTTGTGTAAAATTCCTTACTTTTCATTTTGGAAGCAAGCTCTCATTGTAATTGCATGTTGTGCAGTGCATAACTTTATTAGAGATCATCAAATAACAGACAAATATCTAGCATATTATGCCAATCCCAATGTTTCACCAGCAACCCACACAACTACAGCTACAAAGGAAGAGGGCCCCACAAATCAAGCGACCAAAACAAACATTGTTAAAAAAAAATTGTAAACCAATTAGCTAGAGACAATCAATTGCCCCCAATTTGATATTGATTAATTAGCTATTCGAATCATGAAATATTCAAAATACATTGGAAACTTGTCATATTTTTTGGTATTGATTATTTCTGCTTTAAATTATTTGGATATCATGTGATTTATGTATATGTATTTATCTATTCATTTGTTTCATTAATATTAAGATAATAATATGGTATTAAAAAATGAGTAGTATTTTTATATATTTTAGTATTTTCATGAGACAAAATATTATTTGTTTTAGTATTTTCATTGTATTAAAATATTATATTTTTTATTTGCAAAAAAAATTATATTTTATTATTTTCATGAAATAATTATTGTTTGTTAAATATGAAATTTTGGCATTTTAGTTAAAATATTTGTTGCAATTGGGTTATTTTACACATTGAATGAAATCTTTGTAATTATTTCAAAAGTAAAGAAATAGATTTGTATTGTGTTATCAAAAGTAATTTTGTTTCTCGGATTAAAAATAAAACGCGTTATCAAATACATTTTTTCCCCATAAACTCTTCCAAGGCACAAAAACAGGAGAAAAAATATTTCTTTTCGGAAACAGTGCTGGAGAAAAGAATCATTGTCATGCACACCCTAAGTTTACTAGTCTAGGCCTGACTGTAGGCTACCTAACTAACCCATTTACATCGCTGACCATTCCCCGAAAGAAAAGAAAAATGAAGCTAAACCAGACAGTAGCTTACCATATTTTGCAGCTAAACCCCAATAACGAGCAAGCCAACACCTCTTAAGAACAACTTCCTCCTGATAACAAGAAAGTTTATATAATGAGTTTTCCAAATAACTAACAAATACCAATGAACTCCCACAACTGTGGAAGTACATACCATTTCTTTCTGAGTTAATATCATTCTTTGTGTCATTGATCGAAGAGCTTTGACTTCAGATTCAGCTCCATTTAGCTGTCTCACTGCAGCCTCAGTCTCAACTTTTGAATTCTATTTGAGAGGAAATAATTAAACATATATGGCAGCCTGTGTTGAGAATATAAAAAAATGGCATATTTACCTCAACTTCAGCCTGTAGAGATGTGATTTCCTTATCAATTTCATCCTTCGAGTCTTTGGCATTTTTAAGTGCAGCCTGTGAAATATGAAGCTGTCTTGGAGGCATTTTTCACAAGGGATTAAACAAGAAATGGCATATCTTACTATTTTGCTAATAATAGCTCCATTCTGTGTATAGTATATATTAACTATATCCATTGCTTGTACAATATGCAGCTCTACAGTTCAAGTTATTTCCACATTACCTCCCTTTGACGCAATGCTGCTTCCTTTCTGCTATTCAGTAATATAAGGATGTCATAAATACTACTAAGTGAAAGAAAAACCATTTGCAACAGTTTTAACTTCAATTCACTCACCTGCTCAAGAGTTTAGCTTCCAAAGATACACCTTCTCCAAGGGAAGCCACCTACAGTCCCCGAGATAAAAAGAAAGATTAAAACACTGCATATGCAGACTTAACAGAAATATCATTAGCACACAGTCACACACACAAATGTATAAACATGAATATCAAAGTCAAGTAATAAAATTTTAGAAAGAAAATTTGTATTAATTAGAGAGAAACTCTTCAAGCATGATGATTCTTTTATTTTATTTTATTTTATTTTTTGGAAGGGGGGGGGGGGGGTGTTGGCCGAGGTATATTGGGACAAGATCCAAACTCCTAGCCCAATGGCTTAGCCATTTACATTGGGTCCACTAGCATAGCATAGTGAATTGGAATAGCCAAGTGGGCGCCCAAATACAACCCAGTCTAGGCAGGTAAAATGAAACCAAAGTATGCTCAAACATAATTTAGAGAGTCTCACATTAAAAACAAGATGAAAATATTATTCATAGCAAATAGTGCAGTGAGCCTGTAAAATACAAACTCCTGTTCTTGTGTCAACCAAGAACAAGCAGACAATCATTCAGAAGAACACAGTCAATAAGTGAAAAAAACTACAATACCATATACCAAAAAATAAAGCCAGCACCTGCTTCTCAAGCTCCCTAACTCTGGCCTCTGCTTCTTTGCATCTCTCTTCCTCAAGTCTGAGCTGTACATGTTAGAAGTACTTGAATACTTTATAAGTCATGTTAGTTCATTCACAACCGAGAGAGAACAAAGAATACCATATGACCTTGTCAAGAATACTTTCATTCTCTTCCTGTAGCATATCAACCTGCAGATAGAGCAGAGATTTGTTTCAAGTGAATTTAGATGGGCAGAATAAAATATATGTGGTCCTCAACTCTAAACATATTCAATTCTCTTTTATAGGACAGAGTAATTAACCTCATCACGAAGTGCAGAAGCCTGACGTTGGTCTCCTGAATCGTTTGGCTGAACGAGTCCAGCATCAAAAGGAAATCTGGAAATATTCCATCGAATTTGTTACACGAAAAAAAAGGGACCGTAAATGAACTCCCCAATTGTGATGGTATTATATGGGATGGTTCTATAAAAAAGAGCGGACACATAAAATTGAGCACTAATATCCAAACGCAATTAAGGAAGGCCCAGATACATTTTTGGATCTATAACTTGTAAGACAAGATAAGAAGTAGAGATACACATAAAATGATAATGGAAGGAGTACAAGGGTATGACAGTTCACCTTTTATCCTTGGGCTTATTATGAATTGGAGGGTCTATAGGCGGAACCGGAGCTGGAGTCCTCAGGCTTAACGGTGGTCTATTAGTATTAGGTGGCGCTGGACGAAGAGGCATTGATTCTTCTAACTAATTTGACATTAGCAGCAAAAAAGGCCTATTAGGAAACCAAATTAGTTAGTTACTGATAAATGATAAATGTGGAAGGGAAGGAATCGCACCGCACGAGATGGAGATCTATGAGTGATGGTGGATGATTTAGTAGCATTCCTAGAGAGAGAGAGAGGTGGTGGAGCACTGTAACGAAATCCTAGATCGTCACCGTCGTCGTCGTCGTCGTCGTCGTCGTCATCGGCAGTCTGAGAAGCCATTACCTGGGCGAGGCGCTGAGCGGCGGCTTTGGCAGCAACATTCTGAGTCCTTTTGATGGTTGACATTCCATTTCCGGTGAGGGTGAGGGAGGAGGACCGAGCATGCCCATGCCCATTACGTGAGTGTGAGTGTGAGTGTGAGTGCGATGGGGACCGCATCCCATTCCCATTCCCAGATTCGCTGCTCCACTGCCTGATAGAAACCGGGCTCTCTGTTCCTTTCCGCTCCATCTGCCAATGCTTGCTTCCTTACCTCCTAGATCCAAATGAGAAACTAACAAACCAAACACACACAACCAAATCTTCTATTCTTCATCTATTGGAAAATGTCTCATTACTCATTACTTAGTAAGTAGCTGCTTAATCATTCTGTGTCTGTGATATAGTGTGCTGTCCTGACTCTGACTATGACCGACAAACCGAGACTTCTTTCTCTTTTTTCTTTTTCTTTTTCTTTTCCCTTTTTATTTTCCTTACCCAAACTTTATTTTGGTCATCCTCTTGTTTCGACAAAAAAGTTAAAATAGTATTATTTTAATAAATAATTACGAATACATATATGTTTCGAAACTATTTACGAATCTATTGTACTCATTCACGTTCAAATTAGGCGTGAATTGTGTGAGGTTGACACGTGGTACAAAAAAATCAAATTACGAACCGTAAAACTTTGAAAAGTCATAACTTTTGACTCATGTATCTAAATCAGGTAAAAAAAAAAATTGATTCCACAAAAAATTTCGAGATCTACGTAATGACACCTCATTTGACATATTTTATCTCTCACAAAAAAAATTCAAATTTGCAATAATGATATTACGAGAGCGTTTAAACCATAAGCCTCCGAGTTCTGCGTTTGTGATTTAATATAAAAAAATTAATAAAGATTTGATTTATTATTTAAATTAAAAAATTAAAATTTTTAATTTTTAATATAAAAATAAATAAGATTTGGTTTGTGATTAAAATTAAAAAAAAAATTATTATTAATAGGAAAAACAAAATAAAGATTTGATTTGTGATTTAAACTTAAAAACCAATTTGAAAAATCTGTATTAATAAAGAAAATAATTAAATAAAAATTCTAAATCTTTAAGGAAGAAAAATTTTGTTTTTGAAAACTATTCATAAGCTTCCAACGAATCCAGCCATAAAGACTGAGCCTTTGTTTTGTATCACAGACTTTTCCAAACTTAAGATGGACTAATCTACTTTGGTGTCATCTTTATACTACTATTATTGCAAATTTGAACTGTGTTTGTGAGAGAAAAAATATATCAAATAAGATATCATTGCGTAGATCTCGAAAAGTTAAGTGGAATCAAAAAAAGAATTACCTGATTTGGATACCCGAGTTAAAAGTCATGGCCTTATGAAGTTTTACGATTAAACTATTAACTTTTTGTGTCACGTGTCAATACCAGAATAGTCATGCCTAAATTAGGCGTGACTATTCATGCTCAAATTAGGCATGACTGTTCACGCCTAAATTAGGCGTGAATGACATGGGAGTCACGCCTAATTTAGGCGTAAATAAGTGCAATAAATTCTTAAATAAGTTCAAAATAGCAACTTATTTGTAATAATTTATTAAAAAAACAATATTTTAATTTTTTTTGCACTCTTGTTTCTTCGTCATCACTATACTTAAATAGTTAGGGTATTGACGGATTGTTACTAAATATTAGCTCACTGTTGTAAAACTAGTTCGGTAGAAGAGAAATTTTTTTTATCCGTATACTAGGAAAATAGGATTTATTGGGAATGTTACAAAAAAATTGTTTGATTAGTTAAAATATTACTAGAAATATTAAATTGATTTTTTAAATTTTAAAAGTAAAATATTATCGAGAATATCTATGAAATTTACAAAAATAACCTTGAAGGGGCGTTTTTAATATTCAGGCTCATTCTTTCATCATTACCTTTATCAACTTGTCTCCGATTTTGAATATCGTTATCGTCTTCCTTCACTCTGCATGATGTATTGGTTGCCTCCTTTAGTCAAGTCATGACAGAGTAATGAAAAGGGTATCCGAATAGTCAATATGTTGCACAGCAAATCACGATGGAAACCTTATATGGTGATAGTCTTAGGCTTCAACAAGTCATGGCTGCTTTTCTACTGGTTTCCATCAATTTTACACCAAATGGAGGTCAGGTAGGAAAATCCGTCCAGCTTGTTCATCGGGTTACTCATCTCATTTTCGGGCACGATAAAGAAAGGGTAAAAAATGCCCAAAATTTATGTTTGAGTGAATACTTTTTTAATCCGTGGCAATATCCACGAAGTCCTTTTCAGTCTCTAGCAAGAAAAAAGGAACAAATTGATCCCTGAAATAACAAAAAAGAGGCCACGTTCATCCTTTCGTTAACTCCCACATAACGGCCCAACTAACGGTGCATAGTTGACACGTTAGTTTGCTGACGCGGCTTGGATGTAGGACACCGTGGAAGACGAGACGACGACGTTTTGGTCTCTGTCAAAACCACGAGGGCCATTTTGGTCCCTGTCAAAATGTACGAGGACGTTTTTAGTCCCTGACAAAAAGCACTGGGCCCTTATTGGTCCCTAATCAGAGAAAAATAGGCACATGACTTCATTGCTTTTCTATGCAGTCCAATTTTGCAAAACAGAAATGCATTTCATCATAACAGGAGTGCAATCCATTTGTTCATCACAAAGTAATTAAACTAAATTTCATCACAAAGTAAATACTCCTTCTTGGCATTTTATTTCAATGAAGTTTGTGTTTCTAACTGAAGTTTCGACCTTATTAACGATTATTCATTTCTTTTTCAATGCTAATTAAGCTTCCCACTTTGTTAAAAGGGATTTTTAGCTCTTGCAAACAGTTTTTACGATCCCTAGAATACTATGAACTGCTTTAATTCTCTTAGTCTGTATAAGACATAGCGATATGCGATTTACGAACAATATCTTCAGTAGTGTAGCATTACAATTATACTATTTATTTTTCTATAAAAGATAATTGCATGATTGTTGATATTTAAATACAGAGAAAAATCAGAGAAGAAGACATGTAAATGATTGTTGATAATTGCAATGCATGGCAGTTGACTGGAATGCAGCAGTTGGTAGTTCTCAGCCACATGAAGGCAACTTGAGAGGAAACAGCCAACCTCCATCAAATCCACAGCAAGCAAATGAGTTGTTGAGTAATGAAACAATGAATGCAGCAACCAGTGGCATACGAAGCAGATTATTGGCCTTCATGAGAACACTTGGTTTTAGGCCATCAAGGCCTGCCTCAAGAAAATGACATGCTGTTGTATATGACCTGGGAGTATTGCATGAGCCAACTGAGAAGGGTTTATTATTATGTGGCTGACTTTTTTTGAAAATTCTGGCCATTATGTATTTGGAGGCCTTATTATGTCAATGTTTTTTTTGTAAATTCTGGCCCTATTGTATTAGAGGTCTTTCTTTTAATTCCTGACAGTTGGCTTTATTTTGTAATGCATTACTGTACATCCATGTCTTCAAATATAATGATACTCAAATCATGTTCCAGCTATTATGTTTCACAGGGTTGATGAATGTTTAAGTTTACCATTTTTGAGGTTTTTTTAACTAATATACGTAGTTGTAGTTCTTGTACATCCATGTCTTCTGGTTTAACAAATTGGACTGCATACAAATCCAATTTAATGTCATGTTCCTGTTTTGCAAAATTGGATTGCACTCCTGTTTCTGATGTAATGCACTTCTGTTTTGCAAAATTGGACTGCATAGAAAAGCAATGAAGTTATGTGCCTATTTTTCTCTGGTTAGGGACCAATAAAGGCCCCGTGCTTTTTGTCAGGGACTAAAAATGTCCTCGTGCATTTTGACAGGGACCAAAATGGCCCTCGTGGTTTTGACAGGGACCAAAACGTCGTCGTCTCTTCTTCCACGTTGGCAGACGTCCAAGCCGCGTCAGCACACTAACATGCCACATGGGCACTGTTAGATGTACCGTTACGGTGGAGTTAACAGAAGGATGAACATGGCCTCTTTTTTATTATTTTAGGGACCAATTTGTTCCTTTTTATTGCTAGGGACTGAAAAGGACTTCGTAGATATTGCCAGGGACTAAAAATGGTATTTATTCTTTATGTTTAATTTTCCATACAAACCAGATTCTAGAATACTTCCCTTTTGTGGTATTTGAATATGGTATTTGGGCTAATAATTTGCATTACAATCAAATTTGTGGCTAAATAGGATTCTTGGAAGAAAAAAAAAATTCTTCTACCAAACATAGATATATTACATTCCCAACAAGACTTTTTCAGGATTCTAAAAGAAGCACACCTACCAAACAGCCCCTTAATATAGCTCTTAGCTATTGCTATCGGGTATTTACTTGTATTAAGAAATTACTCAATTTTTATGACGATTTGTCAAAAAAAAAATGTATGGGTTTAATGTTTCTGAAGCTACACTCATGAATATAAGTTGTTATTGAAGACAGTGGGTGATATTATATCACTAATAGATTTGAACCCATGTATAAAGCAGAGGAGGTAGATGATCAGAATTATTACTGTGTAATTAAAAATATTAAAAACAGACTTACTTGTCAGTGGCAGAATGATGAAACAGACAGAATGAAAGGATGAATATATGCAGTATCAGAGGAATTAAATCCGAGCCCACAGAACGTGTCTCCTTAAGACAATTTGCCCCATCACTGATGCCTAAGGTTGATGGACACTTGTCTCCCAGGATAGAACAGATTTCGTCTGAAGAATGGTGGCACTACCAATCAACAGCCCAAACGAACACAACAATATGCCAGAGGAAGTCACACCGGAGGATGAACAACAGTATGCAAAACCGGAAGAAGAAAAATTCCGGCAGAGTTTAAGTGCAGAAAAAACTGGATAGATTTCTGAAGGTGTCAGTGTCTATTTATAGACACTGACCGGTCACGATGAACAGTCGCCGGCGGCGAACCGCCGTGTCTGATGGCGGCGAACGGGTGCGACCGGTGACTGTTCCGACGAACAGATACGACCGGTTCAGCGAGCAGACACAACCGGTGACTGGTTCACGAAGGGAAAGAACCGGTTCGGTTCAATACTGCTCAAAAAACCGGCGGGTAGAAACGTTTTGGTTGGAGGGAAGCAACGGTAAATTTTTGGACAAAATATTAAAAAATAATTTAATAAAAAATTATTTTTTATTACACACTATGAACCGAACCGAACCGGCCGGACGGACGGCGGCGCGCGCGTGTGGTGAACCAATACTCACCTAGCTCTCCCCTACATAAAACATGTAGTGACCCAAGGGCCAATCTAAGAGAGGGAAGTGGGAGCTTATATACTCTCCCATTTCCTACTAATTGTCCAATGTGGGACTTGTTGAAACCCACACACCTCTTCATCTTCCCTTTTTCTCTTTTCTTTATTAACCCACTTCTTATTCATAACCAATGGATCATTGTACATTAATTCATTCATTAATTCCAACATAAGTGGATCCCAATAATTTTTTCTCTCTTTTCTTTATAATAAAATCTATTTACTTTTATGTGATTGTAGTAGAAAAAAAACTTATAGCAAAAATAGAAAAAAAAAATTATTTGTTTGAATTTTTTTAAAAAAAATAATATGAAAAATGTTAATAAATTAAAATTAAAGACAAAGAATATTAGGGGTGTGCAAAAAAAACTAAAATCTGAACTCAAATGTGAACTGAACTGAATTGCTCTTAAAATAACCAATTTTTGAAAACGAGTTCATGAACCGAACTGAATTTTAAAGAACCAATTCAAGAACCAAACCAAACCATTTTATCTCTTCAATTTATTTTTTTATTTTTTATTTTTTTCTTCTTAGAATAGGTTCGACCGAACTGTTTTCAATCCAAACCAAATCAAACTATTAAATCAATTCAGTTCTTCAAAAAAAATCATTTCAATTTGACTCATGCACACTCCTAAAGAACATACATGGAAAAGAACCAACTTACACTATCATTTTTTGGTGGGTTAATTGCGGAGACCGACAGGCACGTTAATGTAAAATAAGTTAGTGTACATACTTAATGTTATAACAATCGAACCTAAAAACCTCTGAATCATAATTAGATTTGTTTAACAATTAAATTTAGTTAAATTGTAATAAAATAAAATTGGTTTACGGGGTAATAAGTTTAACCGATTGGTTGAGTCCAGATTTTCAAACCAAGCACAAGCACAAGCTCTGTCCACATAATAATTTGCATTGCAGCCAGTTATAACACCACTCCTGCCTGCTCGCAATGTGATATCATTAACAAAAAATAAGGTATTGATACAGGGAAAATATACCATGAACCCTGCCCACTTTCTTTTCATCCGACTGCACTCGATGGCAGAAAAATCAACGCAAGCACGATTTGAACTTAAATACAGAAATCATTTGAGTTCAGCTAGATTTGTTATGACTTTAGATTTGTTCCGAGAAATGATCAAATTAAAAACCGCCACCGATTGAGGGACACATTATTGATAAAATTCGGTCGCTTGAAAATGGGAGGCGTCATTGATTAGTTATTATCAATTGCTTATATGCAAAATTCACAACGCAATCCATGGGCATTTATTTCAATAAAAATAAAAATAAAAAAATAAGATAAACGCCACCATTGTACTGTGAATTAACAATGACAACGACAAATAAAAGAAGGGAAAAAATATCTAATATTACTTTAAATAATTTTGTCTAATGTTCACCGAAACGACGATTATTTTCAGGTCAAAAAATTAAAAATTTAGAATGATAAATACTATTATAACTCTAAAATAATTAAAATTACAAATACATTATGATTTTCGCCCACAACGGTGAATATTAAACAAATTATCTGAAATAACTTTAGAAAAAACGAATTGATAAAAGAATTATAAAAGGAATATTTACAGTTTTGAACTGTACCAAACTATGAGAAGCAAAACTTGACCCTTGCAACGCCGTAAATAGAGCTATCTTCTCACTCGAGTGGAATTAACCTGCACAAGTACCGTACCTGGGTTCATTGGATATTATTATTAATATAAGCATGTATGTTCCTGAAAACAGAAAGTACAGATTTAAGTCTTCATGTTAAAAATTAAATCATCTTACAATGTAACATGATTTTAGATTATTACCCTCCAATTCAGAGTAGAAGCCCCACGCCCCCACCTACTCGACATGTAACTAAGCAAATGATGCGAAATACATATCAAGCGAGTTCCTACGGGTATTACCTGAAATTGTAAAGAGCAGGTTAAATATAAGACGCATTGAGGTTATGTTTGGATATGAAATAACGGGTGAAATGGAAAGGAATAAAGTTGTCATATCATTTTTTGAATATTTTATGATGTAACAAAGTTTCTATTCCACTGTTGAGAAGTAGTTGAAGTAGTAGAGTGATTCAATCTCATACACCCGGGGCAGAAAAATGATATAGTATTGGATGAAATAGACTATACAATGAATTTTATTCATTTTGATTTTAAGAAATCCAAACAATGGGACTGATATTTCCCTCCATTTATCCATTTCCACCAATCCATACATAGCCTAAAAGATTATGTACTTGCACCATAAACACATTCAATGCCAATTTGTAGAATGTATATGTATGGAGATCAACTAGCTTGTTCTGACAATAGAACTTAATAAATGTTTGTCCCCCATCCCAGATATTTTAAGGATTGAGTATTGACCCTCATGTCCATTTTATCTCATCTAAAACCAGATAACTTGAAAAGGAGGCTTTTCCATTTATATATGAAACTTAAATTATATTTCATAATATATAATATAGGAGGAGGTTATACTTACAACCTATTTTCGTTTACAACCTTTTACAATCATATCTTAACCGTTGATTTCCGCCAATCAATGATAACTCATATTTTATTACACTTATTTGTCACTCTTAATTAGTATTTTTAGGATTTATTTGAATAAAATAATGATATTTTGAGTTAATTTACATTTTTAGTTTTTGATTGGGTTTAATTTATTTTCGTCAGAATTTTTCAGCTTTACGTTACTTCTGTATTTTGGCCATATCTCGGTCCACAGTTGTCGGATTGACTCCGTTCTTGTTGGGTTTTTCAGATAACACAGAGGGTTACAATTCTTATGAAGAGTTCGAAGCCCAATTCGGACTGGAATCTGGTCGATTTCTTACGCCAAGTCGGACGCGTTTTGCTGAAGTTTTATTTTATTATTGGACTTGTAATTTAAATTAAAACCCAGATACTTAAGTGGCCCAAAGCCAAGTTTTAGTTTTATTTTATTTCGTATTTTAGACAGATGGGCCGATCAGAACTGAACCCTAACCCGCTTTGGGTAGGGGTATATGACGGCAGAGTAGGAAACATTTTAGGGATTCTGAATTTTCGTATTTTGGGATCAAAGCACTTTCTCTGGAGCGTTCTTCGCGTTCTTCATTTTTTTTTTTTTAATCATGTTTACCTTAGCCATGCGAGGCTAAGAACCTTTTAATCAACCTAAGGGTAACGGATTCCATGAATTAGTCTTGAGGGTCTGCGCTTTATTTTAAATCAGTTTTGTTTCCCTTTCCAACTCAGATTGATATCGTGCGATCGTGGATATTCAATCTGAGGTTCGCGATTGCGATTATGGAAAGGGATTAATCATCAGATTTGATGGTTAGATTGATTGACCCTATGACCTTAAATCAAACGGGCTGATACTCTGCGATTGTATGAGTAGAAGCACCGTATTTGATCAAATGCTAAGCGATCGCTTAGAGAGGGTTGTCAATTGGAAATAAGAATTCTGATTCGATTGACGATCAATCACGATTCTGATATCTTTTTATCCGAGGAAAGACGTCCATGGAACCCTAACCTTAGGTTGGTTAATTGTTAATTACAAATTTTTATTCCAAATTTATATTCTGCTTTTTTAATTATTCAATCAAAACCCAAAACCCCCCCTTTTAATTTTCTGTCATCATAAGCGATTTTTACCAAAACAATTTCCTTGAGAGGCGACTTAGGGTTTCCACTTTACTACAAATTTTCTGAACCCTAATAAAAAAATAATTTTTAATTTGCACGAGTTCGACAACTCGTGTCAATCAACGGTTATCATTTATTGTGAATTAATAAATTTTATTTGCGAAAATCTTAACCGTTGATTGACGGAAATCAACGGTTAAGATATGGGTTGTAAGAGGTTGTAAACGAAAATAGGTTGTAAGTATAACATTCCCCTATAATATATACCAAAATTAATCCATGAAAATAGAAAAGAGAAATAAATACTAAACAAAACTATTCCGTTTTAAATATTACCTCGAGTCTAAACAGCCTGAGCAACGGTCTTAGAGCCATCTGATGACGGCCAACTACTAGGTAAAGCAATTGGTTTCAGGGGAGGAGAAGCAATATCCTCAGATAAAGTTGATCTATGAGGGTCTTCCAGTAGCCTTGATCCATGTATTGCTGCAACTTTAGCACCACTAGAAGGTATGGAGAAACTTCGAGCCATGGCCTGACGAGTCACTGGCAATGGAGAGACAGACACTGCATTTGATATAACAAAATCATTTGCAGCAGAAATCTTTTGACCTCTGGACACCAAAGGACCTGAATGACCCACCAATCCTGAAAGCCTTGAATTGGATGGGGAACTGGTTGGAGGCCTCGGAAGTTCATGAAGCTCACTTATTTTAGGAGAAGATGTAAGAGTAGGAGAAGAACTAGGAGATACTTTTGGTGATGATGATGATGGATGCTGTGGAATTGGAGTCCGCAAAAAAGGTCCAGAAAACAATTGAACACTTTCTATTGAGACAGGCTTGGTTGGCCATGGATTACTCGCCAATGGACCAGAAAAGGCATGTCTTTTAATCTTTTTTGAGTAAGCAGCAACAAAATTATGATTTGAGGGTAAAAAAAACCCACCAATCAAAGGAGGGGGCAATCTTGCGGAGGCAGCATTGCCGTTACTCTCCTTGAGCACAGACTCTGCATTTCTAACATTAGGACCAGAAAATCCCTCATCTCCAAGACCTTTTTCGTATTTCTTTTTTTCCAGTGGGGATGAATGCCACAAATTCTTTGTTGGTTCATCTATATTTGTCTTCAATTTGGAAGGTACTTGATTACTTGACCTTGAAGATATTGAACTCTTTGCATCAACAGGTGTGGGTAGTACATATGAATTGAACTTCCGTGATAAAGATGGCCCCATCTTACTCAGCTTTTCATTAGAATCAGGTTTCCTATCAGCAAAAAGTGGGGCAGATTGGCTCCCTGTCCTAACCCTGAAGGAGAATGAATGCCTAGGAAGCCTATTTAAGTATTCCTGCATATAAAACAACAGATACATCATGCATATTCATAAAAGGTGCAAATCCCAGTGCATAAGGCTCTCATACTTGCAAGGATAGATTGTTTGTACATAATCTTATCCTTGCATTTTGCAAAGAGGCTGTTTTCCAGACTCAAAACTGTAACCTTCCAGTCACAACCTTATCACTGCTCCAAAGCTCACCCTCATGCATATTCATAAGCATTCAAAAATTTTAGATCAGAAGGAAATTAAATAATCTGATTTCCAAATGCCTCGAGAAGCTTAGGGCTGAGGAGGTGTATTATATCAACAAGTAAAATACTTCCAGTCCCAGGGATACAACAACTTTCATAGAATTTTATGCATGGACCAAAGAAATTACTATTCCAAGTTTGACTTTCAGAGGTTCTTAGTTCTTACTCAATCCATTCTCCCCGCATTCCTGCCAAACTAAATTAGTTACACAAATAGAGCAATAAATCATATGTGAACAAATAAGGATGTGAAGTTTCTGTACACAAGCCTACAACTGCTCTGCCTAGAACTCTGATTCTCATGGGTTCTGATCCCTAAACAAGAAGATCATTTGCTTAGAAAATCATTAAATCACTATTTAATTTTGATTTTACTTATCTTCTCTTTAGCATGGTAGGATTTAAAACCACATCCCACCTTTGTGATCAATTGGCTACCTACTCATATTAATGCCAGTTTGTAGGGATGGTTATCATTCTTCAAAATATCCATATCTAAATAAGATTGGGATGCGTGAAAGGAGGAGAAAAAGATTACAAATTTCTAGTAACGTAAAGTAGTCACCTTCGTCGAGTTTCGTGACATAGAAATGTCTTGCACGTGTTCATTTTGTCCATAGTCAAAACTCAGCTCCCCATCATCATTCTCATCGTAACCATCATCATCATGTTCTAAATCATCACCTTCATCCTCATCCTCCCCTTCAAGGCCAATGAAGTGGTAATCAATGTGTTGCTGTTCAGATACTGATTTCACATGTGGCTCTACTGTCTCAAGAGACTTAACTGCTTTCTTGAAGAAACACAACTGTTTTGGGAAATAAAGGGGAGCATTGACAACTAAAAAAAATTAAAAATGAATAACCCTCCCAGTTCTGACAAAGAAATATTGGGAATTAGCAAAACCTGAGCTGCATGGTGACGTGCTGCCTGTGTTAGAAGACTCCATGATTGTCCGTGCTTCAGAGATTTCAAGCGGAAAACAAATAATGTAGCCTCGTCATCATATTCATCACGAGCAGTTTGCAACTGCTGCAAGGAAAAACTCTCTGCTTTTCCACTTCTAGACCTACCTCTTTCTCTATATCTTGTTAACATGTACTCATATACTTCTCTGCAGACCATAAACCAAAATGATAAGACATGAATCACATTCAAAGACCAAAGTAGATTTAATATAATACTCCAAACCTTTTTTCATCACAATGCTGCTTCATCTCCTGCTTTGGCATGAAGAAAAGAAAAGTTATTGACAAAAATAACAAAAGGTCCTTCACACAGTATGATACAGCAACATATGGTAGATTCAACAAACACACTACCAATCGTCTTCAGATGAAATATAAGCATTAAAATAAATCTATTCAAAGGTCATTCTGTTATAGCGATAAAAATATATTGGGTAACAGATATCGTAGTTCTGCTATATTGGGATTCCGAAATTCAAGGAATTCTTGAAGATGGCTAGGTAAGGGGATATTCCGACTAAACCCATACTGCCAACCCTCAAGCTTAAACAAAACCATAATCAATATAGAAAAAATGCACACTCAACGTATCAAATTTAACTGACGCAGGACAATGAACAGGGTGAACGAGAAGATCGAAAAAACGAAGAGAGAAAAGAGAAACTGGATATATATATATGTGTGTGTGTGTGTGTGTGTGTGATGATACAGTAGTTAAGAGATTGAATTAGATAAGAACAAACCTCAACAATTCCAAGTTCATTGAGAAGAGACTCTGATGGAATGGTAATTGTCTGGGATATATGAGAACGCTGAAATTGCAAAGCAATAACTTAGAAATGCATAGAAAATGGAAGAAATTGTTAAAATTTCAGAGACGGCATAAGGACTGACATAGTTATCAATGAGCTCCCGGATTTGAAACTGCATTTTACCCAGCATTAGCAGAACTTTTCCTGCATGAATCCATCCATTTCAGAAATACAAAAAAGGGAAGAAAGAAAGTTAGTTGCGTTTGAAAGAGACAAGTATACCGCTTTCTTCATCGTCATTTAAGGCGGTTTTCTCAAGAAGACAAGACCCCAATTCTGTCAAGGACTCTGAGAATTCTGTAAGAGTAGATGATTATTATTATTATTATTATTATTATTGTTATTACTATTTATCTAAAATAGAAATGGAAAAAGGTTTGAAAATGGAAATAGAAATACCACACCATAAGCACAGTTGGCTGCAGCTGCTGCCGCGGAAAGCAAACTATCGTAGCAGTCTCTCATGTCTTGCATGTCCTGCACAAACATATGCATTTTAACCCTAAAATTAAAATTGAATTTGAAATGTAAGACAAAAAGAACAAGGTGCCTGCCTGGGTAGCCATAGCCAGCTCCTTCAACTGGGACAAAGGCAGAATGTTGCTTCGGTCATGCTCTTGCTTCTCTACTGCCAGAACTCGCAACTTTCTCAGAGACCTCTTCATCCTTATGCAAATCAATCAAACCCTCTCTCTCTCTCCCTGTTAGATGAGTCTTTCTTATCTTTAAATCTTCAAGTCAATAGAAATGTCAATTAGGATTTCAGTCAACGATGCCAAACAACGAGGCCAGTCCAGTCAGTATTCACATAACTTAAAATCTTCAAAGTTCAAAACCGTATTTTCTTAGCAGTTAGCAACCTTTTTCCCAACGCAGTAAACAATCAATGTTCTTTTTTTTTCTTCTCTCTCTTTGCCCTTTTCCATTTTTATATACTTAAAATACAGTTTGCTAAAAATAATTTTACCTCTATTTTTAAGCGACTTCTTATAATATTTTAAAGGGAAATAATAATTCAAAAAAGAGTTATCTTATGTCATTCACTCATCTAATTTTATGTCAATTATTTTTTTTCTTTTTCTTTTTCTTTTTTCCTTTTATATTATGGACCTCATATATTTTTTTATTTTTTTTTGTAATATGGACCTCATATATTTGTGTCAGTGAGAATACTATCTCATGTAACATAAGATTAATAAACCTCTATTTTAAAATTGTAAACGAATTGGTTTATCATGTCTACTTTTTCATCACAAAGACAATATAACCAATTATTTGGTAGAGGAAAAAAAACTTTTATAGGAATAATTATTTATGTGAGAATATGATGAAAAAGTGAATTTTTTGAAATTCTTGTCAACTTTTTTACCTATTTTTTTCTATTTTCCCTATAGGGTGATATTCTTGGATAGAATTTCCATTCATAATTTACACACAAAATGGATTCCCAGTTAAATTACTTTTCCAGATAAATTTTCTTAAACGACATACCAAACATGGTCTTCTTGAAAACCTACCATCACTTTTTCGGGTATCTAAAAAAATCTCCCTACCAAACATCCTTAATAGTATATAAACAAAAACACGAATTTTAAAACAAAAAAATTATACTTACAACCTATTTTCGTTTACAATCTCTTACAACTAAGGTTGGCAAAATGGGCCAACCCGGCCCAACTCGCATGCAACTCGAAAAAAATGAGTCGGGTTAGGGTTGGCTCGAAAAAAAAAACGAGCCAGAAATTCAACCCAACCCGATCCGAGTCGGGTTAGGGTTGGCTCGCAGGTTGGCTAAAAAATATGGCTCGTGGGTTGGCTTGAAAAAATAGCTCGCGAGTTGGCTCAAAAATTGGCTCGTGAGTTGGTTTGAAAATTGCTCGCGGGTTGGCTCATTTTCAGCCTATTTAAATGAACCTGTATTATTAATGCAGCAGCTATGTGGCTTCCATCAACTTAAACAAAGGGTTACAAAATGAGAAATAAAAGCAAAATATTCTAGTTTTGAATTTTCTTTACAACAAATTTGCACCAACGTTAACAAAAAAATAAGAACCACTTGTTACCAAATGGGTAAGATATTTGAACCAAATAGAGTCAGCACAGCAAAGCCTAACAATATAAAAATAGCAGGAATGTTAGAAGATTTTAGGGACTTAGGTTTAGAGGAGAAAGAAAGATGATGATGATGACAGCATGAGTGGATTTTGTCTATTTTTGTATATTATACTTTGTACTTTTTATAAAAAGAACTTAACCCGCAAGCTGGCCTGTTTAACCCGTGGATTGGCTCATTTTTTCCCGAACTGACTCGGGTTGGCAACTCACTTTTGCCAACCTAACCTGACTCATTTTTGACGCTCAGTTTTTGCCAACCCTACTTACAACCATATCTTAACCGATCAATGATTAGTATTTTCACAAATCAAACTCATTAATTAATTAATTAATAATTCACAATAAATAATAATTGTTAACTGACGAAAATTAACTATCAAGATATAATTATAAGAGGTTATAAACGAAAATATATTGTAAATATAATTTTTCTCATTTTAAATTACGAAAAAGGCTTTAATACACTTTAATTTATAGAATAAATTTTTAACAGTTTTATTGAACAAATTAATTTTTAAAATTTAAAAGCTACAGTATTTAATTTTATAGAGAATTCTTAACACTTTCTAACTGATTTGAATATTTAAAAAATTAATATGTTAACACTCTAATTTTTTAAAAAATAGTTTAAAGATTTCGTCTGATTTATATTATTGGGAGCATCTTGTAACTAAAATTATGGTCATAAATGAATGGAAGTGTAGGCCCAAATGTGTCGAAATGTTTGACCGTCTACAAATGGGAAGGCACAACATTTCAAAGCAGTTTCGAGAATACAAGACCAGACCATGATTCATGGACTAGACTTTTAATAGAAAAATAAACTCTTCAGTTTGGTCAACAAAACGTGTTCCTGACTTCCAGGTATGTTATTCTCCAATCCATAGCCATTTCCTTCTCTCCCTCCAAATCGTGCATAAATTACACAGCTGTTCCCAATTAAATACCTGCAAGGCTGCAAGTCTCCTTTGCAATGTATGCTAAGCTAAGAAAAACGGCTAATGCAAATGACTAATCACTTGGTTCTCTTTAACTTAAGAAGAGCAAAAGAAGCCGCCGCCACCTGATAACGCCTTCTATCAAGTATCATGGTGGTGTGTAGTTGCGTACTTCGTCATTCAAGTAAAAAACGCTGATTTTTGCTAGACAAAATGTGATTGCAAATAAGAATAATGATGGAGATAGCAATTGATGTCAGGAAACTTATTTCTAAATCAAATTGATGTGTAAAAAAAGATTGGTAACAAAAAGCAGTCGTTTTGTTTTCTTGTCAAATATCCCTTTCTCATTTTCTTAATTCCTGCATTCTCTTTACAGTTTTCCGGGACCTTGTCGTTACTGGAGCAGGAAAAACGGGTTCGACTCGGCGGGTCAACTCGTTAAACGGGACAGGACGGGCAGAGTTTTTCAACTCATCTTAAAAGCGGGGCGAGACGAGACGGGCTCATTTTTTGGCGGGTATAGGCGGGCTGAAGCGGATCAGTGTAAAATAGGCTCGGGCTGGCGGGCCAATCCGCCCAACCCGCCAAACGGAGCGAGGCGGGCTCAATTTTTTAGCCCACTTTCAAAAGCGGAGTGGGGCGGGCTAACTCATTTTTTGGCGGGGTGGGGTGGGGCGGGGCGAGGCGGACCGCTCACTTTGCCACCTCTAGTCGTTACATATTTAGCAGAAAAAATGCAAATTAATAACATGTGAATTCCGTTTTTCAACTATCACATGCCCAAGATTTTACAACTTTACCAAATCTGCTACAGCCTCCATTACATAAAAAAATTTCCCTTTTTTTTCCTTCCTGATTTTCAACAAAGCGACACAAAACATTAACTATTGAAGAAAATTATAACTTTCAGGCATACTCATCTCTTTTTTCTTGCAAGCTGCTTATATCAAGTTTTTTTTTTTTTTTCTTGGGTTAGGAATTATACATTGAGGAGTAGTGGTCTAGTGGACGGTATCAAATTCATGAAATTTAGTTGTTTGACTCTTCGAAATAAATTCGTACTCTATAAACTTTAGCGATTAATTTTCATATTACAATTTCATAGAAATAAATGGTATAAAATAATCATAAAATTTTATCTTTTTTTTTTAAAACAAAAATAAGAATTTGCTTACAATAGAAACAGATGAATGACTTTGTTTATATGATGCAGGATATGCAACTATCAAATAAACAACTAAAAAAGAGGTTGACTATAATTAATGAAGAGGAGGTTGTCCATGAGATGATCCTAGACCTAACCTCGAAATTGATTATTGTTACCAAGGATGGGCTCGTGTGCATGAAATAGATGGATATTGAACGAATTGGAATTTCATAATTGTGAAATGAGTTTACCTTGGGAATGAGATGCTTGATGCTGCTAAAGAAGATACTTTTTCATTTGAAGAAGGATTCGAAGATGATCATAATGATAATGGTACAGAATTTGAATTCTGCCTATCTTAACTCTGGTCTTACTTTTTACTTGGGATGTTATGAACTTATGATTCCCTCAGTTATGTATGAACTTTATCATGCTTTGTTATTTATGTTTATTTAGAATTTTATATTTCAATCATTGATATACTAATAATATTTGAAAATTATATTTTTTTAATATATATAAGAATAATATTTCTCTTACAAGAGATCGAATCCGAGATAAATAATAAATTCAAGATAAAGACGAAGACCAATTCAAAGAGAACCAATCCGAAATAAATACGAAATCCGAGATAAAGATGAAGAGAATTCAAAGAGATCTAATGAGATTAAGACGACGACGGATTCAGAGAGATCCAATCCGAGATAAAGATGAAGACATATGTGGAGAGATCCAATCCGAGATAAATAGTAAATCTGAGATCAATTTTTGGTGATGAAGCACAAAAACAAAATCCCTCAATGTGAACAAGGGAACACCTAAAAAGCAAAATCCAAAGTGAGGCTCAAAAGGATTACTTGACAACTATTACACCCCGACAGCCCGAACATCCAAACTAATGGGCTGGAGGCAACTGTTATGGACCTGACAAAGACCCATATTCTAAAAGGTCCAGGCTAAGAGGGAATTAAGGAACGATTCTTTAATTATATTAATCCTAATATGGCAGTAATTGATTATGAATGGATTATGAATTGTACCTCCAACACTCCTGAAAGGCCCAAAATTTCACTATTGTTAAGTAAGATTAAGCCAATAAGATAGACATATTTTAAACCATTTCTCTCTCAGCTGTCATTATGCATACGCTCAACTTTTTGGCTATCTGTCTACCTTCAAAGATATCTCCTTCATAGATGCCTAAGAAAGAACCTATAAATCCTATAGAAACATTATCAATCTTTGATTGAACATCTGTCACAAAGACAGAACAATCGCATTGGCGAACCTTTGGGCGATTTGATGCAGTACAAAGAACAGATACTGAAGGAAGAAGGTTAACTCGATCAGTTACTGGGTGCCAACCCAAGTTACCTATTTGGCAGAAGGATTACGTCTGAGAAGTCAGTTCCAGAAGTTTAGGAGAGGAAGTTAGAAGTTGGTTGCATGTAAAAGTAGTTAGCCTTAGTTAGAAGATGATTGAATGTAATAAGGTAGATATAAAAGGAATGCTTGTATTCTATAGTTGCATATATTGAATAATAAAGTTTCTCTTTTCTTGTTACGTATTTGATCTCTCTCTCTCTGAGATTGCATCATTGGTGCTTTCATTGTTCTTGAACTCAGCCACCATGCGAGTACAGGAATTAGCCGAGGAATTGGCAAACACTCGTGCTGATATTCATCAGCACATCAACCAGTTAAAAGAATCAATGGAAACTTGTCTTACCAATTTTTTCGAGTTACGTTTTAATGCCATTGATACTCGAATTCGTGATCTTTCACCGTCGACGATACCTCCACCTCCTCCTCCGGTGAACAACAACCACCACCCACCGAATATGAATGGTGCAGGCCAGGAACAACGCATCGCTTTGCGTTCAATCAAAATGGAGATTCTAATATTTGAAGGAAAGAACCCTCATTTATGGATCTTCAAATGTGAGATGTTCTTCCGGATTCAACAAATCCCTGAGGAACTGAAGGTAGAACTTGCTGGCTTAAGAATGGAAGAAGCAGCAGCTTCATGGTTTCAATGGATCCACAATAGCGGTACGGTTCAACAGTGGGATCAGTTCACCCAAGCTGTTCGTCAACGTTTTGGTGGTGATTCATATACTGACATGCGTGGTGCACTTTCCAAGTTATCACAGGTTGGAAGCTTGACAGATTATGTGCGAGATTTTGAAATCTTGACTAACCAAGTTCCTGGTTTATCTGATGATCTGCTCTTGAGCTTCTTTGCATCCGGTTTAAGTCTTGAGCTACGACGTGTAATTCAGTTACACGAACCCAAGACCTTACATCAAGCAATACAGTTAGCGTTCACGTATGATGGTCATCATCGTGATTTACGTTCCTCTTTCACTAATCCTACGTGAAAGCCCAACTTCGTTACATGTCGTCACCTTCACCATAATCAGCTACAACAGCTGATAATTCCAGTCATACTGCACCGACGGTAACTTCTTTACCAGTCAAGAGATTACCACCTGAAGAAGCCAAGAAACGAAGAGAGCTCGGCCTATGTTTCTTTTGTGAAGAGAAATGGACCATTGGGCATCGTTGCAAATCGAAAATGCTCTTGTTAATTGGTGATATGGATGACCAGGATATCGAGCCCGAAGATGAAATCGTGTGGCAGTCGAATGAAATGCCTCAAACGCTACAAGAAGCAGCACTTAATGCTCTTTCCATGAGTTCGATGCCAAAGTTGCTGCAGTTCATAGCTCGTGTGGGCACTGGTGATGTAAGAGTTATGGTGGACTCTGGCAGCTCCCATAATTTCATTCAGAAATAAGTAGCTATTCAGTTGGGACTTCCAATATCTCAATCTCGCAACATGAAGGTATTTCTTGGTAATGGTGAATTTATGTTGTGTAATATGAAGTGTGTTGCTGTATCATTACAAATTCAAAGCTTCAAATGCTGTGTTGATCTTTGGATTTTGGATCTTAAAGATTTACATATCATTCTGGGCATGCCGTGGATTGAATCTTTAGGCAAGGTTATACATAATTACGTTGATCTGTCTATGGAATTTTCTCACAATGGCCAAGTGGTGCAGTTAAAGGCAATTACAGATGCCAAGTCGTTTAATTCCAATTGTCTGTCATTGATTTCTGGAGAACCTGCAGTGAACCAAATCTTAGATGACATTATGGATTTGAAAACCGTGGTACAGAATGACATTTGGCAGGTTGTGGCCAAGTATCATTCGGTTTTTTCCATTCCTCAATCACTACCTCCTTTTCGGGGTATTGACCACTCCATACACTTGATTGAGAGTTCCAAACCGGTCAATGTGAAACCATATCGTTATGGCCACTCCTAGAAGGCAGAGATTGAGAAACAAGTTCAATGCTTGTTAGCTGCTGGCTATATACGAACAAGCACCAGTTCGTACTCGTCCCCTGTTTTACTTGTTAAGAAAAGTGATGGATCTTGGCGTATGTGCATCGACTACAGAGCACTAAACACCATAACAGTTCGTGATTGCTTCCCTATCCCGACAATAGACGGGCTGTTGGACGAACTATGCCATGCCTCAATATTTTCCAAATTGGACCTACGAGCTGGGTATCATCAGATAAGAGTTACCGATTCGGACATCTTCAAGACAACATTCCGAACCCATGACGGACATTATGAATTCCTGTTAATGTCGTTCGGTTTAACAAACGCACCATCAACCTTCCAATCGGCCATGAACAATATCTTTCGTCCTTATCTTCGTAAATTCATAATTGTTTTTTTTATGATATCCTGGTATTTAGCAGGTCCATTGATGATCATGTATCACATCTGGGAACGACATTGGAGTGCTTGCATCAGCACCATTATTTTGTTAAGCTTTCCAAATACTCGTTTGCTGTTTCAGAGATTGATTATCTCAGCCATATTGTCTCAGCTTCTGGTGTCCAAGCTGACCCAAAGAAGATTGCAGCGATGGTATCCTGGCCACAACCCACTTCGGTGAAAGGCTTACGTGCATTCCTGGGGTTAACAGGATACTACCGTCGTTTTGTTAAAGGGTATGCAGCAATTGCAACCCTTTTGACTAACCTGTTAAGCTCCGAAAAATTTATCTGGTCTCAGGATGCTGATATGGCTTTTTCAATTTTGAAAGAAGCCATGACTACCACTCCAATATTGTCCTTACCAGATTTCTCATTACCATTTGTCGTGGAATCAGATGCATCTTCATCTGGCATTGGAGCCGTTCTCCTGCAGCTTGGTAAACCCATTGCCTTTTTCAGCAAAAAGTTGGGTTTCCGTATGGCTTCAGCAAGCATATATGTGAGGGAATTATATGCCATTGTGGAGGCTGTAAAGAAATGGTGTCCTTATTTACTTGGAGCTCCCTTCGCGATTCGCACGGATCACCAAAGTATTCGTGAAACACTATCTCAAACCATCCAAACTCCTGAGCAGCAGAAATACGTTTCTAAACTCATGGGTTACTCTTTTACCGTGGAATATAAACCAGGTTCATCGAATGTCATTGCTGATGGCCTCTCTCGTCAACATGAATTCTCAGTGGTAGGCTCTTGTGTAGCTGTATCGGAGCCTTCGTTTGAGATCCTGGAGAATATTACAGTTGAGAATCACACTGCACCAGACCTTTTGGAAATGCATCAGCGCATTTCAACGGGTCAAAAGCTGCACCCATCCATCACGTGCAAGAATGGAATTTTGTTCCATAAAAAAGATTCTTGCTCAGTTCCACTTCTTCACTGAAACCCACTCTTTTACATGAGGCCCATTGCTCACTAATTGGGGGTCATGCTGGATATCTTAGGACCCTACTACATCTTTTTACCAATTTCTTTTGGACTGGTATGAAAGAAGACGTTCGTGTTTTTGTGCGACAATGCACCACTTGCCAAGCAATCAAACATGTCAACACAGCTCCTAGTGGTTTACTGCAGCCACTCCTAATACCTGAAGGCACATTTGAAAACCTGACCTTGGACTTCATCACGGGTCTTCCAGCTTCACGTGGCTTAACTGTGATCCTGGTAGTCGTCGATCGCTTCACCAAATATGCCCACTTTGGAGCGTTGCCTACCAAGTTCACTGCTGCACTAGCTGCTCAATTGTTCTCAGATATGGTCATTAAACTACATGGTTTCCCACGCTCATTAGTTTCTGATCGTGACAGTATTTTCCTCAGCCGGTTTTGGCAGCAACTCTTTACATTGAGTGGTACACAGCTCAAGATGAGTTCTGCTTACCACCCCCAAACTGATGGGCAGAGTGAAGTCACCAACAGGTACCTGGAGCAATACCTTCGGGCTTATTGCCATGAGAAGAATAGTGCTTGGGTTTCGTTATTATCTTGGGCTGAGCTCCATTATAATACAGCTACCCATTCTTCGATCCAGATGTCCCCATATCAAGCCCTGTATGGTAAGCCTCCACCTTCCATTCCATTTTATCCTCGTGGTCTGGCCAGTGTTGCTGCAATAGACAATATTCTTTCCGAACGTAATGAGTTGCTCACTTCCTTGAAACACAACTTATCACGTGCTCAACATCGAATGAAGTTGTTGGCTGACAAGCATTGCATCGACCGCACTTTTCAAGTTGGTGACTTGGTCCTGTTGAAGCTTCAACCTTACCGCCAAGTCTCAGTGATCCGTCGAGCCAACCACAAGTTGTCTAAGCGTTTTTTTGGGCCATTTCTTGTGCTTGCTGTTTTGAGTCCAGTTTCCTACCGATTAGGACTGCCTGATGGGTGTAGGATTCACCCTACCTTTCATGTTTCGGTGCTTAAAAAGTTTTACGGATCCGCAGATAGTTTACCAGTTGAGTTGCCACTTGATGTTATTGATAACAAACCAGTTCAACTACCCTTGGCTATATTGGCTAAGAGTTCGCTGGGGCAACGTCGTCGCCAAACACAGTTATTAGTCCAGTGGTCACATTCAGCTGCTGAGGAGGCTTCGTGGGAGTTTGAGCATGATTTTCATCGTGCGTACCCTCACTTTGACCTTGAGGACAAGGTCCCTGTGATTGGGGGGAGTAGTGATGCAGTACAAAGAACAGATACTGAAGAAAGAAGGTTAACTTGACCAGTTACTGGGTGCCAACCCAAGTTACCTATTTGGCAGAAGGATTACGTCTGAGAAGTCAATTCCGAAAGTTTAGGAGAGGAAGTTAGAAGTTGGTTGCATGTAAAAGTAGTTAGCCTTAGTTATAAGATAATTGAATGTAATAAGGTAGATATAAAAGGAATGCTTGTATTCTGTAGTTGCATATATTGAATAATAAAGTTTCTCTTTTCTTGTTACGTTTTTTATCTCTCTCTCTGACATTGCATCACGGTTACAAGGCATAATAAGGGCAAAGATGGTGAGGGATGTTCGATAATGGCTTCGCAAAGAAGAGTGCTAAAGCCGGTGTTCGTTCGGAACAAATTTTGAATGCAACTGATGTAGGTATACATTCTGCCTAAAAAAAGAAAAGTCTTGGAGCTTAAATGGAAATATAAGTTGAAAACTGGAAAGAGGAAAAAAATTTCTACTTTTAGAAAAAAAAAATGTAATCAAGTGGGTACATCTGTTGTACCTAAGAAAATTTTGTTCGTAAGAAAGCCTTCACGAACGAAGTACAGGCAGCGGTGACAGTAATAATAATTACAAAAACTTCATCCTCACAAATTAAATCTACAGTAGACTCGTTTAGACCATTCAGAATGAGTTACAGTGAAAGTGATACCTTACATATGGGAGGGGGGAGTCAGCACAACTATATTTCTCCGGTGGTATTCTATCTTTCACGTCTTCACCAGGAGGAGAATTGGTGAGAAATGGTACGAACTATGTATAAAAAATGCATACAATAAGACAGTGGGAATAGATTAATGATCACCAATAGATACCTCTGTCATACATTATATCATTATCTCATGATTTTTATTTATCGACATGAACAATAATGGAAATAACAGTAACGATAATAGTCTTCAATAGCTGTATTCCAAAAGTTTTGTAACAACACAAGGCATCCCACTCTAATATAATATAGTCAGAGCTTGGAAAAAACTGGCTTCCGTTTCTGTATTTGTGCCTTAACTGCTTCGGTTAAGTCATTGGATAACAATCTGGCAGAATTCAAGGTTGCAACATAATCCAACCCCTGATCCACAGTTAAGTCCCTACTTTTAAGCAACACTGTTTTTGTCCCAATAACTGCAAGGGGGGACTTGGTAGCAATTGCTGTCAAGTGTAAAAATCATTCATTCAGAATAACAACTAGTTGATGTAAAATAATCGATCGGACGAAGAAGAAATGGCAAAGGAAGGAAACCGGGCCACACATCTTATAGATAATTAATCCACAATGATAGAAAGAAGGAAGATGCATTCGGGCATGTGGTATATGCATATATAAAAAAGAATTAGTTAAAATTTTGGTGAGTCGGTCAAAATGTCACAAGTGTGCAAATAAGTATAGCTCTGATTGTGACTAAAATGAATTGGAAAAAAGAAAAAGAAAAACATGTGTGGAGCAATACTGGAAATCCTGATCTTTGCATTTACATAGACAGTAATTGCTATGGAATATATTTATTCTTTGTAATCAATTTATTATAGTTAGTTCTCTGTTACTAACTTACTATAGTCAGTTCTTTGTTACTAGTTTTCTGTTTTATCATAACAAATTGTAAGTTTTAGTAAGTTAGAAGTGGTTAGTTTGTTAGCTTAACCATGTGAGTTTGTCAGCATATATAGGGGAGCTCTTTACTTCTGAGTATTGTACTATTCACTTTTTTACTTTTCAGAATGAAAGCACTTTTCCTTTTCTTCATACGATAAGAGTAATAAAGGCAATAAATAGCATGCTAAAACTTGATGCAAATTGAAGAGTGTAGTGGGAATCTATTGTAAAGAAAGTGCAAAGGAATGAATTAAAGAGGGAGTGGGAGTGTAGGGAGTATTAACCGTGAGCGACATCCCTGACGGCCAAATCCAGGTCATGTTTGGAATGGAGAGTGCGAGAAACCAGACCCAACTCCTTAGCCTCCAAACCGGAGAACCTGCGAGCCGTCAAAGCCAACTCCATTGCGTTGCCGAAGCCCACAATACGGGGCAACCTCTGAAGAGTTCCCAGATCAGCCGCCAGGGCCAAATCCACCTCTTTCACCGAAAAAAATGCGTCCTCAGTACAGAACCTTATGTCACAGGCCGTAACGATATCAATTCCACCACCGATGCATGCTCCATGTATACTAGCAATCACGGGTTTCCGACACCGTTCCAGGGCCGTCACGGAATCCTGCATCCAGAGGATCTGCCGCCGGAGAATCTCGCCGGAGTTTGAATTGGCACTGATAGTTTCCAAGAGGGAGAGGTCGATGCCGGAGCAGAAGTGGTTGCCAGCACCGGATAAGACGATGACGTTGACGTCGGGGTTGTGATCGAGAGCATTGAGGGCCTTGGGGAACTCGGAGAAGAAATCACGGGAAAGAGCGTTGCGTTGTGAGGGACGATTCAAGTTAAGATAAAACACACCGGATTTTGGGGTCTTTTCCACAATTTCCAGGGTTTTGTATTTCTCTTCCATTGCCCTTTTGCACTTCTGGCCCTATCTGCAGCCAAATAAATACACACATTTAATATAGGGTTCGGTGTCCACGTTGAATTGTGTCCTATTTAAGTGAGCAATTGTTAACTAACTCAGTTTGCTTATAGGAACTGATCAAAGTATAGATAAGAATATCTGTTTGCGATACAGAATACCTGTGATTTAGAAACAGTAACCATTTTGTCATGTTTCGCCAAAACGTTTACCAAACTGTCGTGTCAACAGTAAATTTTATCAAAATATCACGCGGCATATCTCGCTACACTGTGTAGCGAAATATGTTTGCAAGTAATTCGTCAGTGTAGCGAAATATGCCATGTCAGGCTGCACAGTCAGCAAAAATGACACGTGTCAAGCAGCACGTGGCATTTTGACAAAATTTACTGTTGGCGTGACAGTCTGGTAAATTTTTTTGACAAGTGTGTCAAAATGATTACTCTTCCTATGATTTATTTATAAAAAAAACATACAATCAAAATCATAGGAATAAATGAATGGTTTTTCTTTTTAATTTTAATTTTAATTTTTTTTTGGTAATCGGTTTTTTTAATTTAAATTTTAAATAAAAAATTAATTTTAACAAATGAATATTCTGACAAATCAAACCAAGGACGCCAAAATGAAATAAATCCAAAAAACACATAGGTCCTACCGGGAGTCGAACCCAGGTCGCTGGATTCAAAGTCCAGAGTGCTAACCACTACACCATAGAACCGTCCGCTTTGTTTCGTGGAAAATGTATAGTTCAACCTTTTTAACAATGCCCAAAACTATCAAGGCGCTCTCCTTTGGTAAATCAAATCTTATTTATATTATACAATAAATATCTCCTATCCCACACAGACTTGTTGATGTTCTGTAACAATTTTTTCCACCCAATGACATGGTTGTAATTTTCTTAAACAAAACACAAAAATTATGAATTGGAGAGAGTTTGTGTTTTTTCTCGTGCATAGTTTCATCTAATACGTTAATATATGGAAAAATGTTTTTGTTTGGACAAATATTTTTTCTGTTATACTTTCAGAAAAATAGATGAATCCCACTACCTTTCTTTCTTTATTCTTTTATAATAAGATACATTTATTTTTATATAAATATGACAGAAAAAATATTCTTATAACAAAAACAAAAATATTCTACCCTTAGTATACTATTTAAAAAATGTTGTATCATTAGTCTAATTTACGTTTTCATAGCATAATGGACAAATTTAGGAGAATAATTTTCATTTTACTATAGGACCTAGAGACAGGGAGAAATTAAAGTAAGAGTTTTGGGAGAATCTAATATATATATATGGACTTACCGTTTCTCAAGTTGCTTGGTATAATTTTATCTCCGACTATTAAATCATTACCGTACAAAGATGGATCAACGGTAATAAAGGAAGAGAGAGGAAAAGGGAATCATAACCATTCAAAGGTGAATCAATTAGTATAAGAAAATAAATAAATAAAACGACGTGGTTTTGGGGTGACCGGAGATAAACTTATCTCAAGTTGCCGGAGAAATATTTTTCCTTATATATATATATATGTGTGTGTGTGTGTGTGTGTGTGTGTGGGTTAAGATTATTTTATATCCGTGTAAGTTATGCTCTTAATCTTGATTATTGATCCTATTTATATCAACCAGATCCGATTTATTAAATATTTGAGCCGTTAGATGCAAACAACTAGTTTTTCTATATATATGGGAAAATACTTTCTCTTTTAATAGGAGAATTGTTTTCTCATGTTAGTGAGAGATCGTTTCGCGTGCAATATTTTTTTCATTTTTTATCTTTTGTTTATGGTGCGACCGATTTGAATTATGTGTGTAGGAATTTTTCTAATCTCATGTCAAATGAGAAATGCAAAGCCCTATATATATAGGAAAAAGAAGTATCATTTTAAAGGACACAAAAGTGATTTACACATTCATACTGTGTAAATCAAAAAATTGCTTTTTTTTCTCTCTCCCCAGTTACATCGCTTGCGTGTATATTGAAAAAAAGCAACTTTTCAGATTTACACAAAGTATGACCGGTCATACTTTGTGAAAGTCACTAGAAGGACATAACTTGTGTCCTTTTAAATGACACATATTAAACCCTATATATATATGTGTGTGTGTGTGTGGTGAAATTATTTCTCAAGTTGCTGGACGTCCAGCTAGTAATCCTGATCGTTGATTCTCATTTATTTTTCATATTTAATACTTTTTCCCACCCATATATGATTATGATTCCTAACTGGACGTCCAGCAACTTGAGAAACGATAATCTCATATATATATATATATATATATATATATATATATATATATATATATATATATATATATATATATATACATACATGCATACATACATATATGTATGTATGTATGTATATATATATATATGTATGTATGTATGTATGTATGTATGTATATATATATATATATATATATATATATATATATATATATATATATATACATACATACATACATACATATATATATATATACATACATACATACATATATGTATGTATGTATGTATGTATGTATATATATATATATATATATATATATACATACATACATACATACATACATATATATATATATACATACATACATACATATATGTATGTATGTATGTATGTATGTATATATATATATATATATGTATGTATGTATGGGGAAGGATATTGTGACAACCAAGTTGTGTTACTACCAAGTGACTACCCATCAATCTTACTGTTAGATCGATTATATTGATCCAACGGTTATATTTATTTCCATTTTTGTATGGTCATGATTCCCCAAATTTAATACTTTATATTTGTTTTCACCTTTGTATGGTTATGATTTCTCATATTTAATGCTTTCACTTTAAATATGGGGAATCATGACCATACAAAGATGGAAATAAATAAAACTGTTGGATCAACATAATCGATCTAACAGTGAGATTGATTGGTAGTCACTTGGTAGTAACACAACTTGGTTGTCACAATATCATTCCCCTATATATATATATATATATATATATATATATATATATATATATATATATATATGGATAATAGTTTTTTCATGCAGTAGGAGATAACTATTATTTCCTACAGACTCATTTATGCAAGTAGGGTCTACTTTTATGGGGAGAGAGAAAAAAAGCAAACTGAAACTCATCTTGAATTTGTGTGTGTAGGAGATAAATTATTTATCATGTGACATAAGAATAATAAATCCATATATATATATATATAAAACAAATATTATGTTGTAGAAAAATTCTTAGGTCATGTCATAGAGACAATCAATTGTGTGGGCCACTACTTTTAAAATAAAAGAAATGTAAAAGAATTGATGAGCCCATTTTTATATGTCTGTAGAAAAATTGCTTATGTCATGTGAAAGGAGAAAAACATTACCCCTATATATATATATATATATATATATATATATATATATATATATATATATATATATATATATATATATATATATATATGATAGGGATCTTTTGACTCTAGAGTAAGACTTACAACTCTTACTCCTCATCTCAACCGTTGATTTCTGTCCATCTAACGGTTATTATTTATTTGAAATAAATAAATAGTTAATTGTTATAGATAACCGTTAGATGGACGAAAATCAACGGTTGAGATGAGGAGTAAGAGTTGTAAGTCTTACTCTAGAGTCAAAAGATCTCTCCCCATATATATATATATAGGAAAAATATTTCTCAAAGCAGCTTGTGATAAATTTATCTCCGGCACCCCAAAACTACGTCGTTTTATTTATTTATTTCCTTATATTAATTGATTTACCTTTGAATGGTTATGATTCTCCTTTTCTCTCTCTTCCTTTATCACCATTGATCCATCTTTGTACGGTTATGATTTAGTAACCGGAGATTAAGTTATCTCCAACAACTTGAGAAACGATAAGCCTATATATATATATATATATATATATCCAAAACTCTATTTCATAAAAATAAAAATGATTACTTTTTAATGTATTTAAACTTCTAAATTTCGGAGGGACCGTGACCTCAGACAACAACACAAGTCTCACCTAGAGAAGTTATTCTACGTTGCTGCCCCAATTTTTATGAAAGATCAGACAAATTCAAGGGGGTGTTTGGTAAGAGATTTATTTTGGGATTGATGGAGAAGTGTAAGTGGGTATCAAGTATTACCATGTTTGGTATAAGTTTTTCAAAAATTTCCCTAGTAAAATAAGATGCATAGGAAAGTTAGTTGTGTGGAAAATGTGATGAAAATCACTATTTCAAAATACCACTTTACATGTGGTATTTTGTGATAAATAAAGAAGTGAAAAGTTGAACTCTAATATCTTGACAAAAATGACCCTCCATCATGTACATATGTCCGTCTTGTAAAGCTCTCTCATTTACAGTTGTAACTCTCTTTCTTATTGTTCCTCTCTTTCACTCTTTAATAACAGCCTATTTTGATGTTTTCTGGTTCTATACAAATTCTGTACGCACATATTTCATTTTGAAAGCATAGAAAAATGCAAATAACGAAAAGGAAAAATTGGTAAACTTCAATACTTTATGCGAAATGGTAGTTATCTCAAATACCATTTTCATAAAAGTTTAAAATGGAAAATTTGACTGGTGGCACCAAATTTTACAAAAAACTATAAGGGTTATTTTTGTCATTTCAATCTATTTTTCCATCAATATTTTATCATCAACCAAACATACATTCAGAAAATTTAATCCAATTTTTCTGATAATATTTTGACCAACCAAACAACTTTTTTTTAACTTTCCTACCAAACTTATTTTTTCACCATATTCCTAGTAATTATATTTCCCTAATAAAAAAAAATTTCTTCTCTATCAAACGCCTTCCAATGGTATATGTTGGGTCCCGCTTTTCTATAACAACGAAAGAAAAATAGTGTTCGCCTCAGACAAAAAAAAAAAAATGAAACCCACTTATTTTATTTTTTTAAATTTTTTTATATCAAGATCCAACATCATATTCTACCTTTTCTATATCTATAGCAAACAAATTATTTTTGCCGCAGCCGTATAAATAGTTTTGCCGTAACATAAACTCAGAAACGAGTCCACAGATCCGGCGTGAATTTTACGGACAACCAAAATTTCAAGTTGGGTTGCATGCTTTCCACAAATAAGACAAAATAATAACACCTTATAAATGACTTAAATAATGCTTGTCATAAGTAGATAGATGAAAATGAATAAGAGCTTAGATTTGGTCTTAAAAAAATTAGTGTGTCATCGCATTAGTTTATGAATTTTTTTTTATTAAACTAATCACTCAAAGATCTATATTAATGACAAAAATCTTTGAAAGATTAGAGTAGTGACAGACTACTTTTAGAGGATAAAATTAAGGATTACACAAAAGAATACTACTGTTATTCAAATTTTAACGAATTTTCGATCGTAGTAGAACACTTCATTAAATACAACTGCATGCTGGTTATATAAAAGTTTATTGCTAACTCCATAGCTTACCATAGAGACATTTCAAAGTATCTTGGAATCTCCCATTTTAGCTCAAACGAAACCTAAAACCAGTTGGAACAAGTATTTTATCCTCGTATGTTTTTACTGCAACATTTTCGGAAAATGTCAGTCTTATAACATTAACAGATAGCACTTCTAGCTCTAGCAAATAATATACACTCTCCAACTCCAATATTATGCTCATGCCCACGAGGTGAATGAAAATCCATAAAGGAAATCAAAGTTCATAAAAGGCTGAGTTAAAAAAGATTTTGGTACCAGGTTCATTATGTTTCGTTGCAGCCACTGCAAGGAATGGCCGCTAGACAGATAAAAATAAGAACCCGGTCAATGTCCAAAATGGCTAACCAGACTTGTCCTAGACCAGCTCTCCGAAAGATGAGCTCCCAAAAATTTCAAACCTGCATTGCATGGCCGCAACCAAGATACAGAAGACGGTGCTGGGATTTGCACAATTAGAAACTAGGTGTTAGAACCATCAAAACTGCCCTGCACACTTTGTCGTCTTTTTTCTCTCCAGTTCTCTCCCCACATCTTGGCTTCAGCCACGGCACGTTCTCTATCAAGATCCCTGTTTAACATCCTTGCAGTTTCACGCGGGGAGTCATCTTTCTCAGATCCTTCCAAATCCCATCTGCGTCCAGATCCTCCACCTTCATCATTTTTCAATATTCTTCCACCTTTATCATCTCTGTTCCTTTTATCATCACCAGCTCCCCTGTAACCATGCCCAGCATTGTTAGGGTCATATGCCTGGTTGGCCAGATAAGAGAGGGCCGTTACCACATCCCCAATCAGAGGACGTGCTGCTGCCTGTTCTTGAATACACATTGATGCCACAGCTAGAGCTTGGTAAAGACCACGCATGGGATACCGTCCCTGCAGCTGCGGATCTGCTAACTTTGGAAACTTCCTGCGGTCATTGAACAGCGGACGTGCCTACTCAAATATAGAAAACCACCATTACCACTCCATTGTTATGGACGCATAAGTTGATGCATGCCAAACTAACTTAAAATGACAAGAAAAGATTAGAGGACTACCCATGTGACAAGGTTTTGTTCTCCATGAGGCTGGGTGCTGTCAATGGCCTTACGGCCAGTAATCAGCTCCAAGAATACTACCCCAAAACTATATACGTCAGATTTCACAGTCAGTTGTCCAGTCATAGCATACTCAGGAGCACAGTAACCATAAGTTCCCATGACACGGGTGGAAACGTGTGATTTGTCACCAACAGGACCAAGCTTCGCAAGACCAAAGTCAGAAAGCTTTGGATGATAACCTTCATCAAGTAATATATTCGATGACTTGAAGTCCCTATAAATGACTGGAGGATTTGCCTGGTCATGTAGGTATTCCAATCCTTTTGCGGCACCAGCAGCTATTTTCATCCTAGTGTTCCAATCTAATGGCTCCTTATCAGGGGGAAGATCTGCACACGAGTCAATAAACAATGATTAAACATCAGTTGTTATCATGATAACTGCATCATGTTTGCAGTAATGTAACAGACATGGCATTTATTCCCCACTCTTCCCAAAGTTTGGAGAGGATCCTCGGTCATCAGAAGACAAATCTGATAACAATGCAAAATGGAAACACCTCAAGAAGGCAATACAATGGTTATCATATATATGGCAGTCCTTTTCTGTCCTTTGAAATTAACAAGGAAGGCTAGCCCGTACCCTAAGTTGATTAGGCATTTTCAGAAAAATCTTTTAGATTTCTCTCACTACATAGCATATATATGCATGATCCTCGATAAAAACACTTTCCAATATGACAACTTTATTCCTCTCTCTAGGTCTCTCTTGAAGGAGCTAACATGGAGCCCTGAATGAGTTCAAGATGCATTGCTCCATAATTCCTTGATAAATCGTTGTGGAAGATTCATTAGTGATCAGATGCTAAGTCTGCTACTCTATAAAACCACTCCCCCAATGAAACTCCGACTTAAAACTATAGGGGTGAGAGAAATCCTTGTATTTAACCTCATCCTTAACATTTTTGCAAAGATATTATTCCCTACATTCAAACTCATACCTTAAAATTTAAACTCTTCAATGAAAACATAATAATTACCTCTATTTTATCTACTTTCAACCAAGAAATTAAATTAATGTTTAGGTTCCTGATCCTACATCGTCAATGCACTTCATTACAAATTTTATTCACATCCTGCATACGTTTCCAGTAAATTAATTGGCAAATAAGAAGGCTAAAACTTGGGCTTTGAAAAAATATATTAATCACGCGAGCCAGAGGTTGCCTTAATATATACTATCATAATTTTTTAATTTGTATTAAAATATGAATTTATCTCACTTTTCAATATGAAAACCCCTTATCTCGTAATTTTGACAGGTTTAACACGCTCTAGGTTTAACTCATAATTTAAAAAATAGGAAAAATATTTGTCCTTTTAAAGGACATAAAAATTGTGTTATTTTAGTTAAAACTACTGTGTTTTATTTAATATTTAAATTAAAAAAATTATCAATAACCTCTCATTGTCTCCCACCATGATTTTTATTGTGTAACCGTTTCTCTCACCATAAAACACATTAGTTTTGACTAAAATGACACAATTCTATGTCTTTTAAAAGGACAAACATTTTTTCCTTTAAAAAGATCCTCTATTTTTGTTTAACTTTTATTTAATTTAAAATTTGTTTTTATTTTTATATGGAATTATGGAAGGAGCTTAAGGCTCTCCTACTTTTATTCAAGCCGAGCAGATATTTAACTTTCTCTATCAAAAAGCCTGGCTCCAACCCGAAAGTTTAACCGTAATGCTTCTCTGTGATATATACAACCTGGTGGAAAAGTCAGGGGGGAGAGAAAGAGAGAGAGCAACAAAATATGAAACAAGAAAAGCAACCAGTACCAAGTTTGATAAAGGCATAAAGCAAATTTCAATTCCATTTCTTCTTCTTAATTGGTGCTGATACTATTAAGCACAAATTTATGAGGAAAACTACATGATATTATCCGGATCAATGGTGCAGATAATTTTTTGAGCAAGCTGCAATCTCAAGTCATGATCATGACATGTTCTTGGCCAGAATTTTATAGTTTCTATATGAGTAAGCCAAAAATTTTATGGGAAAAAACATGAGTTATAATTTAGATGCTAAGGATGAATTATGGGAATAGAAGTATTTAACAAGATGAGAAGAAAATTTGACAATAATGAAGTGGCAAAATCAAGAACTCTTAACAGCTACAATCATATACATTAGAGAGGCAAAGTTTGGAAAATAATGACTAAAAGCGCATAAAATAATAAGCATGAGTGTTCCCATATATGGGAAAAAAATCCACAGATAATTATGTCACCATATTGAGTTCAAGACAAAAATATGTGGAACTGTTAAAACCACCAAAATCCTTTTGGTGGTTGTAATGAGTTCGAGACAATTCTGTGGAATAGATATGTAAGAAAAACAAACAACATGCACTGTAGAGAACAGCCCACTCACTAACAAGAAATGAGATTCTACAAGAGAAAGTCAAGTATGTCCTAGAATACACTAACTGCTATAGGATTTAATTTCAGAACAGCTATTTGCATCAGAGCATTCAATTATATTTATTTTTCTGTATTGCAAAACACATAGAAGTAACTTAAACTATTTCATACTTTCATCAGTGGTGTTAGATTATGTAATACCTGACCTTAAGTCTTTGCTAAGAAATTATAAACTTCAGATTATTTCTAATGTTATCCTCCCCTGTACTAGTACTGTATAAGACTGCAGAGTTACTGATGAGACTTTAATTTTTTTATTTTAATGTATTAGCTGCTAGTCTTGATGTTCAGGATATTTGTGAAAGAGAATACTAATTTCCAATGACTTAATAGCTGAGAAAATACTCAACTAAAACAAAGAAATTCTAGTCACGGAAATGAGGAGAGGGGTACAACACAACTATACCGTGAAGGTGGTCTTCCAATGATCCCAATGGCATAAATTCATAAACTAGAAGGCGTTGGTCCCCATCCGCACAGTATCCAATAAGATTCACAAGGTTAGGGTGGTGCAGAAGACTGAGCATGAGAACCTCCACAAGGAATTCCCGATTACCCTGAAGACCGTTTCTGTCTAACTGTTTAACAGCAACAACCTACACGGGTAAATAAACAAATTTCAGGACACACTAGTAACCAGAGGCCTCAACCAACCAATAACTCTGAGATGAGGAGATTAATGTTTATCTTGTTTTATTAAAAAAAGAGTGCTTTTATTCCCACACCACTTCTTTAGTGCGATTTACCCTGATTGAATCCCGGATTGGTCGAAACCTTGAATATGTATACATACATACATATGTAAAAGAAGAAGAATTTGAATAAAAAAGACCATGTTCTTTGGTTGAAATTGAAGAGTGAAAACAAGAGAGGAATCAGGATTTGATGTTGATTAAATGAGTTGAAAATGGAATTACCTGACCGGTGGTTTCGAGGCGTCCCTTGTAGACCCTTCCAAAGCCACCTTCCCCTATAAAGGATTGGGGCTTGAAGTTTTTGGTTGCGGCTGCAAGTTCACGGAAAGTAAAAGTTTGAGCGGCAATTTGGACAGCGGGTCCGTCCTTGAGAGCAGGCAATTCCCTTTTGGAGTCTCCATTAGTTGTTGAGCGTAGCTTGTCTTCTCCTGCAATTCGAAATGTTAATTAACTGAATCGAATTGAATTGATCTGATCATTAACCTATGTTCAACTGAGATATCATATGGGATCTGATTTCATATTCGTTCGTATCATACGGGGTGAAAAACCTTGATTGATGGATGACAAGAGAAAAGGGTAAGGGCAATTCATTTTCATTTCATTCATGGTTTGAATTGGAAGCTATCCTAGCATCTATCTAAATCAGAATATCAGATCAGATCAACGAGTTGAGTTGAGTTGATTGGAAAATAACTAACCAGAGACAGAGGGAAATCTGGAAATATTGGAGGGGAGCTTATGATGATGATCAAGATGATGATGATGATGGCTCTCATGCTGAGGATTAGGATTCAGCTTCTCATCCTCCCTCGAATCGAAACACGAAAAACACCCCATTCGAATATTTTTGGCTCCCTGGTCAAACAAATTCAGACGCAGACTCAGACTCAATCAAGGGCTGGCTCGTCTTCCAATTCCTACCTAAAACAAAAAGAGATTCTACGATTATTCGATATATTAAAAAAGAAGAAGAAGGCTCTTGTAATTGGCTGGGTAGGATGGCATAACAGCTAAATAATATATAAAACAAAATAAAACAGATGAGCTTCCTCTGCTGCTTACAACTTACAATTACAAGTGATTAACTTACACCTTTGACTTATCACACTTAAAAGGATGATGAATTTAATTTAGATTTCAAACGATTTTAATGAATTATTTTTTAAAAAAAATTATTTTAATGGATTTTTAAAAATTGAAAAAAATATATTTAGGTGATATTTGATTAGAATTTTAAAAGATAATTTGAGAGTTTATATAAATTGGTAGATATTTAATTTTGTGGTATTCAAAGAATATGACTTCTATTAGTGTGAATTTTATGAGACTTTTAATAAGAAATATAATTAAATGTCTCTTTCACAATTTCACCTTAACTCAGGTTTCTCTATTATACTGTCTTCTTCTTTTTTTTTTTGATGGGTTGACCCGCTCGAAGTCGGGTTTCGACATGGGAGCTTCGTCAAAGTTGGAAAATAATATTTTTTGAGCGATTTTCATCACGAAATAACCCAAAAACAACAAGATTCTAATAATCCATCACAAAAACAGCAGATTTTTTAAAGCTTTTGGAAGTTTAAAACATGATTTTTCAAGTTATGGGTCGCAATTCTTAAATCAATTTTTGTTTTACATCAATAAACAATATCAATTTAAAGAAAGATTGAAACTTTCATAATATGAACATATATTTTGTAACAATACATTCATGAACGAAATTCCTTCGCTATATGAAGCGATTTCAAACAATTTTTGTGTTAATAGATAACTAAAAACTCAGAATTCATATTCGAAATTTTCTTAGAATACTCAATGAAAACATGCATATGAAATATAGTTAAAAAACTCTCATCACGTAAAACAAAAACCCTAAGATTTTCAAGATCAATTACAAAAAAATTCAAATTAAATTTTATCATGAACTTTAGGTTCTATATGCAAATTTATAATTATTTTAATAAATAAAAAAAATTGGGTCTTATAATCATATGTGCACAACTCTGATATTAAATGACATTATTACATTTCTTTGTTATTTCTTTTATTGACTACTGTAATTTCGAATGTTTGTTAAAAATTCATATGGTTTTTTAAAATCTTATAAATCCATATTGTTCTTTCAAATTTTATAAATTTTATTAAAATATTTTAAAATTCAATCTTATGAAATCTTGAATGTAAAAACAATTTTTTAAAAAAATCTTTAAAACCTCTCCAATTCTAAGTAGTTTTTTAAAATTTATAAGATTTTTTTATCTCAAAAAAATCTTTTAAAATTTTAATCCAAAACACCCCTTTAGACACGAAGGAAGGATACACTTAAGACTTATTGCAAGGGCCTTTGAGTTTACTTGGAAATGGAAATTTTTTAATATTACGAGTTTACCAAGTTTAATAAATGGAAAAAGTTCAAAGTGACATAAAGGAGAATATAAATAAAAACAAGGATACGATACCCAAAAAAAAAAAAAACAAGGATTAAAGTTAATTTCTTTTTACCTGTTTTAATAAAAGGGTACACTATGTTTGATACACCGAATATACTAAAAGTTTGCTCACACGATCACGGTCTCTGCGTGACACCACACCTTCCAAACTCTGTTTAATTCTTTATACTAACATTCTTAATTATTAAAAATATGTATTTAATATTTTTTATTAAGTATTAAAAAATTTATTAAAAGAGATAATATGGAGGAATGAATATACCAAAATTCTTTATCAAGACGTAGACACAAATAACAAAAGAGTAATGCTATATCCTTATCATCATTGTAATAATCATTATAATGCTTCATAAATAAATATTAACTAAAAGAGAACAATGTTATTATTATTTTTAAATATTTCTCTTAGTGCTTATAAAAAATATTAAACGAAAAAGTAGAAGGTTATTATAATAATTAGTTTAGAAAATTTGGAATTATTTAATAAAAAGTAAATGTATTTAATATTTTGAAAACATATAAAACGTCTACTACTTTCTTTATTTAATAATTCAAATTAATGATAATTATGATTTAAGTTGAAATGGATTTGAAGTATACTCATAGGTTATCAAAATTAATTCAACTCAACCCACTCATAAGAGCTGCCAGATGAGTTGGATCGTTATTTTTTTAAGGTTAGGTTAAACTCATGAATATCACATGCATAAAAAAATTAATAATTTTTTTAGTAATTAAAGTAGGGAAAGGATATTGTAACAACAACTAGTGTTACTACTAATGTTATTACCAATCAATTTCACCGTTAGATCGATTATGTTAATCTAACGGTTATATTTATTTCCATCTTTATATGGTTATAATTCTCCATATTTAATACTTTATATTTATTTTCATCAAAAAAATTTACGTAAATATTTTTTGTCAAAATTTTCGCTATAAATGCATCTCATTGAAAGTTTTGATGGGATTATTTTTTGTCGAAAAATTTGACGAAAATATTTTTCGTAAAAAAATTTGACGAAATTATTTCCTGTCAAATTTTTTTTATGGAAATATGTTTCGTCAAAATTATTTTTCGTTGGAAAGTTTGACGAAAATGTTTCTGTCAAAAGTTTCGACGAAATTTAGATTCAATCAATAAATTTGACTGAATTTTTTTTCCCTCAAAAATTTATATCGGTGATTATGACAAAATCTTGTTCCATCTCTAGTTTTGACGAAAAAAAATTTCGTCTCTATTTTCGTCGTAATATGATTTTTGTCAAATATTTTGTCATTATTTTCGATGAAATTTTTTCCGTCTATAAATTATGTCGGTATTAAAGACTTTTTTAATAGCTTCACATTTAAAAATGATTCACATTTACGTAGTTTTCACATTTTAATGCTAAGGGTAAATAAGTAAATTTAAATATTTCCCCCCTCAAACCCCCCAAATTGGAAGAACTTTAATTTTAGGAAGAATGAGAGTTTTGAAAAGTTTAGTAAAAATCTCCAATTTCTTCCCCTCATCTTTTTTTTTTTTTTTTAATACATCCCCTTATCTTTTTAAACTCACAAACAAAAGAAGGATTTACTAAAATCCTCCATTTCATTTTCTTCCCTTTCTAAAATCAACTCCCAAGCTTAAAGTAACATAAGTCAACATATCTAGTTATCCTATATCAAATACTATTGCTAGTCACTATATATGTATTTTTTTTTAAAGAAAAGAGAGAGAGAGGAGAAATATATTTGTATTGTTTTAAGCAAACATAATGCATGTGTTTTAGCAACTTCAGTGAGATGTGCTGATGTGCTCTTCTTTCTTAGTAAGTTTTTTTAAGAAACTTACGACTTTAATCTAATTTTAGTCAAACCATAACATGAAATTTATAGCAGATTGGTCTTGGGTTTTACGTACGCAATCTAGCCCAACTAAAAATATGAAAACTCTAATAAAAAAACGATGGCAAAAAATGCAAGTTAAAAAATTGAGTAATGCTTTGTAGACTTGAAAATTAACATAGATCAACGAACAAAATGTCAGCATATATATATATATATATATATATATATATATATATATATATATATATTTTGGTACACTAATGTCAGCGTATCTTCAGCAATGAAGAATGCGAGCTTCAAATACAATAGATATTACGGGTGTGCTAAACTTGGGCTTCTTATAAGGAGAATGTGAAGGCGTGAGCGTGAGGTTTCAAGTTAATAAAATGGGAAAATGGAACTTCATCTATTGCAAAGCTTATCATACACGAAGTCCTGGGTTAAACTCTTCTTGTAGTTGTGGGCAAGGAGTTAGAGATTAGGTAACATATTCAACAGGTCTAGCTAGTAGAGTTTATCTAGATTTAGGCTCTATACTAGTTCAACTATACAAGTATGAAGCTGGTATATGGTGAAGATCCCCATGAGGGACATTCTTTATTTATGGGCTAGCGTGAGGCATAATTGTTTTGTACTATCGTGTGCTTTTATCTAATTGAAATTTAGAAGAGGGAGATTATATTAAACGAAACACTTCTACTGTTATGTGATGTTCCTGAACTCACTAAATGAAAAATTTGAAACCATGGTATGATGAACTATGAAATGAATTAGGTAGCCAAAGGGGGTTGATTTAAGTGCTTGATTCCGCTTAAGTAAGTTATTGGGTTTAAGTTTTTGTGAATGTAAAAAATTTCTTTTCGGAGAGTTATCCTCGCCATGATGTGAATGTTCCCGATTCGAATAGAATTGCTTTTCATGAAAGATATCCGTAATTTGTAAAATAAAAAGAAATAAATTACGAGCAACCTGCCAGACACACTAACTTAAGATCCTAGTTATATGCAAACAAAGCCAGCGAAAAGAGCTTTTGATGGAGAAATTTCTTAAATTCTATTACAAAGCAAGAAAATGTGTGTGAGATCTTCTTTGTTGGCCATTATTGACTCCTATTAGAGTTTGTTTGGACATACGAAGTTTTTTATCGAAAAAGGAAAAAAAATTGAAAAAAGTATTTTAATTGGAAAGGAAAGGATTTGAAGGGAAAATATTTTTTTTATATTCAACCAATTTTTCATCTTTTCTCTCTTAAATAAAAGGAAGGGCAAAAAAGAAAATATGTATTCTTTTTTATTGGATAATATGAAATAAAAGAAACAGTAATTCATCCACGTGTTTCTTTCTTTCTTGCATTTCTTTCTTAGTTTTATCCATGTTTTTGTTACTCCAAAGAATGTGCGGTTAAGATGGAAATTGATGGATATAAATTGCTCAAAAAGATTGGAATGCCTTCACATTTGGGTCAACGGTCAAAATATGGTGTGTGATCTCCACCTAAATAGCTAGAAAGTAAAGCCAAAGAAAAGAAACATACATGTAGAGGATAGACAAATAAAACAAAACAAAACAAATGGGGAGGTGAGCATTGAAAATAAGGAAATGAAAAATGAATCATGAATTTCTTCATCTCTTTGATTGATTGATTGATTGAATGAATGAATGAATGAATTAGATTAGAATAACAACACATGCAAGACCGAAATCGTTAGGTAGGTAGATGGATAAGTCCTCCAGCTTCTCATCAAGAAATAATAGTAGTAATGTTGGAAAGGAGGCCCTCCCACAGGTTCTGGAGGAGGTGGATCGTTTTCTCGACAACAACAACGCCGCCACTCCTATGGTCAGGGAAGTAGTTCCCGATTGTGTTCTTTTGTTATCCAATTTGTTGGATTCTATGGTGGATAAATACAACATCAACATCAACATGGGGAGACACATGACTATAAGTAAGTTTGGGCATGACCCAGAGGATGAAAAGTCCTTTCTAGATGCTGTGGATCGAATCTCCAAGCTCTGCACCACTTTGAGTTGTTCCTCTGCCTTGGACAAAACTAGCTCCGTCCTACAAAAAGCAATGTCTTTCTTGGAGAAAGACCTCTGCGCTCTTCTGCAAGATCCCAAACACAAACATCAATCCAAAACACACAACAAGTCATCCTCCTTTGGTTCTCTTCAGGACTCCGATTTGTGTGCCAATATTCATAGCGAGTCCCCTGCCGCCTCTTTCAACGATCATGATCAGAATGAAGACTTCCCATCTTTCTCTAAAGAAAAACTTTCCATTTTGAACAAGATCGCCACCGCCATGATCCTCTCCGGTTATCAAACAGAGTGTTGCATGGCTTTTGCCCATTTCAGACGAAGCGCTTTCAAAACTGTGTTGCAAAGCTTTGGATACGCAAATGTAACAATGGAAGACATTCATCGAATGCAATGGGAATCGCTGGAAGGAGAAATTATGACGTGGAACAAAGTGGTTCGACATTGCACCACGGTGCTCTTCAACGCCGAGCGAAGGCTGTATGAATCCGTGTTCCCGAATCAACCCTCCATATCTCAGACTCTGTTCAGTGATATTGCACGGGCCGTCATCATCCATTTTCTGACTTTCGCACAAGGTGTGGCTTTAACGAAACCATCAGCGGAGAAACTATTCAAGTTCCTAGATATGTACGAGACCCTGAGGGAAGTGGAGGTTGGCGTTATTGATGTGGAGGAGTTAGCATACGAGACAGCAACAACAAAGGATAGGATTGTAGAGGTTGTCGTTGCCATGTTCTCTGATTTGGAAAACTCCATCAAGAGTGATAATGAAAGGGTTCCTGTCCCCAACGGTGCTGTTCATCCGTTGACTCGTTATGTCATGAATTATCTCAAGTATGCATGCGAGTATAAAGATACGTTGGAGCATGTGTTTCAGCAATGCCTTAATGTTGAGGGAATGAGGATGATTCGGACTCAGATACTACAAAACGAAAACATAGAGGATGATGGGACGCCCAAGAATTCACCTTTTGCGGTTCAGTTAATGACAATCATGAACATTTTGGATGCAAATGTTGAAAAGAAGTCAAAGCTATATAGGGATCCAGCTTTGCGGTATGTTTTTCTAATGAACAATGGGAGATACATGGTGCAGAAGATCAAAGGGTGCGCGGAGCTTCACGAATCCATGGGTGACAATTGGTGCAGGAGGAGGCAATCGGGACTGAGATTGTACCATAAGAATTATCAGAGGGAGACGTGGAGTAAGGTGCTGCGGTGCCTTAACCCGGAGGGTAGTGGGAACAAGGTTTCAAAACAGGTTCTCAAGGAGTGGTTTAAGAGCTTCAATGCCATGTTTGAAGAGATACACAGGACGCAGAGTACTTGGATGGTGAGTGACGAGCAACTTCAGTCCGAACTCAGGGTTTCAATATCTGCTTTGGTCATCCCTGCCTACCGCTCCTTTCTTGGAAGATTCAAACACCATCTTGAATTAGGTAGACATGTTGACAAGTATATCAAGTATCATCCCGAGGACATTGAGATTTTGATTGACGATTTCTTTGATGGAAATGCTACCTCCATGGCCCGAAGGAGAACCTGATATGATACTGATATATCATATAGGCCTCACTTAATTTTGTAGAAATTATCAACCATCACCCACGTACGTTGCTATTTCACCTCTCCATTCCCGTAATCATAACGTCTCCTCTCTCTTTTTTTGGTATACAAAAGTTTAGATGGGGTGAGGAACGTCCTATGCAACACCAGGAAAAATAACTAATTTCATTGAGGATTTAAACTGACACAACATATGATTTACCAAACAAGAAAATTTGGAAATCAAACACAACTCACCACTAGCGTGGGAGGAAGATTCTACTAGAAGTTCCAACCCTCATTCACTTAATAAGTTTTAGGCTCAAATTTTGTTTATTTATTTATTTATAAAAATAGCATTAATCAAGTAACTTCGAATACAGAAAGATTATTTTACAATAGTATAAGTTATACTATCAATTTTGACTGTTTTCATTTGTCTCATGATTATAATTTTTGAATTATGTGAGCCATTGAATATAACAAGGTCAATGACCAAAAATAAATGTAAAATTTCTTATTCTTTCATCGGTACAAGAATAAGCCACTATATATATGATTAAAATTATTTTACACTAGTATAAATTACACTTTCAATCTTAGTCATTGATTTGCATTTATATTTAACGGTTCTAATTTTTTAATAACGTAAACCATTGAATACAAGTGAATTAACAAACGAGATTCAGTGCAAGATTCCTTATTTTTATACTAGTATAAGCTGGTCTTGTTATATATATATATATATATTACACCCAATTTTAGTCATTGATTTGCTCGTATCTAACGACTCATATATTTAATAAATTAAATTCCTTAGATATAAATAAGATCAACAATTAAAGTTAAAAATGTAACTTACAATAATATAAAATGGTTCTGTGCATATATATAACAGTTAATTTTCGTGCATCTAACGGTTTAATTTATTGAATCATACTCATTAATTAATTAATTGTGATATTTTAGTAAATAAAAAAAGGAATACAAGATTATCTCGACCATTACTTTTTAAAATTGTATTATATTTGTTTTGTAAAGTAACAAAAGTATTTAGAAGAAGAAGAAACGAACCTTATAAAAAACTGACAATGACTTGTTTTGTCTGAACAAGAGTTGAAGAAATAGTACAAAAATCAAGTGTTCCGCAATATTTGCCAAAGCAAATGACTCATCATATCCTAGATACTTTTTCTTCCCCAATTAACCATCTCGTCAACCAGCTTGGATCATCAGCAAAGAATTTACATGTTTTAGGAATTATCCCAAGGTCAGCACCAACTTGGTCATACTCCTTTATAGCTGCTTCCATTTCTGCTGCAACGGCAGCATCATTAACAATTTCAGATGAACTCATGCTTAAAGCATCTGCATAGTGTTGCTCCCTCTCGGAGTCATTTTGGAAAAGTTCCAATGCAGGTCCCTGCATATAGATTTAATGTCTTAACGACACAACACAAGACATCCTACATGTTCTTTTATGCGCTTTATTTCAGTATTTGTTTGTTTGTTTATTTCTTTCTTGATTACATTTCTTGCATGTTCTTTTAATTTTATTTTTTGGGAACCTTATCCTCCAAGTCCGGGTTTCATGGGGATTTTTTTTAGGGAGGGGGTGGTCATATAAATTTATTATTCAAGACCAACTAGAAAAAATTCTTGAAAACCTTTCTTTACAGGACCCACTGGATAGTATACTTGTTTTACCCCCACCACCATGACTTACGCCAAAAAAACTGAAAACATAACATACCAACTAACCCAGCACTAGCAGGTAGTTAAACTAAAGAAGTCTGGACCTCTGTTTACTGTGCTTTGTTTGAAGCAAGCAATGGTTAGTGATTCATAGAACAATGTCTAGATTCAAAGTGGCGTAAGCATGTACATTATTCATGAGGAAGTATATACCTGACATAACTCAGCATAATGTTTATATATCTCACTGCTTTCATCTTGATCACCAAGGAGAGTACCTCCATACCAACCGTTGGCCTCGTTTGCTGAGGTCATTGTAAGGTACCTAAAAAATTAGAGAGTACAAAAAGAGCAAACATCATCTGTACAATGAACAAACTAAAGGCATCAAAGAGAAAGAAAATAAATTAATGTGGGACAGTCTACAGTGGTTATATGCTCCAAATGGACAACACAGGATTGGAAGAGTGACCATTTTGTCACATCTGGCAAAAAAATTTACCAGATTGCAACGCCAACAATAAATTTTGCCAAAATGCCACGCGACCTATTTTGCTACACTGTGTAGCGGAATATGTTTGCAAATAATTCGCTACATAGTGTAGCGAAATATACCATGTCAGGATGTACTGTCAGCAAAAAATGACACGTGTCAAGCAGACAGATTCAAGCATAATTCGCTACACAGTGTAGCGAATTTCTGCCTGCTTGACAAGTGTCATTTTTGCTGACTGTGCATCTTGACATGGCATATTTCGCTACACTGTGTAACGAATTACTTGCAAACATATTTCGCTACACAGTGTAGCGAAATATACCGCGTGGCATTTTGACAAAATTTATTGTTGACGTGACAATCTAGTAAATTTTTTTGCCAAGCATGGCAAAATGGTCACTGTTCTCACAGGATTCATAACCAATCAAAGAACAGCAGTAATAAACTAACACAACTTTGGTTTTCCGACACTTTTGAATATAGTAGATCCTAGAGAAGAACAAAATCAACTTTTGAAGGGAACTTCTTCATAATTTAAACCAATTGTACCAAAGTTATTGCCAACTGCAGAAAAGTAATGAAGTTCAGAATTCCACGTGGCCATTTAAAATATTAACAGCTCTAGCTCTACTTAACAGATCAGGTCCAGATGCACAAAGTTTGGTCTGTTAATGTCAAGAAAGTCTGGTTGGCATAGCTCAGCTCTGTCTAAAGCGCACAAATCACAATGCACTAAATAAACATACTAATCCGTTGGTGGTGACCTAAAGCGAAGAGATTAGCCAGAAAAATGACCAAATGGGACACTGAACATCATAGGACAAAATGAAGGTGCATCACAGAATTACAAGTATAAGGCCCTTTTTAGATACATACCTTTGGAAAACATCCTCTTCATTCATTTCATTGCCAAAGGAAAGCCAATTCAAATTGCAAAACCCATTAGCTTGAGATCCCTCAATGTCAGTTTCTCGAGAAGCAACTTTTGCAGCAGAGGAACCTTCTTCATACTTTCTCTGGCCAAAAAGCCAATTTGGGCTTTTAAGCTGTATCTCACTGGACAAGATCAACAGATAATCGGTGACTCCACAAAAATTACCTGAAGTTACCAAAATTACAGAATATTTTTTGCATCTCACCCCAGTCTAACACTCTGCACACTATTTCCTGCCCAAAATGAGAACATGCATGGTTTGGGTGGAAGGGGTGGCTGACATTGCAACTAAGTTTATGCAAAAGGAATTTACATTAATCTAGAAATGAAGGGTCTAAACTTACAGCTAAGAGAGATTCTCTTCTACCAATCATGATACTGATTTTAACAAACTGATTAAGTTGCTCATTATTATAAAATGTAAAAGGCAAGCTGAAAATAATAGAAGCAAGATCATAATGCATATTTTTATTTCCAAGCATAGAGAGAAAAAATAAGTTGAAGGAACGGAAGGGAAAGCACAGGACAATCTGCATGCTGATCAATTCATTTATTGAATGAATAATAACAGAAATATAATACAACTCATGTGATACAAGTATTAAGAAGCAGGAATCAAGAGCCAATATCAACTACTGTTGTCATAAACGTGGTCATGCAATGAATGGCAGGAAAAATTCTAGTACTTACACATTGTTAAGAACCACTGATACCCAAAACCTTAAAGTATTGGATGAGAGTCTTTTTAATGATTTATATTATTCTCTAACACATCCCCTAACGCAAGAGCCTTTTGGGTTAGAAGCGTGGATATTGCACAGGCCCAATTTTTTTGTTTACGTTTTGTGCTTTTTTATTTTAATTTCACTTTAAAGTGGGGGGCGGTGAGGATCGAACTTGTGACCTTATAGCCACTGAAGCTCTGATACCATGTAAAGAACCAATTCAACCCAAAAGCTTAAGCTATTGGGTGAGACTACATTAATGGTTTTATATATCTCAACATGCCCCCTCACACGAGAGCCCATTGGACTTGAAGGGTGGACAATGCACATGCCCACCTACCTGTGCTAAGAAATTCCACAAGAGAAAGTGGGGGGCGGTGAGGATCGAACCCGGGACACGAGGCTCTGATACCATGTAAAGAACCAATTCAACCAAAAAGCTTAAGCTATTGGATGAGGCTACATTAATGGTTTATATATCTCAACAGAACCAATTCAACCCAAAAGCTTAAGCTTTTGGGTTGAGGCTATATTAATGGTTTTATATATCTCAACACGCCCCCTCACACGAGAGCCCACTAGGCTTGAAGAGTGGACAATGCACAGGCCCACCTAGCTGTGGGAAGAAAGAAATTCCACTAGAAAGAAAGTGGGGACAATGAGGATTGAACCCGGGACACGAGACTCTGTTACCATGTTAAGAACCACTCCAACCCAAAACCTTAAGGTATTGGATGAGGGTCTTTTTAATGGTTAAATCTTAAGGTGTTGGGTGAGGGCCAATGGTAGGGTTATAAGAAATAAAGGAGTCAGCACAACAAGCTATATGATTAGTAGCACCAGAATCAATAACCCAAGAATGTTTAAAATCAGTACATGAAGTAAGAAAAGAATAAGTATTGGAGCTCATACCAGTCATAGCCAAAGCACTAGTACCAGATGGCTTACTCAGAGAATCAAGGATGGTCCGGAGCCGTTCCAACTCATCTTGACGAAATGCAGGTTGGGTCTCATTAGGTGCAGGAGCTATATCAGAGGAAGTAAAATGCGCTTGACCACGCATCCGTGCCATCTTTTCTAAGACTTTTTGCTTTCCATGGAGGCGAAAGCATATATCCTTGATATGACCTGTTCTTCTACAATAAGAACACCAGCGATCATCTTTCTTAGGTCTAGAAGATGTACCATCAGAAAATTTTGTAAAAGAACTCCCTTGAGAAGAATCATCCTTTTTTGTGGAAATCATAGCAGACCCATCAGTGGGTTTAGAAGCAACACCATCATGTGATGACAGCATGGCAGATTTATCAGAGTTCATCATAACTCCCCGACGAGTCTCCTCCCCCCGAACAGTATTGAAAACAGCAGAAAGGGATGGAAAAGTATCTTTGCCAAGTATCTGAACCCGAATAGGATCATACTCGGAATTCAAACTAGCAAGAAAATCAAAAATACGCTCATTTTCCACCTCCTTGGCTAAGGCAGTAGCATCTGCAGTACATTGCATCTTCAAACTCTGAAATTGATCAAGTTCAGTCCACAACTCCTTCAAAACACCATAATAAGCAGTCACTGATAAGGAGTCTTGTTTAGTAGAGAATATTTTATTGCGCAATTCATAGCGTGCAGCCATATCATGTTTCAAAGAACAAGTTGAGCGAACAGTGTCCCAAATCTCCTGGGCAGAAGACAGAAACAAGCAGTGACGACCCACTTCAAGAGTCATCGAGTTCCATAACCAAGTCATGATAAGGGAATCTTCATTATCCCTACCCAAGTATCTGATGCAGGCATATTTGGATATGTTGCCCTACCCTACTGATGCTTCTGCATATCGGAAACAGGTGGAACGTCTCTTTATGGTTGCCACACTTTCTGGTCTTCCCGAAGAATATGATAATGTCCGGGATACTATCTTGACTAGTGGGGATCCTGATCTATCAATGACATATCAGCGTCTTTTGAATCTTAATAAGAAATCTGCTCCTGCATCGTCTGCTGTTGTTGATTCCACTGCTCTAGTTTCCCGTACTGACTTTCGCGGGAACATTGGAGGTGGTCGTGGTCGTGGTAGAGGCCAGGAGGACGTGGTCAGCGACCTCATTGTCATTATTGTCAGCAACTTGGTCATTATGAGGAACGTTGCTACACAAAATATAGCTCAATCGGATACTGCTTCAAATGGTATAGTCTCTCTCCTTTGAAGACTATGCAGCACTCCAGACCCTTCTCAGGAATGCCTCTCCTCAGTCTCAGGCCTCTGCTTCAAAAACTGGTAATCTCGTAGCTTGTGTTTCTCATTATGCATCACTTGGTCCTTGGATATTTGACTCAGTTGCTACTGATCACCTCTGTGGTAATAAGGAACTCTTTTCATCTCTTGCATATTCTGATAATTTACCCTCTATTACTCTTGCTGATGGCACTAAAGCCCCTGTTCATGGGATTGGACAAAGTTGTCCAACCTCCTCATTGACCTTGACATCAGTCTATTACATTCCTGATATCCCTTATAACTTAATCTCTGTTAGTAAATTGATCAACTCTCTTAATTGTATTGTTACCTTCTAAAACCATTCTGTTTCTGTGCAGGATCCTGGTACGGGTAAGACGATTGGAGTGGGCCATGAGTCACGAGGTTTGTTCTACCTGGTTGTGCCGAGTCCTTCAGTTGCTAGCTCTTTCACAGAATCTCCTCAACTCATTCACAGTCGCCTCGGTCATCCTAGTCTTTCAAAATTGCAGAAGATGGTTCCTCTTTTATCTGGTCTTCAGACTTTAGATTGTCAGTCATGTCTGCAAGGGAAGCACATACGTTCCTCCTTTGCCAATCGAGTCAATAAACGAGTTGATACTCCTTTTTCAATTATTCATTCAGATATTTGGGGTCCAAGTCGTAGTGTGTCTGTTTTAGGGTTTCGATATTTTGTTACCTTTATTGATGATTTTTCACGTTGTACTTGGATTTATTTAATGAAAAACCGTTCTGAGTTATTTTCTATTTATCAAAAAAAATTTGCTAAAATTCAAACTCAATTTGATGTTTCTATTCGTATTTTAGGTAGTGATAATGCTAAGGAATATGTTTCTGTTGACTTTTCTAATTTCTTAGCCACACATGGTACTTTACACCAAACTACTTGTCCTCACACTTCACAATAAAATGGAGTAGCTGAACGTAAAAATAGACATCTCATTGAGACTGCACGGACTCTTCTTATTCACATGCATGTTCCTCTTCACTTCTGGGCCGATGCAGTCCTTGCCTCTTGTTTTCTCATCAACCGTATGCTTTCATCTGTGCTTAATAATGACATTCCTTATAACTTGTTGCTTCCAGATGTTGCCATCTATCCTCTGTCCCCACATGTCTTTGGTTGTACCTGTTTTGTTCATGATCTCACTCCTGGTAAGGACAAGTTAACATCCAAAGCCTTTAAATGTATTTTTCTTGGTTATTCTCGTCTTCAAAAGGGTTATCGTTGTTATTCTCCCGATCTTAAGCGTTACTTTGTTTCCGCTGATGTCACTTTTCTTGATCAACAACCCTTTAATTCTATCCCATCTCAATTGTCACAGATTGATCATGTTCTTCCCTTTTCTTGACTTGTTTTTGCCAGCTGCATGTACTTCTATTCCAGATGAGCAACCTATTGCTTCCATACCTGAGGACCGTCCACTTCTCACCTATCAGCGTCGCAAAATTGTGCCTCCTGTCGACTCGACTCTTGCTGACTCATTGCCCACTGTAGTTGATTCTTCCCCTCCGACTCCTTTACCAGAGGCTCTTCCCATTGCTCGAAGAAAAGGTACACGTACTACTCGTAACCCTTATCCTCTTTATACCTTTTTGAGCTATGACCATCTTTCTCCTCCTCATTTCACCTTTGTTTCTAGTCTTTCTTCTGTTTCTATTCCTAAGACCACAAGTGAAGCACTTTCCCATCCAGGGTGGCGCCAAGTGATTCTTGATGAGATGACTGTACTTCGTTCCAATGGCACTTGGGACCTTGTTTCTGCTCCTCCAAAAAAGTCTATAGTTGGTTGTCGCTGGGTTTTTACTGTGAAAGTTGGACCTGATGGCCATGTTGATCGTCTCAAGGTACGCTTAGTTGCAAAGGGTTTTACTCAAATCTTCGGCCTTGATTATAGCAATACATTCTATCTGGTAGCTAAGATGGCGTCAATTCGCCTATTTCTTGCTCTTGCTGCTGTTCGTCACTGGCCACTCCTTCAACTTGACATCAAAAATGCTTTTCTTCATGGTGATTTACAAGAAGAAGTTTACATGGAGCAACCACCTGGTTTTGTTGCTCAGGGAGAGTTTGGGAAGGTGTGCCGTCTTCGCAAATCCTTATATGGCCTCAAGCAGTCTCCTCGGGCATGGTTCAGTCGCTTCAGTTCTGCTGATCAGGCGTTTGGCTTAATTCGCAGTAAAGTTGACCATTCTGTATTTTATAGGATCACATCTCCTGATAAGTGCGTCTATTTGTTAGTCTATGTTAATGCCATCATTCTCATCGAGAGTGATCAAGCTGGAATTCGTCAGTTAAAACAATATTTATTCATTCAATTTCAAACAAAGGACCTTGGGAAGCTGCGTTACTTCTTGGGAATTGAGGTGGCACAATCTAGACAAGGCATTTCTATCTGTCAAAGGAAGTATGCCTTGGATATCCTAGAAGAGACTGGTATGTTGGGGTGTAAACCAATTGATACACCAATGGATCCCAACGTCAAGTTATTGCCCGGACAAGGGGAGCTGTTATCTGATCCTGGTCGTTATCGGAGGCTAATTGGGAAACTCAATTATCTTACTGTGACTAGGCCAGACATTTCTTTCGTTGTTAGTACGGCTAGTCAGTTCTTTGATTCCCCTTGTGATTCTCATTGGGATGCTGCTGTGACCATCCTCCGATACATCAAAGGAACACCAGGAAAATGTTTGTTGTATTCGGATCAGGGAAATACAGAAATTTGTAGTTATTCAGATGCTGATTGGGCAAGATCACCTTCAGACAGGCGCTCTACTTCTGGCTATTGTGTCTTCTTTGAAGGAAACTTAATTTCTTGGAAGAGCAAGAAACAACCTGTTGTTGCTCGATCTAGTGCAGAAGCTGAGTATCGTGCAATGGCAATTACTACATGTGAGTTAATCTGGTTAAAGCAGTTGATTCAGGAGCTTCATCTTTGTGAACAGAAACAACCCATGACACTCATTTGTGATAATCAAGCTGCGCTACATATATCCTCTAATCCTATATTTCATGAAAGAACCAAACATATAGAGATTGATTGTCACTTCATTCGAGAAAGGATTCAGTCAGGAGAAATTAAGACAGCTTTTGTCAATTCTAATGATCAACTAGCGGATGTCTTCACTAAAGCTCTTAGAGGTCCTCGGGTTGAATACATTTGTAGCAAGCTTGGTGCTCACAATATATATGCATCAGCTTGAGGGGGAGTGTTAGAATAGATATGATTAGATATGATTAGATTTGAATAGATTACTTCCTATCTGTAAATATTCTTTTTGGATTAGATCTGGGCTTCTCACTTAAGCCCATTAGGGTCTCTATATATTGTAACTCTTTGTATTAGATTAATACACAACATATTATTTCATATTCAAGTTGGTATCAGAGCATAAAACCATATTTGGATTAGATCTGGACTTCTCACTTATAGCCACTGAAGCTCTGATACCATGTAAAGAACCAATTCAACCTAAAAGCTTAAGCTTTTGGATGAGGCTATATTAATTATTTTATATATCTCAACACACATGCACAGAAAAAAAACAGTGAGAAAAAAACAGCACTACATAATCAGGAGAATAAAAGTGAGAAGTAAATAAAATAATCAAACAGCTACTTAGAATAAGGGAAATTACGCTGCATCAGGTGCAACACCACTGTTTCCAGAACCAGCACCTGGTTTCTGATCAGGTTCACAGCAAAGTCGTACATTTTTAATTGTACTACACGTCTTTTCAATTAACTTGTCAAATGATGTCAACTTTATGCGTGAGAAGTCTTCTCTGCAAGCTGGTATAGGGGTGAAGACCAGTCCAGCTCTTCCAGAAGGCTCAGGATTTGTCTCAGAACTGCAAAATTTAAACAGAAATAAACAATATATTTACATACAAAAAATGAGAAAAGCGAAGCCTAATTCAACATATCATAGAAGCATGTCAGTGATGGATTTTAATGCAAGTCATTAAGTGACAAGGAAGACTCACCACTTCTCAGGGATTAGATCATCCCCAATCCCAGATACATGGAGGTAATAATCTGAATCCAGCTCCCAGAGAGCAGGTTTCCCTTCCTGTGGTTGGAAGTAGCCTAAAAATCTGGCAATAGAACCATGTCATCAATATTTAAGACCATTATTCAAGACAACATTAATCAAGGGACAGAGTATTTAAACATTAGAAACCTAAAAAAATCAAATCCTATTAAAGATGAGTCATGAATCCCATCTAGGAAAGGAAAAATAGACGGAAGGAATAATACAAGTTTATTGCATCCTGTTTTTCACCATCTGTGTAAGCATTGCTATAGTATCGCTTTATGGATTTAAAAATTTCTCTTGATTGTGTTGTTGCTTTCCACTTTCCCTGCCTATCAGGAAACACCTGTCGTCACCAAAAAACATATCATAACAGCAGCAGAAGAGGATGCAAATAAGCAAATTAGACATTTGTCCAACAGATCATATGAATTTAGAATCAATAAAATATGTCATACAGTATTGTGAGCTGCAGAACCACCATACTGCTGGGCAAGAGCATCTCCCATACTTAGATACATGTCCATTAGAGCTGCAGCAATACTACTATCGGGATCCACTTTTGGTACATCAGTCAAACCCATTGCATGGAGCTGGCACCCTAAAGCTTGAAGACCATAAGCATATTGGGCAACATTTGTACGGTCCAAGCAGTCAATGCAGTTGGTACGCAGAACTCCACTCTGAAAACGTGGTGCGTCACCACTAAAATTGTCTTTTTGATTCTGATGGCTCATATCAATCTCTGTGTCTCGATTAATCATAGAATTTAGCATTTCATTACTGTTTCCAATCCTTGCAAGATCCCCAGAACTAGCTCTCAGATCTCTAAGCGAAGTGTCCCTATAAAAATAGACAATGAGTTGAAAATATAAATAGAACTTCCTTTTTCTTAAGTAACATACTTGCTCTTTTACATTTATAAAATAAAACTGCAATTATGCTCGTAAAGGTAAGAATCCCTGGAATTAAGACCAGCAATAACAAACAACAACCATGCCTTATCCCACTAGACGTTGTCAGCTACTAGGCTACATGGATCAATTGAAGCCATTTAGCTCAATCAATAATAATAATAATGATAATAAACATTTAGAGTTATGTCTTTTTAAAAGCATTATATTCTGGTTTTCTTAGGTCTTCGTCAAACCCTTCTAATCAAATCAACTTCAATTGACCCACTTTTTTCACTAGAGCCTCTACTGGTGGTGTACGACCACAAGTGCTGTTACCTTACCACCACCATTGCCCAGAACACTGCCAACACCCAAAAACAAAATTTATTGAATTATTTATAAATTTAAGTTCAAATTTATGGTAACAATATTATATCTGCATTTTATTTAAATCTAAATTATACATCTAAAAAAATTAGAATTAAATGTAGAAATACAATTTTATTTCATAAATCCTTGTGCAATCCAAACATAAAACTAGAATTGGAGTTACAGTTCCAAACTGTAATCCTAATTTTTTTGTCCAAAAGGAGGCTAAGCTTGAAGGCCCAAAAAGGAAAGCTAACTTGGATGTTTGACTTCTGGTATTACTCCTTGGGTGGCACCGAAACTAAAACCTAGCTTTCCATTGTAGTTGTCATCAATCATCATTATTCATTACAGATACACTCAAGTTTTCTCTCATTCATCTAAAACTGAAGAAAAAAAATAAAAAGGCAAATACATCACCCAAAGCAAACTTACAGTTCAAAATCCAAAAATAGATAGTCCAGAAAATCTTTAAAAGAAGTATAAGGTGAAAATATGAAAAGAAATGGATTGAACGCTTATTTGATCATTTTAAATTTTTAATGGAGATTTGTAGTTCTACAACTCTAATTGTGGAAGCAGCACATATCAAGGTGAGGAGCTTAAAGCGGCAGGTGGGTAAATCTTATAACAGAAGTTATTATGGGAAAATGTCATAGACCCCTGCATTTTTCATATCTTGCTTTTTGAGCATCTAAAAGGGCATGGTTAGATAAATACTGATCACTGAAAAAGGATAATATTTTCAAGTTCAAAGCAACGATTTGATTAAAACTTACATAAAAAACAAGAAAAAGACTGTATTTAATGTTAGGTAACCATTTCAATGATGCATCATACCTTCCTATGCTTGTTCGATTGCTCTTGCTGGCCCTCTTTATGATGCTGGGTTTGCCACTGTAGTAAAAACCTGTTAAATCAAGTGCTTCACTTGCTACAGCTCCTAAAACCGCCAAAACATTGGCAGACTTGCTTTGAAAACAACAGAGGAAAACAGAGAATGTCAGATTTAAAATTAAACTGCAGGAAAAAATGAAGAGGCTGCTATTGTGGGATAAAAGGATAAAGCTTAATATGCTCACCTCTTTGCAAACTTGTGAAAGTCCCAGTGAATAAATCTAAGATGGTTTTCTACCGGAAGAATTTGGTTCAGATATCCAACAGCATTTGCAAATTCACGCCTCAGCATCATTTCTCGAGGCCTTTTCTCAACAGTCTGCATTTTATCATTTAAATGAGCTACAAGAAAATGCAAATATATATTTTTTTTAAATAAGAAATTCGTTAGGTCACACAGTAGTGATGGGACAAGTCACAAAGGATATTATAATTTTGATATCATGTTGAAATTATAGGGTTTAAGGTAGGGAATGAGGAAAATAGAGGACAAAGACTGAATAAACAAAAATTGATATTGATTTGATATGAAGGATTTGTTATGATATAATATAAAAGACAAAGCAATAAACTCTATTTACATTATGAGATATTTTTCATATATTCTAACAAGGGAAATATCAAAATAAGTGGGGTTTGATAGGCATAGAAAAAGAAGCTAAAGCTTTTAGATGAAAGCCGCATTAATGATTTTATATTATATTTCTCTAGCACACCCCCGCACACGAGCTCATTGGGCTTGAAGAGTGGACAATGCACAAGTCCACCTACCTGTGCCAAGAAACTCCATAATATTTATTATTTATTAATAGAATGGAACAATGAGGATCGAACTCGTAACCACTTGGTCGCATAGACTTTGATACCATATAAAACAATCATTTCAACCCAAAAGCCTAAGCCTTTACACATTAATGGTTTTATATTATATTAACATTTTATGATGGAATACAACAACAGAAAAAGGAAATACAATTACCCAAGTAATTTGAGAGGCTTGCAAAAATAAACTATCAATTAATATTTAATATTTAATCCAATTAACAGGAGTTAGGAAATAGTATAACCTTTTTCCATATTATTGGAATGGTGTCAGTTTAACATTTATGAACATTTTTTGATAAAAGAATTTATTGAAAGAGGAGAAAAACAGGATCAGGAATCCCCCTGGCAGCAATAAAAATTAGGAGAGGAAATATAAGTATTAGATCAAAAGAGCTATCCTATCCCTCTGAATGCGCACCAAACAACCACTTTGTAAAAACCATGGGCATAAACCCAAAGGAAGCATAGAAATGAATCCTGCCCCAAAGAAGATTCATGGTCATTTGCATTTAAATATTAGTTGTTATGAAAGAGAAAAGGTGCTCAATTAAAATTTAAATTTCCAATGGGAAGTCAATTGGTATTTCTTAGAAACATGGGCAAGAAGTACTATTTTGAAGTGAGGACTAGGAGCATTGAAATTACTGTGCTCTGCAAAAACAGGGATGTAAATTGGAGAGCATTCCCTTGCCAAAAAAATAAAGTACCAAATACATGTAAATTGATATTTATTCACTTTTTTAGTATTATTTATTTTTATTTAAGGATGTCAAGAATCAACTCTCCCAAAAGTTTAAGCATGGACAATGATTATTACTGAACACCCATGAATGATTTTATATTATTTCTAACATATCCCCTCACGCAAGAGCTCTTTGAGTTTCAAGCATGGGCAATGTACAGGCCTACCTACATGTGCTGAAATTCAACTTTTGATTAGAAGAATGGGGTGGCAAGACCACTTAATCATAGAGATTCTGATATCATGTTAAGAACCAACTCTCCCAAAAGCTTCAAGTGTTAGGGGAAGATCCACGAATGATTTTATATAATATTATTGATTGAGGAATTACCTTAATCAAATTAAGAACAATAATTGGGTTGCCATATCTCTTAGCAAGGTCTTCAAAATGCAATTTTGTTGCTTGGTATGTCGGATCATACCTCTGCACTGGAAGTCAAAACAGGGAGTAAAAGGACATCGAAACAAAGTTAGATGTATTATAACAACTTAAAATTCAACAATGAACAGGATAGATATTCGTCTCAACTATCTTCATACAAATTATGTCGGGCTTTGGGCTAAATCTTGATGCTTCTTGTGACCAGAAAAGTGGTATCGAGCCACGCATTTGCACAACTGAACTCATTTTGCCCTTGCAAGAGCCAGCATCTTCATCAAGGACAATCTGCTCTGTCTCAACATCATTAGCAACCCTCCCCCGATCATTCACTCCCCTTTTCAAGTAACTGCATAAACAATTCATGAAAAAAATATTAATCCAACCATTAATATTTTAGCAAGATAGACACAATGTAAAACCAAATTACTTCACAAAATACAGATAATTCATGACATCGAAGAATATTGTCACATTTAATTTAATGTAAAGAACCAATTCACCCCGAAAACTTAAGCCGTAAAGTCTATATTAATGATTTTGTATTATATTTCTCGAACATGTCCCTGCACACAACAGCCAATTGGGTTTGAAAGGCAAAAAATGCTAGACCCACCTACATGCACTAAGAAACTCCACAATATTTAATTATTTATTAATAGAATAGGGGACGATTAGAGTCGAACCCGTGACCACTTAGTCATAGAGGCTCTTATATTATCTTAAGAACCAATTCAATTCGAAAACTTAAGTTGTTATGAGAAAGTCACATCAATGGTTTTATATTATATTTCTCTAACAATTAACACTACATATACCAATCCAACCAACTCAAGATTGTTAATACAGAGAAAACAAGCATCAAACAACAAATGTTCAACGTACAATCGACTAATGTAACCTTTTACTCTAATGTAGATGATAGGACACAAAGGGAAAACTTTGATTCTACGACCACTGTAACAAGTAAAATCACCATCCTCCAGAACAAAACACTTGAGAACAATTAAAATATGACAGCAAATAATACTTATGTGGCAATTTATTTAATATAGAATAGGAGTCTCCCCCGTCGTAATAATAATAATCTCCGAGAAAAACAATCTAGTGCCACAAAATTCACCACATAAGAGATTCCTAGCATAGCACAGCAACAACTATGTTATTAATCATTATTTTATGACACCATATGATGCAAAGCCTATAACAACTCAAATATACACAATACATATGACCATTAACACAACTCAAATATACACAATACATATCACCATTATCACAACTCAAATATGCACAATACATATGACCATTATCACAACATCATTGCCTAAATAGTTACAAATCATATTTCTCCGAGCAACAAAAGAGAACTTAAGAAAAAAATCATAGAGGAATGATAAACTGTGTTAGGCGGGAGAATCACAACAAAGGCACCCCAATCTATACAACTTGTTTAAGACATAATGCCAAAGGCGTAGTCATGACTTAAATTGATTGCTTAGGAAATGCCAAGCCATGCCTTTTGGTAAAATGCAAACCACCGGGAAAAATTGGTGAGATAGACAAAAGAAATAAAGGCACGGTCCCAAGACTTAATGGGTAAAGATGCATGAGCAAGTAAGGTGAGACTCATCTCTACAATGTGCCTATGTTTCCTTTCTACCACTCAATTTTGGTGATGAGTGTGAGGACAAGTAATTATATGAGCTATACCAAGCTGTTTAAGGTGCTGATGAAATGGACGAAACTCTCCTCCCCAGTCAGTCTGAAATGCTTTTATGGACGACTGAAAATAGTTTGAAACGAGCTTGAAAATGGGTAAAGATTGTTAATGCTTCTGACTTTTGTTTTAAAGGATAAATCCATGTATAATGAGAATGAGCATCCACAAAGGATATGTAATAGGTAAAGCCCATGGTAGACTTAACTGGAGCTGGTCCCTATAAATCACTAAAAATCAGGTCAAATGGTTTTGCATAGATTTTAGTTGAAGGAACTAAATGCAGTCTATGGATTTTTCCTAAACAGCAAGCAGAGCAAAACTCAAAATTAGTTTTATTAGGAATGAGAATATTACAAGACTTCAAAACAAAATTTAGAGCATCAGTGTGAGGATGCCCCAATCGACAATGCCAAAGAGAGTACATATAGTTTGATTCTACAGAGTTCTTAACATCATAAGCAACATTTATTTGACACTGTGTAGTTACATCAGTGGGAATAACACCAGAAGCTATAGAATGACTACACAAAGGAATGAAACTGCATGAAACAGAATTTGAAGCAAAGTTGAGAAGACATTGCTGACTTGATTGCAAGACTTGAGTTATGAGAAAGATGAATTCCACGAAAATGATATTGGCCATCTGAACCCAAATCACCCTCTAGAAGTAATTCATGAGATCCCTGTGATTTTACACAGCAAGTAAGGGGGTGAAATTCAAAATAAACACCATTGTCTTTGGAAAACTTACTCACACTGATTAAATTCTTAGTTACGGAAGGAACAAGAAGCAAGTTATTAAGGTGTAAATGAGTGTGGTTGAAGTGGAGACTGAAAAGAAGAGGAACCCAAGGCATTCACTTCCAAACCTTGACCATTCCCTATGTACACTTGATCTGCACCTGACAATTGCGTGCTTTGCAACAGATTCTGAGGACTTGCAGTAACATGATGAGACGCACCTTAGTCTGGATTCCATTCTATTGCTCGAACATTTGAGGGAGATGGCAAAAGACCTTGTCCTTGTTGATGTTGAGCAAGGTTTTGAGGCTGATTGGTGGTTAGTAGGGCTTGAGGCTGATGCTGAGCAAGAGGCCTGATATACTGATAGGATCTTTGAAAGGCAAACTGAGTTGGAGCGAAAAATTGAGGAGACTCAGGTGGTGGAAGGTCAAGAACGAAATTCTCATCAAACCTGTACCAACATGTTTGAACTCCATGTCCAAACTTGTAGCAAAGTTGACATTGTACATTACTGCGTCCTCTACCTCTTCCTCCTCTGTTGTTACGAGCATAAGGTCTACCTCTGCCTCTACCATTGTTAGCACCATAAGATCTCAGATTATTCATGTTCTGGTCCTGATTCTGTGGTATAATCTCAAAAAGAGTACTGTCAGAAGTAGATCCGGATTCAGAAGTGTCTTTCTGATCAGTGGAAGTCTTCTGCACAACGTTTACAGTCATCGAGTCTGAGAGGAGGGACTCACTTTGCCTTGCAAGCATCATTTCATGAGACATCAGTTCAACTCTTAAGTTGTTGAAAGAGTAAGGATTTTCACGTGCTCGAAAAATGACGAAAGCGTTGAACTCAACAGGAAGTCCAACAAGTAGTAACTCAATTTGTTCTTTAATTGATATAGGACTTTTGATCGCTTTTAGCTCATTGCACAATGATTTCACACACCTAAGGTACTCAGCAACAGATCGTCCACCTGAAGATGAACGATTCTTCGTTGCTGTGTTTCCAGTAGAAGGAGACGGAAAGGGTGAAGCGGAAGCCATGATGAAGACGATTCGTACTAGGCCCTCAGAGAGAGAGAGAGAGCTCTGATACCATCAAAGAAACCAGAGGAAAACGAGAGAAAAAGAGCGAAGAAGAGAAGAGAGAGAAACTAAATAGTTCATATCTTTGATTAATGGATTGGAAGCTATGCATGTATTCTCTTTATAGATCTTTATACAGATGACACATCAGCTTGTTCTGTTATAACAATATGTAACTAATGGGACTAGGCTAATTACATAAATAACCCTATACACAGTGGGTACTAATAATATGTAAATTTTACATTTACATTTACTCTATACTAATATATATCATCTCACATCATAACATATCAAATCAATCCCAATTTCATATTATTTAATTGTTATTCTCTCTTTTCTTCCTTCCATACCTACATCTATATAATTTCAACAAAAACAATAGGTTGCTAAAAAAAGAGAAACATAAAACTAGAAAGGTCAAACCTAGGTTTATGAAAGAAGGAGGGGAATGTGGATAATAATAATAAAATTCCCTAATCATTTCCAAACCATATTCACCTTGCAAGGGAAATGTTGAGGTAAATATTAAGAGAAATGAACATATTTACTTTCCAAACCACTACAACAGAACTTCAGGATAAAAAAAGAGCACTAGAATGTTTCTATAAAACAGGTAATTATGATTACCAGATCAAGGTAATGGAAAATGAATGCGAGAAAATAGAAAGAGGAGAAGAGAAAACAGTATTTGTAATATTTTTTATTAGACGGGAATGAAAAAGGAGAAAAATAAAATGTACACAAGTACAAAAGTAATGAGAGAATGGGTATTAGATAAAGGTTGTCTTAAACACAAGCTATTTCAGAATAACGAGGAATGTGGAATATATAGGAAAGAGGGACATTAAAATGAGAGAGGTAGAAAGGTCAAAACAATAGCAAAGAACCATGGAAAGAAATAAAAGAAACTAAGAATATTCTCTTAGGAAGAAATAGAGAGAAAGAAATCATTATGTTTCCAATATGAATGAGGAACAAAGCAAATCTTCCCAAACTCTCCAATAGAGGAGAACCTTAGAGTGGTATCCATTGCAAAGAAAGAATAAGAGGCTAACCTGGTTTGTTGCTCCTCCTCCTTCAATCCTTCCCTGGACAAATCACAAGAAATAATTGCTTGCCTATGGGGGGGTAAAACTTAATATATAAACTGTTTAAGCTATCCAAAAAGTTTAGCTTGAAAGACACATAAATGTAATTCATCACTTAGAAGTAAATGTTTATATAAATTACACATTAAAAAAGCACATGTGCAATGAATTTTGAGGATGTAGATGCTCAGACATCAAGGCAAAAGCACGTAAGTACAACTACAACTTGATACATATTGCCTTCACATGATGAGATTTAGTTGATTAAACTCCCCATGCAACATAGTTTATGATTTTGAAACAACCAAACCCATATAGAATTGACTTGCAAGGAAATTCAAACCCTATCACATGATAGAACAAATTAAAATCATTCATGGGGAATTTATTATATGCAAGCAAATTCATTTTTACAGTTTGTGCCTAAAGTAATTAGTAGTCTACACTGCATGACCCCTTGATCCCCCCTTCACCATCCTTATTCTACAGCTTTTCATCAACTTGATTGTCCTGCAAGTGTGCGTGGTGATCCAGTTTCCAGCTTTGACACTTTGGAAATCAAATGTCCTTTAAAAATTTCATGCTTTTAGAAATCTGTATGGTCTTGATTCTATTCGTTTCTATAATCATTTAAAGAAAAGAGCACAATCACTGGACAACTTAAACTCTTTCTGGTAAATATTCCTACAAATTTGTCATTAGGTTCCTGTTCAGAATTGTTTCCCTAAAATTCATTTTTGTTTAGGAATTGTAAAGAACCAATTTAACCAAAAAGCTTAAGCGGTTGGGTGAGGGCCTTTTTAATGGTTTATATTATTCTCTAACACGCCGGACTTGAAGGGCGGATGATGCATCAGGCCCAGCCTACCAGTGCTAAGAAATTCCACAAGAGAAAGTGGGAGACAGTGAGGATCGAACCCGGGACATGAGGCTTTGATACCATGTAAAGAACCAATTCAACCCAAAAACTTAAGCTATTGGGTGAGGGCCTTTTTAATGATTTATATTATTCTCTAACAGGAATGAAGCACTTCCAAATAACAATGATTTGTTTGAGTATTGATACACATTGAATTAGTAACAAGGACAGTATTTAGGCATCAGTCTTTGTTACATTCGGACTGAAGTGTGTAGTTTTTCTCATGAACTAGTTGCTTTATGTATTTGAAACTGCAACAATCAAACCAAGAACTTTCATCCATCATAACAAAAGCTGATTGGCATTAAACCGAGGAGAATCTTCAAGTTTGAAGTCTAACAGCATCTTAAATGTAAGGTTGCATTTTGGTCAAAGAATGTTGAGCTAGGACAAGATACCACGTGATAATTAATAATTTACGGTGGTAGGGGACACTTTAATCCATCACATTTTCTAGTCAATCTGATAAGAACCAGAAGAATGGATTAGCACTAGGTCAGAGTCAGTTAGACAGTTGGATATATGTTTAGTTAGTTGTAGTTAGAATCTACCAAGGGGATAGATAGTTAGGCTCAGGCACTCAAGCTTAAGTAGCAGAAGCAAGGAAGCAAATAGGCATTCAGGAATTTAAACGTAGGAACTTGGCAGAGGCTTTGTTGTGAAAGATGTAGCTCTTTGTAAAGGAAAACCCTTGGAAGGAGAATTCTCTCATTAGGTTCTTCGTTTGTAATTCAATAGACACTACCACAAGGATTCTTTCTCCTTTTCATTCTCTGTTTTACACTTCTCTATCTTTGGAAATTCAGAACCATTTAGGGGTTCATACTTCCGTAACAATTGGTCTGACTTGCTGAATCAATTGAGGTGCTAAGCATCTAATCACTGCGATAAAGGGGCATAATGGAGGAGTATGTGCAGGAGTTTGAGGTGTTTGTATCCTAAGCATTAGAGACTATCAAAAATATGATCGGCTACTATTTAAGGAGACTACGGGCAGATGTGAGGCAAGGTGTGTACCCATGATCCCATGAATATTACCAAGACCATCAATTTAGCTTGGGATGTGGAGGAAGAGCTACGTACGACCAGATGTGTCACTGGAGAAGTGGAGGATGAGACAAGTGACGTAAGACTCTGCATTGGACTGCTATATGTGGCGGGTTGGATGGGCCAACCTGAGAAGTTGGACTCATTTTGCTACCTATTGCTATAATATAACTGACCACAAATCTGGTAGAGATTTAACAGCGAGCAATAAATAGAATGAACTAAATGACTAACTGGACTAATGAGCTATGATACAGTCATAGACAGTGACTCAGTCACATAATCATAAAGATATAGCGGAAATACTCTCGTATAGTCCCCCCTTCAAACTCATTGAGTTTGAACAAAGTAAATCAAGCCAACAACCTTGAGTTTGTCCTTAAGATGAAAGAATTGCAGCTTGGAGAAAGCCTTTGTGTGGACATCCTCAATTTGATCTTATGCTAGCACATGAGTGACAATTAGACTTTTATTGAGGACCTCTTCTCGCATAAAAAAAATATCAAGTTCCATGTGCTTAGTAAAAGAATACAAGACTAGATTGTGTGAGAGAGTAATTAGGCTTAGATTGTCATAGTGAATGACTGGAGTGTGAAAAGGAATGTGTAACTCAGACTAAAGGGTTATAATATACAAGACTTCAATTGAGGTTGAGGTAAAGCTATTGTATTCCGTTTTAATGCTAGAGCATGATAATAGGGAATGCTTCTTGGAGGACCAAGAGATTAAGTTGGGGCAAAAAAAGATAGCAAAACTTGATGTGGACCTGCATTCATCAAGATCTGAAGCCCAATCTGCATCCCAATAAGCTTGAAGAGAAAAAGGCTTAAGTGTAAAAGCTAGTTTCAGCAGCAAACCAATAGTGAGTGTCTTGCAAGTAGGGCAGGATGTGCTTGCCTACTTTCCACTGAATATCTAGAAGTTGAGCCATGAGTTAGCATACTTTGTTAACCAATAAGACCAGCGCCCATACTCAATGTTACAGTAAATATTCTATTATCGTTTGGATGCAATGCAACTTTGTTTACATCTGAGTATGACAAGTTTCAGAATGTGTGTTGTAAGGAGCTTGATACATCTGTTGTACTTGTATTTATCTAAAATTTGGCTTTAAATAGAGCTTAATGGCATTGTATGATCCATGTAGTTAAGGGTGTGAATAGGCTAGGATATGCTACACTTTAGTCTAAATATGTCGGGTCTATGTAGAATAATATTTTGAGCTTGGCTTGACATATGAGCCTAGTGTAGACTAAATTATAATCCTAGGTTGGCCAATTAGCCTATTTAAACTTGTTAGACCAATAAAAATTTGAAAGAATAAATAAAATAATATATCTTATTATTTAGATCATAATTTTGTTTTATTTTATCTAAAATAAATTATATGATATACTCTGGGCTACAGGCTTGTAGGTCAGGCCTTTTAAAAGTAGGCTTACAACTTGTTTTAGACATAAGCCTATTCTATTTTACTAAACTTACAAGGTCAGGTCAGGCATAATGTAGGTTCTTGATAGGCTATTGGACCTATTTACACCCTTTCATGTAGCTAACTTAGGATAATGCTTAATTATTGTTGATGTTGAATTGGGAACCTCATTCATATATAAAGGAAGCTCTAAACAATCAAATTTATCCTAGTCTTATAGGACAATCCATGAACATATTATAGGATTAACAATATATTGTCTTGCGCTTTATAAACTTGCACATCAAATGTAGGATAGGAGTAAGACTTACAAGGATACCCTATACCTATATTATCTTGAAACATTTAATTTTCCTCCATTATACCACAAAACACACCAAAAGCAGCTTTTGGTTAGACATGGTCTCTAACCAGTATTTTTCACTTTTGATGGAATTATAACTATCACCCAAACTATCAAACACTACCTTGTGGAGTTGACCAGTCACATGAACTCCATAGAAAATTGCTGGAGTAATAAGATGACATTTTGGAAACATTTTTACTGTATAGATAGTTCCATTAATCTTCAATCATGGAGGAGGAGCAATATAAAGTTTTATATATTAAGAAAAGAACAATCATATATGACCACAAATTTACCAGGACACATTTAAAGAAGAAGTTTAAGTATAATCATGAAAGCTTAGAAAATATTTACCTAATTTAAATTATCACAATGTTTTTATGACATCTGAATCAATGGCACAAAAAGTGAAACAAGAATGAAATATCAAAACAAGAACATACCGTGTCCCTGCAAAATGTCTAGATCGTCTAGAAATCAAGGAAACACTGAAGTCCCTCCCAAAGATTGATAGACGAATCTGCCATTTTTAAAATCCTAAATTGGTTATACAATGAGAATCGCTATGGATGACAACAAAATCAAGTGATCGAAGGAAAAAAAGGGGCAAAGAAATATGACTACATATATATATATACACACACACAACATTTTGATTGTATGTCAGAATAGTTTAGAGTATCTTACATTATCTTCTCTCTTTTTTAGTAAAGAGTATCTTAAATTATCTTTTATGAATAGTTTCCTTATTTCTTCATATTTCATTATTTATTTCCTTATTTAATTAAAAATGGAAATCTAATATTAGCATAAATAAGGATTAGTGCTCTGTAGCTTGTATCACATCATAAAACATCCTTTACAACAATAATTATATAATTTTATTATTCAAAGTGTTTGTTTTCCTCTTTCTATACCTAAACCCCAATAATTTTAACATGCTATCACAACGTTACCATCCTCCATGACATGTTTCACAACGATTCTGCTGTCAAATTTTCTAAAAATATGAAACTCTATTGTAATAATGTCATTATCTCAATGATTCTTTCCTTTTCTCTTTTGACACACCCTAAACCTGTTGCGCCAACTGCCCACCGGAAAATATTTCCAAACCCATCGTGCCTACAGCATTGTGGTCCTTTTCTCCTCCCCGTGCCTCAATACCAATGATCATGCTGATGACTTATTTTTTACCAATGAGCTATACGGTGCTGGAGTGCTAATGAATTGGTTGTGATTTATACCAACCTCCCCTTATCACTAATGAGTCGTGCCAGCAATGAATTTAGCATTGTTGTGATGCAGATCAGCCTCAATTTCAAATTTTTTGGTTCTTTTTTCTTATGGTTTGAAGTTTTCAAATGTTCTTGATGAACTTGGAGAAATTTTAGTTCTTGTTGTGTATAGTTGTTTGCTAGGGCATTTTCACTAATGATCATTGCAATAAAGTCACTTCTTCCTTGGTCATGCAACATTTCAACCAGCTATTAAGGGTAATGATAATTTCAGTCATCTTGCTGAGTTGCCATCCCAACAATTTTCATCTTTCTGACATATCCAACATCCCTGAGTTGTTTTTCCATCCATGTTTTGTGGAGATCAGATTATATTGTTTAGTTATTTTTCAATTTTAAATGGGTAATCTGTAACAAACTTAAAGTTTTGTAAGCTTTAGTTTAAGGGGAATAAGAATATATGAAAAATATCTCATAATTTAAAATAGTTTAGAGTATCTTATATGATCTCTTAGTAACAATTTTTTTATTTCTTCAAATTTCATAACTTATTTCCTTATTTAATTAGGATTTGAAGCCTAATATTAGTAAAAATAGAGATTAGTACTTTGTAACTTGTATCATATCATACCGCATCCTTCACAACAATATTAATACGATTATATTATTCTGAGTATTCGTTTTACTCCTTTTATACCTAAATCCCTACAATTTCAACAATATGTACATATACATATATAGACACTATATAATCACACAGATAATTATTTTTCCAAAAGGCAACAAGTTATTGGAATGAAACATTCAAATATCTCTTATGAGGCATAAGAGATTATTTCTATCAAAAGACATTATTGAATGAACTAAATTTCCCAAGAGTTGCTGCATTATTGTATGGACACCGAGCAGCAAGCATGAACTCTAATATTCCCATCGGTCGCTAGCCAGAATTATAATTTCTTCGGTTCCCGCCTATTATAAATAAGCTGTTCATTTAGTAATTGACTATTGAACCCATCCACTTGTTTATTCTATCCCAATAATCCCAATTCCCAATAGAAATGAAGTTCAGATAATGTTCATCTTGCTTTAATAGCAGGTATTTATCATGCCCGAAATTAGAGTATGTAAGATCACATTGAACAAATAACAAACTATCATCGATGAAAGACAGCAGAAAGGAAGCGACATACCTGCCTAAAATGGCCATGAACTAAAGCTATAGTCCAAATGGTGTTATTGCATCTTGATCTGATCGATTGTGTTAAATAAGCATTCCAAACAAACATATTATCATATGGCATCCCTCCCTCTTGATTGGACAAGATGTTCTTTTGCAAGCTTTGCATTATAGGGTAAGTGTAACTAAAGAAAAAATCCTTGGTCAAATCAACACTAGACAAAAGCTTTCTGTACCTGCGGTAAGAGGAAGTTGTTTTGGAGTTGAAGTTATAGAAATGAAGAAATTTCAATAGCAGTTGTTAGATTTGGTAGTAGTAGACCCAATTACCTGAGCTCAGATTTAGAATGAGCTAAATCAGATTGAATTGAAACATGTGGTATGGTTATCAATTGACTCTCGATGATGCTATAGATTGCATGACCACATATAGAACCGATTTGTTTGCGCTTAGTAACGAGAATCAAATAATAGGACTCGAGAAACTTGATGCAGCCTAGAGAAACAAGAGAATCATCAATTGCAAGATTTATTTTATTTTATTTTATTTTATTTATTAAAAAAAAGAAATAGTTAGAATTGAGTTGATATAGAGTTAGTTTACTAACCGGCAATCCCAAAAACCTTAGCCACGAAAGTGAGGCCGCCAGTGGCCTTGTTACCTTCAGCAATCCGCTGAAGCAAGCTCTTGATTTCCTGGGGCGAATATAATACAGGGTCTTGGCTGATATTCAGATCGGACGGCTCTGATCGATCAATTTTCAATACCTGAAAGAACCTCTTGTTCCGATCACTCCCGATCAGGTAAAACCTCTGCTTCCTTGCAAACAAACAAACAAACACAAATCAATCAAAGTGATGTTTGATGTTTCCAGTTAATTAATACTCTATCTTTGTTACCGCTCTGGTTTCGTAGAGTCTGAACTTCTCGAGGGCGTAAGAGTCAGGATCCACTTCAGGATCAATGGAAGGGTGAACTTTTGCCGTTGATGATGATGATGATGTTGATGCCATATTCTTATTCTCCGATTTCGCCATCTATCCACTGTCGAATATCTATTTCTAATCTTAGGTTTCGCTTCGCATTCCCCAACACATTCAATTCATTTCCAATCCTTTGCTTCCTTTCTTTCAACTTTAAATACTTTCCGCTGGGAATGGGTCTATAGGGATTACGGTAATGGATAATAATAATAATAATAATAAATATTAACAAAATTTGAAAACAACGCCAGGCCACAACTGTCATCCCAACGCGCGATTTGCTACCTTATTAGCCAACCATTTTTATTTTTTATTTTTATTTTTACAAATATTTCAATCGGTTCATTGCTTCGCAACTAATCCGATTCGGGACGGGTCCAGGATTAAGACTTTAAACCTTCTCAAAGATAGTACTGAAAAGATTCGAACACATGTTCTCACCCCATCCAATTCCAGTATATTTGTATTATGAGTACATCAAATATGCAAGTTTAAGAAAAAAAATATTAATGTATTTTAATGATTTTATTTTCTTTTTATATCATATATTTGTTGGGTTTCCTCCTTCAATGCTAAGCCCAAGTCCATTTGAGGGGTTTCCTAAAAACCCTAACCCTAATTTCCACCTCCTCTATATATACTCATTAGTTGAGGGTGGATGCTAGGTCAGATTTGAGAAGAACAAATTTGAGAGAAAAATTATTTGATTGTTTGAGTAAAGCTTTATGCTTTGCATTTGAGAGATCTCTAGAGAGAGTTTGAGTGAAACATCTCTAGGGTAGTTTGATTATCACCATTGTTGGAGAGGTTGAGTTAACCACCACATTGGTGTATTTGATTATTTGTAACCATTATTTTCATAGTGGATTTCTGATCTGGACTAGGTCCCGTGGGTTTTTACTTCTTCATTGGAGAAGGTTTTCCCACGTTAAATCTGGTTGTGTTCTTCTTCTCTCTCTCCTGTTTTCGTTTTGATTTTTCCGCTGCGCTGCCTGACCTGGTGAAGTTCAGGCTGAGGTATTGCCGAGATCTGAGATCAGGATCTTGTTGATTGACTTCCGCACAAAGGCCCCTGAGCCGAGCTAGAGGGAACCGAGTTTTTCCAACTGTGGTATCAGAGCCCGAGTTCGACGGGTTCTGAGGGAAACGAGATGAAGACCAGTGGCATAACTCATGATGGAGATATGTTTAAGTTGACCGCAGACAACTTCACTTATTGGAGACCGATGATGGAAGATCATCTCTCCTGCAAAGATCTACATGAGCCCATTATCCTTGATGAGAGACTGGCAGGCAAAACAGATAAGGAGTGGGAGATCCTGAGTCGGAAGGCGGTAGCCACGATCAGGAAATATATTGATAAAAGCCTCTTTGAGCACGTGTCCGAATTCACGAACGCGTATGAGTTGTGGACGAAATTAGAGTCCATGATTCAGAAGAAGACTCCCAGGAACAAAGCACATCTGGTTCGCCGACTTGTTAAGCTTGAATACAAGGACGGCATGAGCATGATTGAACACCTGAACACCTACAAAGGTATTGCGAATCAGCTGTCAAAGGCTGATATGAAAATTGATGAAGAATTGCAGGCATTGCTGCTGTTGAGCTCGCTGCCAGAAAGCTGGGATACTCTGGTGGTGACCCTGAATAACTCGACTCCAGATGGAAAATTGAAGATGGATGTCGTGACAGACAGCCTCCTGGGCGAAGAATCTAGGAGAAGAGAACGAGGTACTTCGAGTACGTCTGAGGCCAAAGTTGCTGAGAACAAAGGGAAATCTTACTCCCGTGGTAGAAGTAAGAGCCGCGGTAGAGGTCGTGATAGACGAGAAAAGTCCAGAGGTCGGTCAAAGCCGAAATATGAGTTGAAGTGTTTCTACTGTGGAAAGACAGGCCATAAGAAGCCAGACTGCTGGACCCTTCAGAATGATGAGAAGAACGGCTCTGTGAAGCCGGATCAGATTATTCCCAAGAAAAGGGAAGAAAAGAGCACCACTGCGGTGGCTGCAAATCCTGATGCCGAGATATTCCTCCTTGGTGATGATAATTATTTGAATGTTGCATATGATGACTGCACCTGGATTGTTGACTCTGGTGCCTCCTTCCACGTTACTCCACACAAAGGTTTTTTCTCCTCTTATCGAGGTGGTGATTTTGGAGTCGTGAAGATGGGAAATCAAGTGACCAGCAAGATTGTTGGTGTCGGTGATGTAACTCTGACCACAGATGTCGGATGCCGACTTGTGTTGAAAGATGTGAGGCATGTTCCTGACATGCGTTTGAACCTAATCTCGGTAGGCAAGCTTGATGATGCCGGGTTAGTGAACTACTTTGGTAGTGTGAGATGGAAGCTGGCCAAGGGAAACTTGGTCGTGGCCCGAGGTAAGAAGGAAGGCTCCTTGTACGTGATGCAAGGAAAAATCAATGGCGGAGAAGCCAATTCTGTTCGAGATGAACCTAGCTTGGAGCTATGGCACAAGCGCCTCGGCCACATGAGCGAGAAAGGGCTACAGATCCTAAACAAGAAAGGATTACTGACCGGGTTGAAAGGCCAAGCGTTGGAGAGTTGCACGCACTGCCTAGCTGGAAAGCAGCACCAGGTTTCTTTTGTGAGACCGGATCAACCAAGACGACGCAAGTATATTCTTGACCTCGTCCATACTGATGTCTGCTCCATGTCGGAAAGATCCCTTGGAGGAGCTCAGTACTTTGTTTCATTTATTGATGACCATTCCCGCAAAGTGTGGGTATATTTGTTGAAGTCTAAAGACCAGGTACTCCAATCCTTTAAAGAATTCCATGCTATGGTTGAAAGGGAGACTGGCAAGAAATTAAAGGTGGTCCGATCTGATAATGGTGGTGAGTATTGCGGCCCATTTGATGCATACTGCAGAGCGGCCGGGATTCGACTTGAGAAGACGCCCCCTAAGACACCTCAGCTGAATGGACTGGCTGAGAGGATGAACAGAACAATTGAAGAGAAGGTACGAAGCATGATATCCAATGTCGGGTTACTGAAATCATTCTGGGGAGAAGCCGTCAAAACTGCCTCTCACCATCACGGCCACTTGAAGGAGAAATTCCAGAAGAAGTCTGGACAGGTCGGAAAGCGGCCTATAATCAACTGAAAGTGTTTGGATGCCGAGCTTTCGTGCATATCCCTAAAGATGAAAGGGCCAAACTTGATGCGAAGACAAAAGAATGCATCTATCTTGGTTCGCCAAGATGTGAGTTCGGGTTCCGACTTTGGGATCCAATCAATAAGAAGATCGTGAGAAGTCGAGATGTGATCTTTCATGAGCATGAGAACATTCATGACATCTCGAAGCCCAAAGTCAGAGTTACTGTCAGACGAGAAGAACCCATCCCTCCTGTCTGAGATGAAGCAGGGGGAGAAAATCAAGAAAATGAAGAAAATGATGATCAGCAACAAGCTGAAGATGAACAAGACACTGAGGTCCGAGTTGATGATGAGATTCGGGATGAAAATGATGAACCGGGTTCTCAAGCTGAAGAACAGCCGAGATATCCAACTCGAGAAAGAAGACCCTCTACGATATACCCATCTGATGAATACACCGTAGTTGCTGAAGACGGTGAGCCTCAGAGTTATGATGAGGCTGTGACGAGCTCAGAGAAAGAAGAATGGGAAAAGGCAATGCAATACGAGATGAAGTCTCTGCACGAGAATCAGACTTTTGAGCTGACTGAGTTGCCTAAAGGAAGATGAGCTCTGAGGAATAAATGGGTCTACAAGATTAAGAATGAAGAGAACGGGCAAAAATCGAGATACAAAGCCCGGATTGTAGTGAAAGGCTGCAATCAGAAAAAAGGAGTTGATTTTGAGGAGATTTTTTCTCCTGTGGTGAAAATGACCTCGGTCCGAACCGTGTTAGCCATGGCGGCTTCGATGGACCTCGAGGTAGAACAAATGGACGTGAAGACGACATTTCTTCACGGTGATTTAGAAGAAGAAATATATATAGAGCAACCTGAAGGATTCCAAGCTCCAGACCAAGAAGACTTGGTATGTCGATTGAAGAAGAGCCTCTATGGCTTGAAGCAAGCACCTCGGCAGTGGTACAAGAAGTTTGAATCATTCATGACTGATCACAAGTTTGAGAAGACTGAAGCCGACCACTGCGTATTTATGAAGAGGTATGAGGCCGGAGATTTTCTGATTTTGTTGTTATATGTTGACGATATGCTTATTGTAGGGAAAGATAAATCGAGGATAGCCGCCCTGAAGAAGGCGTTGAGCTCGTCCTTCGCAATGAAGGACCTCGGCCCTACAAAGCAGATTCTCGGAATAAAGATTATCCGAGATAGACAGAAGAAGCTACTGTGGCTGAGTCAAGAGAAATATATTGAGAAGATTTTGAAGAGATTCAACATGGACAAAGCCAAAACAGTGAGCACCCCCCTTGCCGGACACATAAAGCTGAACCAGAAGCAATGTCCGAGATCTGATGAAGACAAAGATGAGATGATGAAGGTCCCTTACCAATCTGCCGTCGGAAGCTTGATGTATGCAATGGTTTGCACTAGACCCGACTTGGCGTATGCTGTTGGAATGGTAAGCCGGTATTTGTCAAACCCCGGCAAAGAGCACTGGGAAGCAGTGAAATGGATCTTCAAGTACCTCCGAGGTACGACCGACTTATGTCTCAGATTTGGAGAAGGCAAAGCCGAGTTGCAAGGCTACTCGGATTCTGATTTAGGGGGAGACGCCGACTCGAGGAAGTCGACTACAGGATATACGATGAGATTTGCCGGAGGAGCTGTCTCTTGGCAATCAAGACTTCAGAAATGTGTTGCACTATCGACAACTGAGGCTGAGTACATTGCCGCTACTGAGGCAAGCAAAAAGATGCTGTGGATGAAGAAGTTCCTTATGGAACTCGGCCATGACCAAGACAAGTACGAGCTGGGTTGTGACAATCAAAGCGCAATCCATCTTGCGAAGAATTCGACCTATCACTCCCGCACCGGGATGTGGTGGAAGGTGGAAAGCTCGAACTCGTCAAGGTGCACACTGAACAAAATTGGTCCGACATGATGACAAAGCCGGTTCCAGCAAGAAAATTTGAAGACTGCTGTGAAGGAGCCGGGTTGATGCTGAAGCCGACGCATTGAAGTCAGAGGGGGAGATTTGTTGGGCTTCCTCCTTCAATGCTAAGCCCAAGCCCATTTGAGGGGTTTCCTAAAAACCCTAACCCTAATTTCCACCTCCTCTATATATACTCATTAGTTGAGGGTGGAGGCTAGGTCAGATTTGAGAAGAACAAATTTGAGAGAAAAAATTATTTGATTGTTTGAGTAAAGCTTTATGCTTTGCATTTGAGAGATCTCTAGAGAGAGTTTGAGTGAAACATCTCTAGGGTAGTTTGATTATCACCATTGTTGGAGAGGTTGAGTTAACCACCACATTGGTGTATTTGATTATTTGTAACCATTATTTTCATAGTGAATTTCTGATCTGGACTAGGTCCCGTGGGTTTTTACTTCTTCATTGGAGAAGGTTTTCTCACGTTAAATCTGGTTGTGTTCTTCTTCTCTCTCTCTCCTGTTTTCGTTTTGATTTTTCCGCTGCGCTGTCTGACCTGGTGAAGTTCAGGTTGAGGTATTGCCGAGATCCGAGATCAGGATCTTGTTGATTGACTTCCGCACAAAGGTCCCTGAGCCGAGCTAGAGGGAACCGAGTTTTCCCAACAATATTTTATTAAAATACTTTATATCATGTTATAGAAAAAATGTTAATTTCATAAATAAAATTTTTATCACTTCAACTTTTTTTTGGAAAAAATAATATTTTTTATATAATAATGACTCTGAAATTTAAACTTATAAGTTATAACTTCACCTAAATTATTCTAACCTCACTTTTTTTAGTAAAATCGCGAGTATTAAACACATTTTATATACGATTTTAATTTTTAATATTAATTTTATGAATTATACACGAGTGATGGTTGCAAGCCACATGTATAACTACTATAAGTCAATTTAGATTCAAAATACCAGGCATCCTGGATGTCTTCCAAAAAGTAGAGAAAGATCAGTGTTTTAAAATCCATCCCATTTTGGGATAGATTCCACCGAGTCATTGACCCTTTCTCTATTTGAGAATTAGGATCAGCAGTTAGACCTTGCATGCATGTTGCCCAGCATGCATGTTGACCCTTTTGCCTTTCAAATAGTTGAACACATGACTCCCGAGATAGAAGGGTCATTGCTTTTTTAAACAAAAAAATTTACACACGAAAAAAAAACACCTTTTGGTGTCAAAAAATAAAAATAAAACAAAAATTCGTTATTGCTTAGATTTAAAACTAAATCTGAAATCTGAATCCTTCTTCTTCTCTTCCGATATTCTCTCCAACATCCAGACTCGATCTCTCTGATCCGGTGATCTCCTCTGTCGTGATGGTGGTTCCTCCTATCATCTTTGGTCTTCTCTCTCTCTCTCTCTCCTCCGCCTTGTTGATTCTTCTCTCCCTACTATTGATTCGTCATACCGTAGGTGCATAAGAAGGACAATGAGGGTCTGAGTTGGATGATATAACTTTTCATTAACTCTATTGGAATATGTGTTTTATACTTTGATAGTTTGATACTTTCATTAGCTTATGTAATATTGACTTGTGGATGTAATCAGTTGAATTATGTTAATTATATTTTGAATATTTGATGATTGGTGGCTTGATTTTTTGAATTTTTCATGTAGGATATACATTAATATTTTTTAAGGGAAAAATATTTGTCATTTTAAAGGATATAATTTTGTATCATTTTATATCCTAACCGTTGATTTCTTTCCAACGGTTGGGATTTATTCGGTCAAATTTATTAATTAATTAGTAATTCACAATAAAATCTATTAAATCCTAATTGTTGATTGTCAGAAATCAACGATTAACATCTAAAATGACATAAAGTTAGATCTTTTAAAGAGACAAATATTTTTTTTTCATTTTTTAATGTATAAAATTGGGTCGAAGAAGTAACTCCATGATACCGAGTTGAACCTGTGACCCTTACCTCGGCCAAATCAATAGTTAGGCCGAATTTTTAAACACCGATTTTAATTGCTATATTAGTACTCATACCGTTACATCTTAAAAAAAATGATCTATGCCATTTATTTTAGTTAGAATTATAATTTTCAATTTAAAAATGAGAGAGAAAAGAAAAGAAGAGAAAAAGAAAAAAGAAGCACCACACATATTCGAGAGAAGGGAGAAAACAAAAAAACAAAAAACTGTTTGTTATGAATTATCCATTTGTTCCAAGAGAAGCGATACACGAGTGAACAGGAAAAATGTCCCATAGCTCTGTTTTCTGCAACCGCTTGGCGCCTCGACCTCCACTTGAGCCAAGCATGCACCAGAGTCGAAGACAGAGCACCATCACTGCTTTTGCTACAAAATCTGGAGGTGGAGGATTTTCATTTAATTCGGTGTGTTCTTGAGCTCATGAAACTATAATTAATCAAGAGGCCCTGCAATTTCTGGATTCACAAATTAAATCCAATTCAGAATAAGTTATCTGTTTGAATCACAATATAGCATGCCTTTCAGACCTTACTCCATATTGACTTTATGCTATCTGCAGATACTGAAAAGTTGTGGAACATGTGAAGGAAAAGGGGCCATCGAATGTCCAGGATGTAAGGTGCTGGTGCTATCCTTTAAGCCTGTTCCGTCCTTGCCTAATTGGATTATGTATTTATTTATTTTTATGTCTCTTTCCCTCATTTAGTTAGATATTCAACTTATATACATATTATTACTATAATTAAACCTTAGTACATATGCAGTCTCTTTCCGGCTAGGACTAATGGTGTCTCTAAATCTCCCCTGAAAGGATCGTTGTAGATTCAACCTACTTATTTATTTATTTAAAGTAAGCGAGCAAGTTTCTAAATTTAATCGATGCTTTATGCCATTTCACTTGAAAAGATGAAAAGATTGTTGTTAGTAGCTCTCTCTCTCTCTCTCTCTCTATATATATATATATATATATATATATATATATATATATATATATATGTATACATCAAGTGAAAACTTTGTGTTTAATCTATTCTTGATTTTATCCATCTTATTATTAACGAGTAAGCTAGCATCTTTTTATATTTATTTTATTTTGGTATTTGAGCTAGCATATTTATTTGCAAGGTGCTTATGGAGAGTACTATTTCCTTATTGTTAGAAAGCTTTTAAAAGCTGGTTGTTATTTTCGAGTGTAACAGGGGACGGGTAAGAATAAAAAGAATGGAAATATATTTGAACGCTGGAAGTAAGTTCTTCTCCCTTGCATTCTTTGTACCGCATCGCATGTATATATATGAATTGTATGCCATTTTATTTCCCTCGTTTAAAATCAGCTTCTGACATGCATCTATTGGTCTTAGATGTTTTGACTGCCAAGGATTTGGACTAAAGAGTTGCCCCAGCTGCGGAAAGGGCGGGTTAACACCAGAACAAAGAGGAGAAAGATAGGAGCTTCAAACCAAGCAATGTTCTCTCAATTGCGTGTGGAATTTTAAAAAGTCTAGTGTGAGAATATATACTTAAATACCTATTTTGCATTAAAACGTTTAAATGAATTAACAAACTTATTTTTAAATGAGTCAATGCACTATATAAATTATATTTTACAAAAAAAAAAAAACAGAAACTAGTTTACTATATAAAAAATTAAAGTGGGAAAATGCATTAAGTAGTTAGAAGGTAGGCAAGGGCCTTGGGGGATAAGTTAGCAGCCCAGAATTAATGATGGGTTTGTTGTTGCAAAAATGCACCCACTTTGATTATTTTCCTCGCATTATCATTATTCTTCATATCCATCCCCGCAACCCTCATCCTCCAAGCTTGGCTGGCCTTTTCTTCGCTCTTAAATTAATTCAAAGCGTTTTCCTGCAATCTTATTCCTTTCCTTTCCTCTCCTTTCAATCACAATTGATGATCATCCAACTTATCCGTCAAGCTGTTCCAACTTCTCAAATCAAAGTGTTCATCCTCAACCATGAAAGAAAAGAGATCTCTAAAAAGGCCTTTTATCCTTAGCAACCCTTTTGCCGGTAACACTGTTAAAGACTGTTCTAACTTATCCCTAGAAATTAAGCGCTTTTTGATTCATTATTGAATTATCCCTAGATTATGACTAGTTCTATTTAGGACCTGCTAACGCATATCGAGAGAGAATTTAAAGAAAGGAGTGCTTTCTTTACAATCCCATTAGCATTATAAACAATTTAAACAAACAGGTCGTGATTTAAATGAACAATATAGAACAGTTGTAAGTAACTACAATAAAAAGCACGAGCGTCGAGCTTTTACGGTGCAGTTTTTTTTTTTAGTATAACTTACATCCTCCTCAATAAATTTAATCATCCAAAGGACCAAAAGCTCGAGCACAAACCAGAATTTCCCACAATAAAAAACCCTTATACGAGAAGGGATTTTGAATCGATTTAAAACGAACAGCTATTGATCATTTATATGACCAAAAATAAAAATCCCTTTTTCTTAGGATTCTAACTGATTCTATACACCACGTTGAAATCTCAAGCTACTTTGATCCAATTGGGTACCCCCCACTCTTTAATATTTACGTGAAAATTGTAATAGAGAAAATGGATAAAAGTCGGAATTTATCGTGATAAAGTTAGCATTTAGAACATTAGTATTCTTCAATTCTTATATATAGCATCTTCCATAAAACAAAGCCTGAAGCCTGAAATCATGCATCGACTGTCAAAATGGGAGAAAATCTGAAGTTTTAAGTTTCAATTTCGTTGGCCACATTGGAGGTGCAAACACTAGGTAGGAAGAGGAGCATACGAGACAAATAGCAATGCGAAAGACGAACCTCTAAGATCAGCATCACAACCCAAACTTAAAGACTAGGGAACTAGTGCCAAATGAGCAAGATGCTTTCAAATTTAAAAATACTCTAAATCAGGATCACCATACATAATTTAATGTAAGGATATCCTCAGAAATAGAGGAATTTCGTTCCAAAAATTCTATGACATTCTTGAAGGGTAAAAAAAATGTAATCTCATTTAACTCAGATGAAGTCTAAACACAATTCACTTGCAATGATATTAAATTTGATCATAAAAATTGTAAAAGACTCCAACAATTCCCTCACCATCCAATCCCACAATGGAAACTGCACTTTGGCTTAAGGATGTCATTCAGATTGGGTATGAAATTTTCTAACTCGTCACACACCAACTCAAACAAAAATTCAACTAGTATACAGAGGGCTGCTAAAAGTTTGTAGGATTAGTATGAATATAAAGAGGTACTGAACTCATTTCAGAATAGTCAAACAAAAATTTCCAGAAAGCAGGAGTTTTTTTATTTTATTTTTTTTCCTCCTCAGCAGCAAGAAACAAATTAGAAACCATGACCAACAAAATGCACAAGAACCACATCAAGCAATTGGAAGCTCACCAGAGTCACTTATAACCACCTTCTTTCTAGGACGGTCACCCCGATCTGTCTCCTGTGACTCGATCAACCTAACAATGTCCATGCCTTCCAAAACTTGGCCAAACACAACATGCCTCTGATCCAGCCATGGTGTCTGCAAATTCATCATACAAGTGGATTATGTCAAAACCAAGGAACATTAACAATTTCCTCTTAGTTTACTAGATATTATGTTTTTTTAACTTTTCATCATAAATCTTAATCAATATTAGTTGTAGATGGCATGTGGTACTTTAATTACAATCTAATTTAAAATTGCTGTCTTTTATATTTGATATTTTCACATATGAATATGGAGTAAAAAGTCTTATCAATATTGTACAGAAAAATGTGCCAAAAAAAAAAAGAGATGAGATGTAGCGGCCCATGAGATTAATATGGTCCAGAAGCTAGGCACAAGGTACAGGGTAGCAGCAGACCCAATAGGATCAGGGGGAGGCTGAACTACTTGGATGAGTACCAGACTTATACCAGGAGCCCACGAAGCTAGAATATGCCAAGTTTACCTTCTTCTTCTTTTTCTTTTACGATAGTACTTAGTTATTTTTAATTGTTTGAGTAATTTTAGTTTGATTATGATCAAGTAAAAACTCTTGTCAGTAGTATATATGGAACGATTAGTAATGAAATGGGCATGAAGAAGCTATGACTTCCTCTTCCCACTCGTCTCCACCTGCTCTCTCTCTCCCTCTGCAACTTTACTCCCTTTAAACCCTAATACCATTTCCCATCTCTGATTTCCTGCTAATCTCCCTACATGAGCTAAGGTACACTGAAGATCAGGCTCATTTAACATGCATGCAGAAAAGTTCCCAATGAAGTTAAAAGTGGATACCAGTTGCACAACAAACATGTCATTTTTAAATAGGCAGGAATCTAAAATGTCAAAACAAACATCGAATCAGGAATATTGCATATTTCTCATTCAATCAAAGCATTTCGGCTCTTAAATCATCTTTTTTTCTCCCTCCTCCTCTTGATGAGGTGGCCAGCTGTTTTTTTCCGCGAGGATGGGGAAGGGTTAAAATGCTGCTGTCTCTTCACTTCTCTAACCCCAAGCTTAGTGGATTTTGCCCAGAACAAACATGGACAATTACAAGTATAAAGAACAGGAACATACCTTCACAGTGCATATGAAAAACTGACTCCCATTTGTGTTGGGGCCTGCATTTGCCATGCTAACAACTCCTGGTCCAGTATGAGACACTACAGATATTCTACATATCAGCATTATATTTGCAATATTACTTCAGCTGAATATTCAGTATGCAATACTGTTGAGAAATATAGTCTCACATTGGTTGTATGGACAACTAATGTGAGGTTTATAAGGCCTTGGGCACTCCCACCCTTAGAGCTAGCTTTTGGGGTGGTGACCTCAAGATTCTTAACATGGTATCAGAGCAATCGAAATCTCACCGCCTCCCACTTTCTTTGTAGTGGAATTTCCATATGTAGGTGGGCTTGTATGTTGTCCACCCTTCAAGCCCAGTGGGCTCTCGTGGGACTAGCTTTTGGGGTGGTGACCTCAAGGTTCTTAACATGGTATCAGAGCGTTCGAAATCTCACCGCCTCCCACTTTCTTTGTAGTGGAATTTCCACATGTAGGTGGGAGTGCCCAAGGTCTTATAAACCTCACATTAGTTGCCCATACAACCAATGTGGGACTATATTTCTCAATAAATACGAGGGTAAAAAAAAATGCAGAAATCTTACACAAAATTTAAGCACCTAAAATGTTTGACTGGTATTTATTTAATAATTGCCAACCAGAAATGAATGCAAGTGAAACATCCTGGAGAGGTTATGGAATGTTTTCAGCAGCAATCCTTTCCTTATTTAAATTATTAAATGGTAATAGTTTCCTTTAATACACTTCAAACGACAACATCCAGATTGCTGAAAACACAGCCCGTTTGGATGAACTTAAATAAAAAAATACTTTTAAATATCTATTTTCAAAAGTTTAAGCTATTTTTGCATTTGGATCAATATCTAAAAGCACTTTTAAATAATAAACAGTATTTTAACTTTTTTTTTAAAGGCCAGAAATCTAGGCTTTTAAAAAAAGCATTTTTTTGACTTTTTTTAATGACTTTTGCTTCTTTTCTTTTTTTTTCAAAGCTACATCCAAACACAGCGTAGGTTGAATTAAAAGGAAAAAAGAAAAAAAAAACCCTAAATTCGTGAGTTGAATTAAAAGGCACAATCTTTAGTTATATATGAATGTAGGGAACATGTTGAAAGAAGCGAGGAGAGGTGGAGGTGAGGGTTAAACTCACGATTAAAATTCTCGTCCTTGAAAGTACGACCATATATACTTTTGCCTCCAGTCCCCTGCAGTAAATAATAATGAGAAGAAAGAAAAATGGGAAAAAGTATGTGAATAGTGAATAGTGAAGTACGGACATTTCCTTTGTCAAAATCTCCTGCTTGAATCATGAAATCCTTGATAACGCGATGGAAGGTGGAGCCCTTGTATCCAAAGCCCTTCTCTCCTGTACAAAGGGCACGGAAGTTCTCTGCTGTTTGGGGCACATCATCACCGTACAATCCAATCACAATCCGACCCGCAAGCTTCCCAACTGGATTTCCAATACTGATGTCAAGGTATACTTTGTTTGTCACTTTTGACTGTACAACTCCTTCTTCCAATGACTCCGAACTCCCCCGCACCACTACCCTTCTTTTCATTCTCGCATTCCCATTCACACTCACACTCACACTCACACGCCCCTGAGGAAACCCCACCCTAAACATAGGGTTAGGGTTCAAAGCTCCCATTTTCATGATTCTGCTTTCTCGAACATTTGACTGAACAAACAAACACACAATTACAATCACAATCACAATCCATGATGAATATTCATTTCAACTTCAACCCAAAATGAAAAAACTAATTACCAGTGTTGGTGTTGTAAGTGTAAATGCAGCCGCCATCAGCCTCACCAGACACAGTCCACAGCAGGAGTACCTGGATATTAACACTCGAGCATTCTCCCACGGTTTATCTCAATTCTCAAAACTCGTACGGAATCATCCTGAAATTACTATACTATCCCCCGTATTGATATTTATTCATATAAATATGATATTGATATGTCATAAGTCAGCTGCTCTCATATCTATGAAAAAAAAAAAAATAAGAGAATGAAAATAAATTATTATTTTTCCACCAAGACATCGGCCAGTTGGCATTAAGTCAGCTGCTCTCATATCTATGGAAAAAAAGGGGAATAATCAATAAATGATTATTTTTTTGTATAATCAGAAAATCAATTTTAAAAGTTGTTTTCTACCTCACAAGTCACAAATTCATTCTTCTAGAAATATTTAGAATTTTGCTCCTCTTATACAAATTAGAATTAAAATGACTATTTAATGCACGTATTGATATCTTTTTCTTTTCTTTTTTCTTTTGGCCATCGTTTATTGAGATTTTTAACAATCAAAATATAGTTAAAAAAATTGAACAATCGTCATGGTTAGTGGAATCATCCCAGGCCACTGTTAGGTAATTTTAGAGAGAGGAATTAATATGAATATTGGGTACTTTGGATGCTAATATTGGTTTATTTTACATGGATATGCCAACGCAACACGGTCACTCGTGCACTCTAGCCCAATGTCATAGGCCATCAAGCAGCTGACACTTCTCGAAGACAAGTTCATTAGATTTTGGCTAACAGTATTATACGTTATCACTGGTATTACATCAAATGCTCATCGTAGACTACACTTACGACGAAACAACAATCAAATGACGTTCATTCTAGTTGGTAATACTATGCCTGCCCTCTTCAGAAGTTCAACAGAAGCCTGTTGTGCCTTCAAAATAACTTCTTCCTGTCATGGACAATACAAATTAAACTTGCGGTCACAGTGAAAACAGGCAAAAGATGCTATTTAGCTACTAGGAACTTAAAACTAGGTTGAAAGATATATTCCTGGAATTACACTTTCAAGCCTCTCACACGGAAGAAAAATTCTTCAATGAAATACCTCGTCCACATTTATAATCTTCTTGTTCTTCATTATCCATTGGCCATTGCACATGACAGAGACCACATTTTCTGTTCGCATGCAATATACTAAGCTGGAAATGCTGCACATTGGTTGAACAGTAACTGTATCAAATTAAAAAAAAAAAATTGGGATGGCACGATGGTAAAGAAAGCTGAATGCAGCCGGCCAAGTTGCAAGAAGAAAAGGAACTTCCACTTCATAGCCAAATAATTGCTTTATATAATGCATGAGAAAGCATAATCATCATACAGTTTCATACATACACAAATATAATAGTCATCTAATTCAAAAATAAGTCATCAAAAATAAGTATTTGACCAAAAGTACCAACCAAGTAATGGGTTCGTACCAGTCATGAACAGGAACCATAGACCAAGACGAAGGATTGACTACAACAATGTCAGCCTACCAAATGACAAGTACAAACACTGTCAGCTTCTGTAGCAAGCAATAGCAAAAAAATGTTATATGTCCTCATCTACAGAAGATGTGGTCTAGAAAAGAAAGATATTGCAGATGACCAGGAAAGCAAGCAAACGATTGGCCCACATTTATCAAATTGATTGCAATAGGTTTTACACAAGTTATTTTTTCTTACATGGTTTTGGTTGAATTTTCACCTTAGGTCCATATGATCTTGAAAATTTTTGCTATTTTACTTTCACTGCTCTTCAGAGTTCTTGGACACAACGAAATTTCTTAATTGCCTAAAGATATCAAGTTTTTCATGTTTCAATTGTACTTTATGCACAATAAAATACAACGGGGATCAAATATGATGAACTATCCTGCTTCCGAACACCATATGTGTCTGCTTTGAATTCAAATCTCTATAGTACATGCTGTGTACAACAAAGAGGTATTCTCATGTTTAGTCCTAGTTAAAAGGGATAGAGTAAAGCATGAAAATAATTACAATGAGAAGGGAAACCTAAATAATCTGAACCAATACCAACCTTTTTCCCAACCTCAAGAGAACCTAGTTCATCATCCCATAGTACCGACTTGGCACCATTAACTGTAACCATTCTAAGAATAGTATCGGCAGGCAATGCTGTTGGGTCTGTAGTTCCATTAGCATAAACTTCCCGTCCTTTGTTAATTAGAGAAGCTAGGTACATCTCGTCAACTGCAAATATAATTTATTAATGAATTTTTCCAGCCAGAAAACTGTAGCAAGCATTTTAAAAAGAGTGTACTGCCCAGTATTTTCCGCCCAAGACTGCAAGACATGAGACTCCCACCACTGCAGTCTGGGGAGGGTTTGATGTACATAGCTTTACATGGTCCTATCCCACATGAACGGATAGGTTGTTTCCATGGTCGATTTAATAATGTATTGAAAACAAAAAACTCTTCCCATAAAAAACCAAATTTGCATACATGATCCAACAAATATAGGTTTGCTGAATAAAGGAAAATTAAAAAAACAAGCAAGAAACAATTCAAAAGTTTAGATTTAAAATGAACCAATGCTCATGCGGTTGTTTGATGGGGCCCCATCAGTTCCCAAGGAGACACAGATGCCAGCATCAAGCATCTCCCTCACAGGTGCGAATCCGAGCATTCGCATTGCAGAAGCAGGACAGTGAGACACTTTGACACCTGCCCTTGAAAGAAGAGATATCTGAAAAATGAAAATGCAATAATAATTACTGTTCTTCACACTATTAATTCACGGTGCCACAGAATTTTTAAATATAGCCTAGGAAATGTTAGTGTATCCCTGGTATGTATTGATACTTTCCCTTTTGCCTCTTCATTGCCCATTTTTTGGCCTCACTTTTTTAGCCCTGGTTAGTTTATTTTGGTGAAGCTTTACAATTTTACTGGTTAAGGTACACACCTGACACCCCAAGAAGCTTTGCTTATTCTTCTACTCCATCGATTCTCTTCTATCACTCTTTTTAAAAAAGTGTGTTGGTTCTTTTTTGTAAAGAACCAATTCAACCCAAAAAAGCTTAAGCTTTTAGGTGAGAGCCTCTTTAATGGTTTATATTATACTCTAACACGCCCCCTCACAAGAGAGCCTATTGAGCTTAAAAGGTGGATGATGCATCAGACCCAGCCTACCTGTGCTAAGAAATTCCACAAAGAAAATGTGAGGCGGTGAGGATCGAACTCGGGACACGAGGCTCTGATACTATGTAAAGAACCAATTCAACCCAAAAGCTTAAGGTTTTAGATGAGGGCATCTTTAATGATTTATATTATACTCTAACATTTTTTGTCTCCGGCTTTACAAAATCTATGAAGCATTAATTTCTTCTAACTTTACCCTTGTTATTAATAAGGGAAAGAGAGGATTAATATTGTGATTATTTTATTAAAAGGTAATTCAGTCAAATGTAATTATTTTTTCTTATCAAGCAATTGAATGGCTTTCTTAATTCTTGCAAAATAACCTTAAAGACAACATAGAATGGAGGGAGTATAGTGTATAGACTATTAACTAAAATTTAAAGCTAAAGGAAAATGCCAGAGGAGTCAAAGTCACACGTTGAAGCATGCTGCAGCTTCAAGGGAAAGAAAAAAAAGAATGCAATGAGCCAATGACGAGAAAGAAAGAGCCATGTTTCAGAGGTTGAAAATATATGTCCATAAAACCCATACTTAGTTGCACCCAAAGAAAAATAAATGAGGAGGGAGTAAGGAACATAATATCAGTAGTTATCAACAAGAAAAACCGCATTACTGAATCAACCATATCTACAAATTGTGGTTAGAAAAGTTGCCATATTTAAGTGGTGAGACCATTTATTATTGATGGCTCTGTGACAAGTGGGTCCAGGTCCAGCAATTCAAAGAAGCCCAGAGGAATTAGTGAGGGAAGGAATGAGTTAGTTAGAGAAGAGAGAGAAAATGCCTAACGGATTGGTGGCATGTAGGATATGGGTGTGTGTGACGTTAGGGGTTTTTCATGGAGAATCTCTTGCAAAAGGTGGGTTCGGGAATTGGAGGAGCTGGTGACTGTCCTTCGGGTAGTGTTTGTTAGCATTTGCTTTCCTGTAAGGCTGTTTTCAGCCAATAGACTCTCTCTGTTTCAGTAATTTGGTGGCTGTAAGGAGCTATGTCTCCAACGGTCTCCAACGTTTTTCATTAATTCAGTCTTATTTTGATTTGGGTTCCATCAATTATCAATAAGAAACAGCAAAAATTTCATAACTGAACAAGTTTTGTTGAAAGGGTATAATCAAGGTTATACAGGAAAAAATTTACCTCATTATTATCAACCCAAACTGAGTGAGCTGCTAACAGATTGTTTTGAAGGAAATCTATCTTCTCCAAGTATGTAACAGTTCCATGATTTATTTTGTGAATATCCATGACTAGTTGGTTCTCATATGGTATCTCTGCAACGTGCTAACAATTTTGCAAATTCAACTCAATTTGTTTCAAATATCAACAGACAGGTTTACATGTGAATTATAATCTAATAAATGTATTGAAACCAAACAAAAGTCTTATATTAAATTTAAGAATATATGGGGGGTGGGGGGAAGGCAACGTCAAAAAGTATGTAATAAGTATACCTAATTATGCTTTAACAAGCAGTAATTCAAGTTAAGATTCCAAAATCTTATCATTTACTAACATAGAATGCATAAAACAGAAATATCAGATGAAAACATAGGCTGGTATGTAGTGCACTGACTAGTTTAACACCCCATATCCTATTTTTCGAGAATGAAGTACGAAGAACGGGTAATAATTAGAACTCCTCCTGCCCCCATTATATAGGCAACCCCCCAAACTGCTTTGGATCTCCTATTCTGTATGATTTAAACAAAGAACAAAATTGCTAATCTACAATTATATGAACCAATAGTCCAATACTAAAAACTGGATTTAGTCACAAGTCAAACGAGGAAGGGGAAGAAAAATAAGCGGGGACAAGGAGACTGGTAAAAAAAGGAGGAACATTTAAAACACCTGGGTGTTTTATAGTTAGCTTCTGCTCTCGAAAATAGAAGAAAGAGGAGTTCGATCAAAAGCTTGACCAATTTCACCAAAAAGACGTAAATTTGAAGCAGATTAAATTGGGACAATTAGTGGAATTTAATTTTTAATTATGAGATTAAGTAGAGAAGTTACAGAAGGAAGTCTAGGATATGTATGTTTGATTGTATTGTAGAAAAACACGGTGGTCAATGGAAGGGGGAGGAGAGAGATGAGTATTGAGCAGCATAGCATGCATACCATATGTATTCCAGTATTGAGTTGTCTGGCAGCATCTCTTGTCTCAAGAAGCAAGCGATCGGTAGAATTCATGATTTGCCTAATTCCGAACCAGACTCTGATGCGCCCTTGGGCTGTATTGTGGTGCTTCTCATAATTGTCCTTTTGAGACTGCTCAGTTTAGAAAGAAGAAAGAAAGAGAGACCAAAATAATTAATAAAGTGGTGAAATGAGTTGGATCGGATGGGAGGGAGAGGGAGAGAGTGACCTGAAGGCAATCATGAGTAGTTCGAGTGGCCCAGGATGATGGCAAACCATGGCCAGAATCCATGGTTGACTGGGTTAAACAAGCACGCAAACCCAGTAAGTCGACTGCTCTAGCCATCCCAGAAACATGTTGGCCACCAGCTTCAGCAAAACAGGTTACCTGAAAGTGAAAGTGAATTTTGAATTTGAATTTGAATTTGATTTTGAAATAGAAGAGAAGAGAAGAGAATAGACGACGTACACCAGAGTGAATGAGTTCGATCCCACAAAGCAAAGTAGAGAGGTAAGAATCGTGTGCTGTCATGTTGGATTCGTAAGGCCAAATGCGGTGATGCAACCATGTCATTAAGTCAACATCATCAGCTATGCCTCTAGCTAGTTGTTGGGAACTATGAACGTGGCTGTTAATCAATCCTAATATTTCATTTATTAATTACCAATTAGCAGTTAGTTAGCAGTGGATTATTCAAAACAAAATTCAAGAAATGAGTAACCAGAGTAGAGTAACTGTAACTGAACTGACCAGGGAGCAAGATATGGCCGGTGAGATCGAGAACGTGGTCGGCAACATGAGCAAACTCAGCAAGAATATGGTGAGATTGGCCAATGGCTTTGATTTTATCTTGTTCGATCACGATGCCGCCATCCCTAAACACTCGTTTTTCCTCGTCCATCGTTACGATCATACCACCGTGCAGCACACTCACCAACTTCCTCTCTTTCTCTCCCTCCATCACTGCCTCCCTTTTCTTTCTCTCACTCCAAATCTCCATAAACAAACGCCAATTTCAAAGTAAGGTTATGTTGGGTAATTTAAATTACCCCATTTTAAAATGGGATATATTTTTCTTATGTTGTAGGAAAAGAATTATCTCATGTTGTAGAGATAAAAGTATAAGTGGGACCCACATGTAAGAGGAGAGAGAGAAAAAAATAGTGGGACCCAACCCATTTTTGTGTGTGTAGGAGAGATGTTTATCTCATGTAAAATGAGATAAACATAACCCTTTTAAAATCTTTAAATAATGTTGTCAAATGTAGATGCTCATTTTATAATGCTAAATTAAACTACTGATTCTACCGCGAGCTAAACTAGTAATTAAGGATTGATCATCATCATATCATATATTTTTTTTTTTTTTTGTAAATTCATATCATATATTTTCATTAAAAAGTAACAGAGAAAAGCATAGGAGATTTTCTTTGAAGATTGCTTAAATTCTTTTAACACAAATATATATAGAGTGATTTGGGTTTTTTATTTTAATTTTATACATTACTAAATTAATTTAATTTTACTTACTTTTTTATTTTATGTGCTTTTAATATTCATTCAATTGCAATAAGTCATTTTTAATATTTTGTAGGCATCTTTTAATTGGGAAATTTTTCTTTTATCCTATCACAACTCGTCTGCATAGAAAATATAATTAAAATATTATGAATTTCCTGATATATTATTGACTTTCAAATTTGATTGTCTCTTATGAGGTATATTAAGAAAATATAATATAAAATTATTAATCGAGTTGTTCTTGAAATAATTTTTTACCTATAACACCATCAGTTATCATGGTAAGGAGAGGAAGGAAACGGGGTTGTGATGGAATGAGAGTGCATGAAAACGTTTTGAATTAATTTCAGAGCAAAGAAAAGGCCAGACAAGTTTGGAGGATGAGGGTTCATCGCCATCTCAATTATTTAACGGAGAAGTTTTTTTTATGCGTTTTTCTTTTTCATTTAATTAGAAAAAGGGAAAATATAGATGTAAAAATATGGCCTGTGGCCAAAAGTCAACCCAAGAAAAATCTATTTAATTAAATAGATCACACTTTACGTCTTCTAAAATGCAGTGGTGTTCCCACCAACACCATCTGAGGAGGGGTATAATTATCGTAATTTTTGGATTCACACCCGAATTCTGGATCAGTCTCATAGGTGACTCAAATAGTTGAACCCGTGGGGATACCTGAGGTTCTGATTCGCCTCAAAGAAGTAATTAGGATCAGTTTCCAACAACAACAAAATGCAGTTGTTAACGGGTCGAGTCGACCCAAGCTTTGGTCTTAAAATGTTAAGTCTGTTTATATGTGTCAGCCTGGTCAAGTCTGTTATCCGTTATGAATATAATTATCGGCATATGGCCTAACTTATTCATAAAAATTGAAAGCCTTATTTAGCCTGTTTAAAAAAATAAGACAATAAAAATTTATCTAAACAGAATGTACAATCAACAACACTAACAATTTCATAAATATATATTCATAAATTCAATGTATATCCAAACAACATAATATAGAACAAAATCATTCAAAAAATCTGTTTAACCAATAAAATGTGGTGAAATGGATTGAGGAGAGAGATGAGCTATTACAAGTAATATAAAAAATATAAAATAAAAATAAAAATTAATATAATAGTTCAGCCTGAGAGGCTCTAAGGCCCAGCTTTTAAATTGAAGCATGATACTTTTTTATTAAACGAGCTTTTATATAAATTCAAGTCTGGTTCCAATAACCAATTTTAAGCATATAAGCTCTTAGGCCTTCACGAGCCGAGCGAAAGACCCCCGGTTCGTTTATCAACTTTACCTTTAAGTTTGACAAATATACCTGTTTAGACATATATATGTAGAATAATATTTTAATATCCATGCAATTTTATAAATAAAGTTTTTAACAAAAATATAGGGAAAAGTGTTTGTCATTTTAAATGACATAAAATTATGTCATTTTAAGAGAGAGACAGACACAGAAAAAAATTTATTTAAATTTTAAATTAAAAAAAACCACCCACTTTTTTTCTTCCGTAATTTTCGTTTATATATGTCAATTTCTAAAAATAAGGCCATCATCGTAAGATAATTTTTCTCGGATGACGGAGCCATGAAACCTTCAATTTCATTACGCAATATCGGAAAGAATAATCACTAAAATATAGTTTTTAAAAAATTTATCAGTTCAAGTGTCATAGTTTGACCATTTTTGTTATGTGTGCCTAACAAATATAAGTGTAAATAGATTGGATTGGGTTGAGTTTTAATTTAAAGACGTTAGATTTGTATAAAATATTTTAGTTGTGGTCTAATCTGTTAATCTTATATAGGCTCAGATTATAAGTTTAATCTGACCTATATTTAAAAAATCAAAATTTTGGTCTAGACCTATACAATAATATCATTTCATTATTTAAAATGATTAAAATAAAATTTATTTATTTTATTTAAAATAAATAATATAATATAATATAATATATGTTGGCATGTAAGTTTATGGGTCTGGTATGAAAAAAAAAAATGCTTTATAAATAGATTTTTTTTTAAGTCTGAGCCTTTTTAATTTGACTATATATAATAGGTCAAATCTGACTTAATATAGGCTGAGTCGTAAGCTCCTATTAAATTAGCCTATCCATTTACACCCTAGTAACAAATATGGCACATGTGAAAGTATCATATTTATAAGCCCCATATAACTAAAAATGATAAGAGAATAATTAAATTATATCACTTTAATAATTAATTTTAAAATTATATTTATTTAAAAAAAAATTAAAACTATATTAAATTGTTTAGTTTTTTTTTTATACAAATGAAAATAAACATATAACCTAATAAAATTTACACAAACCCCTCACTACTATGTCAATCATAATGACTCATTAAATTGTTTCGTTAACCCGCGATAGCTTATGTTGTGCATCGCTCAAGGCCCGATCCCGATCAGTTGTGTAGCAAGCCCATTATTCATTCTTGGTTGCTAACTAACCATGTTGCAACAATTTTTTTTTTTTCACAATCTATTTTTTTTCGCTTGTTTATTGAAAAGAAAACCAATCTGCAATCTCCATCATACAAGGAAGGATCCTCTTAATTTTTTTTTTCATTTTTACAATTTAAACTCGAAATCTCTATTTAAGTCATTCTTCGCAATCTCAATTTTCTGTTCCAAATTTCTTTAATGCTTTTTCTACTAGAATGTGTTTTTTTTTTTCTCTTTTAATATGGATTCTATAGGCATGTTTGATTATAGGGAAAACTTCATTTTCACCCATTATAGTTTTGTGAATTATCATTTGACCCCTCATGATTTTAAACTTATCAAGCGGCTGGACAGAGTGGTGGCTAATGTGTCTTGGAGAATGAAGTTTGATGAAGCCAGAGTGGTTTCTCTTCCTCGTCTACTATCATACCACAACCCTTTAATGATCAAATTATTTGAGGAAGTTAATGATAAAGGCAAGAGACCGTTTCATTTCTTCGCTGCTTGGCAAGAACATCACAATTTCAGTGACTTTCTTAAATCAAAGTGGGAGCAGGATTTTTATCTTCCTTATATGCTTCAAAGGCTGGTACCCGAAATCAGAATTTGGAATAAAAGAGTATTTGGTAGTATTGAATCTAAGAAGAACAACATCATTAGGAAAATTGCTAGCATACAAAAACGACGTGAGCAATTTGACACAGATCATCTGAAACACGAGGAGAAGAAATGCCAAAAAATGCTGACTATTGTTCTAAGAGAAGAAGAGTTGTTCTGGCATCAAAAATCAAGACAAAAGTGGGTGAGTGATGGGGATAGAAATACTCATTTTTATCATATGAGCACAGTGTTGAGAAGAAATGTGGATAAAATCTCCAGACTTAAAAATGATGCTAATGTTTGGGTGTCAGATCCTAATGACCTCCAATTTTTAGCTTGTAATTTTTTTAAGAATCTTTTCACAGATGATATTGAAAAAAGAAGGTGGATTACATCTGGTAATATATGGCCAGTACTCTCCTATGAAGATCATGAGGGTCTTCGAAGATCCCCCAGTGAGCTGGAAATTAAACAAACTATATTTTAAGATGGGTGCTCTCAAAACTCCCGGCTCTAATGGTTTTCCAGCTATCTTTTACCAAAAGAATTGGCAGCTGATTAAATCTCAGATTTGTACATTGGTGAATCAGGTAGGGAAATACCCTGAGTTATTGGCATCTGTGAACTCCACTCTTCTAGTGCTGATACCGAAAGTTCAATCCCCTGTGCATATCAGCCAGTTTCGCCCTATCTCGCTCTGCCCGGTTATTTATAAAATTATTAGTAAGCTCATAGTGAATTGTCTGAAGCCTATCATGGAAAGAGTGGTCTCTCCTGTTCAAACAAGTTTTGTTCCCAATCGTCATATTCAAGATAATATAATTGTGGTACAAGAATTAGTTCACTCTATGAGAAAAATGCGGGGTAGAAAGTTCTTCATGGCTATCAAAGTGGATCTAGAAAAAGCATACAACCGGTTAAACTGGAATTTCATCCGTAATGTTAGGGAAGAAATCCAGATTCTGAATACAATTCTTGAACTGGCTATGACAGCAGTAACATCACCCAAGACTGCAGTGATTTGGAATGGGAAAGTAACTGAGGAATTCCAACCGAGTAGGGGTGCTAGGCAAGGTGATCCTTTGTAACCTTACCTTTTCGTTCTAGCCATGGAAAAGCTCTCTCATATAATCAGCACTGCTGTCAGTGGAGGATTGTGGAAGCCTATCCGGGCAGCAAAAAACGAGCCCTTAATCTCACATTTACTCTTTGCGGATGACCTGATGCTTTTCTTAGAAGCAAGTGAGGATCAGATTCATGTTCTTCTCCAATGTCTTGGTCTGTTTGGGGAAATCTCTGGTGAAAAGGTGAGTGAGCAAAAAACCACTGTGTTCTTTTCCAAGAATACTCCGAATGATATTGCTAACAAAATCATAGATATTAGTGGTTTTAAGCGAGTAACAAATGTGGAGAGATATCTTGGGGCGATGATTCAACAGGGTCGCGTGACAAAGAATCTATTCTGTGGAATTATTGATAGAGTTAAAGAGAGGTTGTCTGCATGGCATAGGCAGTCCCTGTCTCAAGCGGGTAGAGTAATTTTATCTCAATCAGTTTTATTTACGATGCCTTTCTTTCATATGCAGAGTACTATGATCCCAAAAGTTGTTTGCGAAGAGTTAGAGAAGCTTCAAAGAGGATTTATTTGGGGAGATTCAGAGGGAAAAAGAAATTTGCACCTCATTTCCTGCGATAAAGTTACTAGACAAAAGAATGTTGGAGGTTTGGGCCTGAGGAAATTATCAACAATGAATGAGGCATTCATGGGAAAGCTGATTTGGTCTTTTTTAAATAGGCCAGATGATCTTTGGGTCAAGGTTCTACAAGCAAAATACAACAGTCTTACTAATGGTCAATATGAGTTTATGTCGAAGCGTGGGATGTTGGGAATGGTTCTTCTGTTAAATTTTAGGAAGACAAGTGGTTGGAGCATGATCAAAATCTGTCCAACAAAGCTATAACTCCTATCCCACATACAAAAATCCATAAAAATGTTATGAATTATGTGAGTCTAAATGGAGAGTGAAATACGGATGCCATGCAACAATTCCTATCAGAGGAGGTTATTCAGGTTATTAGAAGTTTTCTTCCGCCTCATGAATCTAATGGGCTAGATAAAATCTGTTGGAACCTTGGGGGATCAAATGGGAGCACAGTTAAACAAATATATTTTGCCCTAAGGGAACATGATGAGATTATCTTGGAGGAACGAGAGATTTGGCACCACATTTGGAATATTAAAGGACCTAATCAGATTAGTTTGTTTCTTTGGAAAGTGGCTCATCATCGTCTACCAACTAGAAGCTGGTTAGCGAATTTGAGGTTAGCACCTGCTACGTGCCCTTTATGCAATGTGGAAGATGAAACTATCCTTCATATGGTTAGAGATTGCAGCAACATGAAGAAGGTTTGGTTGGAACTGGTGTACTTAGATCTGATTCCTGAATTTTTTAACCATGATCTTGATAGATGGTTGCTGGAAAATTTGAAAAAAGAGTCCTATATGAGATTCAATGCTCCATGGGCCTTAATTTTTGCAGTTGCGATGTGGATGGATTGGAATTTGATGAACCCTTAGTTCATCAGGTTTTTAAGCATGAATTAATATCAATTTGTGTGATTAAATGGATGGAAAAGAGGTTAATGTCCTGGAAATCTCTCAAATACAAGTTCTGAAGCTTATGTTGAAAATTTACATTATTTTTGTAGGGAAATGAAGCTCAAGAAGCAAAAGAGAGAAGGAAGAAGATTCTGAAGAATGGGAAAATTCTAAGTGTTGGGCGCTAAAACGCCCAAAACTGAGCGTTTTAGCGCCCTGTTGCACAAAAGATGCTGGTGCTGAACATTAAAATGCCCAAAAATGAGCGTTTTAGCGCCCAAGACAGTTAAAAGCAGTTGGGCATCCGTCAAGGTTGAGCGCTAAAACGTCCAGAAATGAGAGTTTTAGCGCCCATGTCAGTTTTCAGTTGTAATTTGTAAATCATAAAAGGACAAGGGGCCTTCACATTCTGACAGATTCCAGATATCAGATCCAATCCATCATATCTCATTCTGACTTTTCCCATCACACTAGGAGAAGGGAGATCAGATCAGGTCTTTCATAGATCTGATCTGACTCCTCATTTTCTCTGAATTTCCAAATTCTTTAGGATTAGTTCTTGTAATAGTTAGTATTTCCTATGTAATTGTACTTGGATATTGAAGACTCAACTATCATGACAATGGAGTTTGATCTATCTTTCTTCTCTTGTTTGTATTTCAATTATAACTGAGTAGAGTCCTTTGTAGTCTGATTCAATGGAACTCAAGTTTGAATTTATGAATGGTTAATTAGATGTTTTGTTTATCTATTATGTGATTGTATGAAGTTGTCTTGATTAATTCTTCATGTTGAGGAATAGTGTAGAACAGACATGTTTACATTATTTCTCTATTTTTGACAACTTCATCATCAGTGTTCTAGTAGTCAAGGGATTGATGCTAGGATTTTGATGTGATCTTAAGACCTTAGTAATTAATGCATGTATTAAGAAAGAAATCACCAAGGGATTGGGGTTTCTGATTAATGTGTCTATCAGGGTAGTAAGGGATTACATCTTGAGATGATAAGAAAAAGGTTGATCAACATCATATAGTAGATAATTCATAATGGAAATTGGTTCATCTATAAATTCATGTTTGAGGAAAATGACATTTGACTACTTGTTTACATTATAATTTACATTTTAATTATTTATCAAGTTTTAATTCAATTCAGTGTAGTTTATGGTGACAAGAAATCTATGCAATCTATGAACTTTTGTTTGATTCAACTCAAGTACATATGGTTAGTCAGTGCTTGACACAAATCCTCGTGGGAACAATCTTTACTCATCATTTTATTACTTGTACGACTAGTGCACTTGCTAAACGTCCAACAAGTTTTTGGCGCCGTTGCCGGGGATTTGTTCTTCAACATTGACAGACACCATTGATATTGGAGATTGAATCTTTTATTTTTCAACAATTTAAATTTATGTTTGAATTTTTGTTCTTTCTGGTCCAGAGCACTAAAACGTTCAGACGTGACCGTTTTAGCGCGTTGCGACGCACATCAATGTGCACATGTCTCTGGAGACCAGCGCTAAAACGCTTGATTTCAACGTTTTAGCGCTGGTCCACTCATATGATTTACATGTTTCTGGGTAGTTTTCTCTTAGTTTTATTTTGCTGTTAGTTTAGTTTTGTAATTCAGTTAAGTACATTGGGATATTCACTGTTTTTGCATGATGCACAATATGATAGTACTGATGCTATTGGTTTATAAATGAATGTGTTTCAGTGATCCATTGCTGTTTCAGATTTGAATTAGTTGCTGGGGACAGCAACGTTTAAATCTGGGAATTGGGTGTGAATGAATGGCATGCAAACATCATGGAGATGTCACACAAATTGATGAGCCAAAACAGGGAAATATCTCAATCTTTTTCTTTTTGTTTTTAAGTTTTCTGTGTGATTTAGATTTTAGCTGTAATATTGAATTTGGATTTCAGATGTGATATGGAATTCCATGAGGATTTGACTGATCAAAGTTTTATATGATTGATCAAATTAAAGGATACAATCTTATACCTTGCATGTTGAGCTTAAATGAAATGATTGCATGACTCATTCAATGTGTAAGAGTAGAAAGATTAGTTTTGATGCATATAGAGAAAGTCAAGCATGCACTCTGAACTGTGAGGAAATTGAGCCTATACAGAAAATTTTGTTCAGAGAGCACTTCACTGCATGAATAGCTCTAGAACTTGCCCTGTTTCTTGCTTGAAATGGTTAATGATGTGTAGGGAAGAGGCATTTCCTTCTTGAACCAGAAAGTCAAATGGCCAACCTTTAAGTTCCAATTGCATGAAACACTTGAGCCTAGCCTGTTGTCTATCAAGCCAAGAACCACATTTATTCCAATCCTTCAGATTAAAAGTTTCAGATAAGTGATAAGGGATGGAGTGTTCTGTGGGGAGGAAAGTGTTTTTGCAATAAGTGAATGCAAGGTGTTGGAAACATAAGAAAGAAAGAAGGAAAAGAAAGAAAAGGTTGTGAAACACAAAGTGTTTGGAAGAGACAGAGGGAAGTATTAAAGACACAAAGTGTCTGAAAGAAAAAAAAAAAAAAAAATTTAAAGACACAAAGTGTCAGGAAGAAAAGGAGGAAGAAAGGTTCAAAGAAAAGAACAAGGAATGAAAAGGAAGAAAGTTGAGGGACTTAGGAAGAAATTGATTAATTACTGTGAATTCCCTCTTATTTGAATCTGATTCATTTGATCTGAACTTCTCCTTTCACAGAAATCCTTACCTCTAGTCAAGCCACACACCAAGCCTCATTGCTAATCATACCAAAACCTTTTTGATCTACCTTATGGATCATTGTTACTATGAATAGTGAGAAGATGGGCAAGCCTATGGTAGTTTGAGTGCAGTGAAGAGTGAGTGATAAGTACATCCTTAAACACTAGTGTGCAAGAGTGTTAAAATTCTCATAATTTTTGAGAAGTTCCTAGTGAGGGGGTGTTGTTGTTTGGAAGTCTCTGTATATCATCTTTACTGATCTGTTGAAAAGTCACAAATGATGTTGGGCAAATCATAGGAAATAAGAGATTGCATGGTTATAATTTTGTATCATGAAATGTTGATCTTTTGTTAATTGAAGTCCATCCTCATGAATTTCATCTGTAAAGAATCTCAAGTCCTTCTCTGTTTTAATTCATTGCTGAGGACAACAATGTTCAAATCTGGGAATTGTGATGAACCCTTAGTTCATCAGGTTTTTAAGCATGAATTAATATCAATTTGTGTGATTAAATGGATGGAAAAGAGGTTAATGTCCTGGAAATCTCTCAAATACAAGTTCTGAAGCTTATGTTGAAAATTTACATTGTTTTTGTAGGGAAATGAAGCTCAAGAAGCAAAGGAGAGAAGGAAGAAGATTCTGAAGAATGGGAAAATTCTAAGTGTTGGGCGCTAAAACGCCCAAAACTGAGCGTTTTAGCGCCCTGTTGCACAAAAGATGCTGGTGCTGAACATTAAAATGCCCAAAAATGAGCGTTTTAGCGCCTGAACATTAAAACGCTCAAAACTGAGCGTTTTAGCGCCCAAGACAGTTAAAAGCAGTTGGGCATCCGTCAAGGTTGAGCGCTAAAACGTCCAGAAATGAGAGTTTTAGCGCCCATGTCAGTTTTCAGTTGTAATTTGTAAATTATAAAAGGACAAGGGGCCTTCACATTCTGACAGATTCCAGATATCAGATCCAATCCATCATATCTCATTCTGACTTTTCCCATCACACTAGGAGAAGGGAGATCAGATCAGGTCTTTCATAGATCTGATCTGACTCCTCATTTTCTCTGAATTTCCAAATTCTTTAGGATTAGTTCTTGTAATAGTTAGTATTTCCTATGTAATTGTACTTGGAGATTGAAGACTCAACTATCATGACAATGGAGTTTGATCTATCTTTCTTCTCTTGTTTGTATTTCAATTATGTCTGAGTAGAGTCCTTTGTAGTCTGATTCAATGGAACTCAAGTTTGAATTTATGAATGGTTAATTAGATGTTTTGTTTATCTATTATGTGATTGTATGAAGTTGTCTTGATTAATTCTTCATGTTGAGGAATAGTGTAGAACAGACATGTTTACATTATTTCTCTATTTTTGACAACTTCATCATCAGTGTTCTAGTAGTCAAGGGATTGATGCTAGGATTTTGATGTGATCTTAAGACCTTAGTAATTAATGCATGTATTAAGAAAGGAATCACCAAGGGATTGGGGTTTCTGATTAATGTGTCTATCAGGGTAGTAAGGGATTACATCTTGAGATGATAAGAAAAAGGTTGATCAACATCATATAGTAGATAATTCATAATGGAAATTGGTTCATCTATAAATTCATGTTTGAGGAAAATGACATTGACTACTTGTTTACATTATAATTTACATTTTAATTATTTATCAAGTTTTAATTCAATTCAGTGTAGTTTCTGGTGACAAGAAATCTATGCAATCTATGAACTTTTGTTTGATTCAACTCAAGTACATATGGTTAGTCAGTGCTTGACACAAATCCTCGTGGGAACGATCTTTACTCATCATTTTATTACTTGTACGACTAGTGCACTTGCTAAACGTCCAACAGAATTGGAGAAATTCAATTGTTCACGGTAATGAGACAGATGAGCATGCTACAAAGCCCAGACAATTAAGCTTAAGGCTTGGGAATTTTCTGAATGCTGGAAAATAAAACAAAGCTTCAAGAGTACAAGGGCTCCTACAATCATTTCGGTTGGTTAGAATCCTCCAGAAGAGGGTTGGATAAAAATCAACACGAATGGGGCATCTAGGAGACCATATGGTGGAGCTGCTTGTGGTGGAGTGCTTAGGGATGCATCAGGTAATTGGCTTCATGAATTTGCTTACCATATTGGTCAATGTTCAGCATTTACAGCTGAACTTTGGGGCGTTCTTAAAGGTTTAGAGCTGGCGTGGGAAGGAGGTTGGAGGAATATTTTTTTAGAAAGTGATTCAAAATCTGTTATCACTTTGCTCACCAAAGATGGAGGAGCAGCTCGAGAGTCGCGATTAGTGACTCACATTCGAGCATGGTTAGCAAAAGATTGGGTGGTTCATCTTACTCATACCTACAGAGAGAGCAATGACTATGCAGATTGGTTATCTAAATTTCCACTGGATCATCCAATGGAAAATAATTTATGTGTTTTCCCTTCTCTCCCGTGGTATTTGGTTGCTGTATTTAGCAGACTTATCTCATATTTGTTCTTTTCGCAAAGTTAATTTAATTTAGTTTTTGTCGGGCTGTCTTCAGCCTTTCATATTACCAAAAAAAAAAAAAGGATTTAGGACATTAATCATAGAAGGTAGTAAAATAAATGCAATTAATTAAATTATTCTTTTTCAAGTTTAATGAAAGATGCGTTGAGCATTTAGTACTACATGAGTCAATCACTGTAACAGTACAGTACAATAGATAGTGTGCTAATTAAAAATGTGAATATTTGTAAAAAATTAGTGGCAACCTACTCTCCGGCAGCTAAAGTAAATATAGCCAGACGTTTTCTTAGCCAACCGAAGAAAAACATATACAAATGTCTGGTATCAATCATCAAATGACTGGTCATTCATAGCCACAAGTAGGTTATCAATATCAAGTCAGTTAAATTTGGAGGAAAAGCATTATGTTAGAAGATGAAAGCACTCGCTTTTTTATATGAATGTTTTGGTTGTCATTATTTCTGCACATGATATATGAGTCATTCTACAGTAGATTCAGGCCCCGGGGAGTAGAGTTAAATGGCATGTAGACAACGAGGAATAGAATGTTACAACACGGCACACGCAAAAATACCACACTGGTATTTTGGCTTTTATATTAAATTCAATGATGAAAAGATCAGGTGGATATGAATATGCATCTCAGTGCTCCCCATAGAGCTAGAGGTCTCCTCATCTTGTCGGCTGAAACCTGCCTATTATTAGTTTAGGATCGGCTTCAAAAGAGATATGTACGTGGACGACAAGAATGCCTTTCATTGCAGCCCGTTTTATTTCACCCACTTCTACATTCAACGCTGAGATAGGATTGTGGCCATAGTTGATTTGCGTTGTCATGTAAAGTACCAAATACTATTATCATCTCAGGACCTAGGAGTGAGGAGAGTCATCTGATTGGGTGGAGAAACCTTGTGTAGAATTTTATGGATTATGATTTATGAATGGAAAGGATTCGGTTAAGAGAATATGAAGGGATGTAGGATAAGGAAGTCCTACATATGGTACTGTAAGTGGGGGAAGGGGTTTTATAAAGTGTAGTCTTAGTTTTCAACATTGTCACTTAGGACATCCCATTTGTGAAAGGGGGACGGACGTTGCATGTTTCTTTGAAGAGAATGAGTGATATTAAATTACTAAAAAGTTAGCAAAGGAAATTAGAACAGACTTATAGTATGTCATCTTATAGTATGGGAGATAATGAGACAGAATAATCAATGTATGCAGAATAGTATAGGAATAAATCCGAGCCCACATAATGTATCTCCTTAAGATAATTTGTCCCTTCACTGATGTCAAAAGTTGATGGACACTTATCTCCCAAGATAGAACAGATTTCGTCTGAAGAGTGATGGCACTACCAGTCAACAGCCCAAACGAACACAACAATATGCCAGAGGAAAGTACACCAAAAAACAGAAAGGAGAATGCAAATCGGATGAAGGAAAAATTCCGGCAGAATAACAGTACAAAAAATTGGATAAATTTCTGAAGGGGTCAAGATTTATTTATAGATACTGACTGATCATGATGAACCACCGTGACTGATGGCCACGACTAGTGACCGGGTACAAAAAATTATTTAATAAAAAATTATTTTTATTTCATACACACGAACCGAGCCGAGCCGCGCCGGACAGACGACGGTGGCGCGCGCGCATGGTGGACCAAAGGCCACCTAGCTACTCTCCCCTCCACAAAAATGTAGTGCCCCAAGGGGCAGTTTATGAGTGTGAGGTGTTAAAACCCACACACCCCTTCAACTTCCCTCTTTTCTTTTCTTCCTTAACCCACTTCTTATTCATAATCAATAGATTGTCTATACAAATTCCAACATCATCTCTCATACATTGTTAAGCTATAGCATGCTTTGTTATATTGTTATATTTAATTATTTTTTGATTTGTTAAATTTGTTGGATTTTGGGTCTAAATCCCATTAGATATGAATAAGAAGTTTGGTAGTAAAAATGTGTGTCTTTTCGCTGACAAATAGATGTATCTTTTCATCCTAACGGACGTGTTGTTTCATCCTTGAATATGTGTCTTTTCGTGTTGAACAAATATATCTTTTCGTGTCCAACGGATGTGTTGTTTCGTCGTCGAATATGTGTCTTTTGAAACGTGATCTTACGTTTTTTATATATAGACCCTGACCCCTTCAGAAAATATTATTTAATTTTTCTGCAATATTACTCTGCCGGATTTTTTCCTTCATCTGATTTTGCATACTTCTTTCCATTTTTCTGGTGTAATTCCTCTGGCATCTTGTTGTGTTCGTTTGAGCTGTTGACTGGTAATGTCACCACTCTTCAGACGAAATCCGTTCTATCCCGGGAGACAAATGTCCATCAACCTTTGGCATCAGTGAGGGGACAAATTGTCTTAAGGAGACACGTTCTGTAGGCTCAGATTTAATTCCTCATACTGCAGACATACATCTGTCTATTCCACTATACTGACATCAAGTAAGTCTGTTCTAATTCTTCTTAATCGCACTGTGTATGATATATCTGATCATTATCTTATTTGTTCTATACATGAATTTAAACCTCTTAGTGATTTAATATCACCCACTGTCTTCATTAACAAAAATTGATCCTAATTTTTTTTGTTAATTCCCAAATTGCCTATTAACCTTTCCTAATGGTGTGACATTTCCATTCCAATGGTCTGTAATAATGATGAAGATTTGAATTTTCGAATGCATTTTTTCGTGCGTTTCATATGCAAATATGGTGGTTTGTCAGCATTGTTTTGCCACCAAACACATGTCATTTTGTGATTTTCCTGTATATATTCTGTCATTTAGTCGATTCATTCGTGCATTCATAAATTATTTAGTGATCCTTAAAGCCACTGTTGTGAAACCCAGCCCGACCCGGCTGGGTCGACCCTGAACCCGGCGAACCGGTCATCGGACTTAATTTGGAAGTGTCATCATACTCGAGACAAGATCCGTACTATCTTGGGAGATGGTTGTCCAAGGCACCGATAGATGAGGCAAATTATCTTAAATAAATGACTTCCATTAATCACCCTGTGATTTCTATTGGATTCTTCCCATTTTTTTTTTCATTCGTGGATTTCTTTAAATCAAATAATTTAAAATCATTAACAGAAATGGCTTAGTCAATATGCACATGTCACCGTGTCGCACCTTCTACTTACTAAAAATGATAGTAATGAAACTAGCTAGCTGCATTTCTTAATAGTATTAGCAGACCTATTTTCACTTTTTATGTTTAGAAAAGTTAAGATATCCTAGTACGGTGCAAATTAACAAATTCCAACTTCACCATGAGCAAAATTCTTTTCACCTTATATGAAAAACATTGAGATGATTGGATCATGAGAAATATTTCTCTTCTGCTGTAAAAAAGAAAAATTACCTAAGATAACTATAAATTCTTTACAGCCAACAATAGATTAATAATGCCCTTGAATCATTTAGGATTCTACTAACTTAGAAAGTTTTCTTTCAAAACTTTTCATTTGATTATTCTTTAAATGCAGAAATATTGAAAAAAATACATGTGGACATCAACCTAGATCCACAACGAATATAATTCTTGAATCATACAATCTCAAATGCTTAACGTTCTTACAAGTAATAAAATTGCATGTGGGTTAAAGCGAAGTATTTCCAAATGTATTACCCTCGTACCCTGTTTCTGCTAAGAGTGAAAATGTGCTGTCATTAATTCATTATGACCATTTTGGTGGAAAGTGAAAATTAAGGGGTGCAATACAATTAACAACAACGGCGAACTTCGTCTCCTCTCCTCAATAAAACAGGAGTACCGTATCAGCGTATTGCTAGATTGCTAGCTACTCATAGCAATAATTTCATTCGTTGGGGAAAGTAGTGGCGCCGGGGGTTTGTCGACCTACCATTTGTTGAAAACTGAAAACAGTTGATGATGTCTATTCAATAATAATATTTTATAATAGGATGTTCTTGCATATATAAAAAATGGGAGCGCATCTACTCTATATGGAGGGCAGATGGTCCCTTCCAAAAATGAAAAATAAAAAAGGATAGGAGAGAAATATAAGAAAAAAGAGAGGTATAAGAGTAATTTTTTTATCCAAAAAGGTAAAGGACCACAAATTTTTTTACACTCCTGGGGTATATTAAAAAAATCCCAAAAAATGAGATCATTGAAGGAAAATTATAAATATTTAACAGAGTTTGCATTTGTCATTTCACATGACACAACAAACTTTCCTATACACACAACATTTTTGTGGGGCTCACACTTTTTGAAGAAAAAAAGAAAAAAGAAAATTACAACATGCAAAACGAATCTCTATAACATTATACAATCACTTTTTCTACACCACAACTCTTATAAAACTCATATTTAATATCTTAAATTTTTTAAAATACTTATTTTTTTAATTAAGTAATTATGACAATCAATAGATACGGCTTTTTTATTCCTTAACCTGTATTCAAAGGAAGACACACGTTTACAAAAACATATTTTAATATGTATATATGTAGTTGTTTATGTCTTTTAAACTTATCTAGTATGATAATGTATTTGTCTTCTTTAAATAAGGATATTAAGCCATTCAGTTTCAGTGCAAAGAAGAGTAGAAGACGGTTTGTGACGGCCCTTACGGGCGTTTGGTACACGGTGTTTGGCCGGATTTTCAGGAAACTAAATTTTTCTAAATTTTAAATTTCCAAATATTATGGTAAACTGAATGTAAAAATTATATTTTTGAAAATTGAGATTCCCGGACAAATAAAAATTTCTCCTGTACCAAACGCCCCCTAAAGTTATTGTCAGCTCCAAAAGGGCGTAGGAATCTTAATATTGTAATCTCAGCCAAGCAATGCGGGACCCAGAAAAAAAAGTTTATGTCTACACATTTACGGTGAGGGTTTGGAGCAGCGTTCTCGAAGATTTTTTTTTAATTTTTTTTTAAATGTATTAAAAAATATATAAACAAGAAAAGAAAAGAATTATAAGAGTTGGTTGGGTTAGGTCCATGTTAGTTAAAAAATTTATTTAAATATGTGATTTTATGATTTTACGATTTTTTTAAATCAAAACGATTTCATCAAGATTTCAAGTACTTTTACGATTTTATGATTTTTTTATGTTAGAATTTTATGTTTTATGATTTTTTTATCTTCCTTCCAATTTTAGGTAAGATCCCGATTTTAACTACTATGATTGAAATCCTATGTTTATTTTTTTCTTTTCGATCTTCCTAATTTTTTTTTATTTGACCTAAATCACCCACCCTTTAAAAAAAAAAATTTCAAACTTGTGTCTACAAGTGCAGACACAAGCAACTATGTGTGTCCGCCAGTGCAACCAAGTATGAAGAAAATTATTGAAGAACTTCCAAAATGAATTATCTATGCTTTTGGAATGAAAGTATAATTTAATTCAAAAAATTGAAGACTTAATAATTCTTTTAGGAAAAAAATTTGTCATTTTAAATGACACAAAGTTATGTCATTTTTAATGAAACTACGACGTTTTGGTGTATTTTAACATTCTCTCTCCTCCATTTTCTTTTTATTTCTTTTTTATAAATTAAATTTCATAAAGTTAAATTTTAAATCAATTAAAAAACTTTTAAATTTTGTTTTTATTGTCTCAAGATTAATTTTCACTTAATTTAATTAAAAATGTAACTTTTTCACTTAAAAGTAAACTTCAGGAGATCAAGAGATAAAAGCAGTGATATTATTATTATTATTATTTTCAAAATGATAAGTTAAGAAAGAGTAAGTTCCAACAGCACATGACAATACTCAATAACCAAAATTCAAATTTCAGCAAATAAGAAGAAATTAATTGAAATGGGAGTATAAACAATATATCATTCACAGGGGTTTAATAATAGGAAAATGCTACTTCTATACAGTGAATCAACTCTTACTAATTCATATGTATAAAAAAAAAAAAAAATCTTACTAATCCATTGTAATAACAACATCGCTGCTTAATTCTATCATATATATTAGATGTTTATAGTAGTTCCGAATTGAATCAAAGGTCCTTAACCCGACCAATTAGGCAAAGACTGTTCTAACTTGAGGTGTCGAAATGAAGAGAGATATTCGTATACGAGATAGTCAATTGCTTTTCAATGAGAAGTATTATACTTGGTCCCCACTACTAAGTTGGGGTATCCAATTTCACAAGAATCAATAGGTCATCACAGTTAAAAAGATAAAATGCATGAGGACGAACATGTTAAATTCCACCTGAGACAGGCAGGCACTTATCAAACTAGTATTATACGCATGCTGAAATACTAACCAGAAAATGGGAGGCATCTGGTGTGTGACATCTGACAACTGGTCTCGAGAATTGATAAGTGAAATTTACTTTATACCAAATCGTGATGAATATAAATTATAAGCCTCACAGTTATATCGACCTCGCACATGATCGGATTAACATAACGTAGTTTAGGACCCACTTCCCATTAGGCTAATTGAATGCTGACATAGAATAACAAACAATGTTTGTAAGTATCTCTATGTTTTTCTCGTTTTATCTCTCTAGAGACATAAGTAGCTTTGTGGAAGTTCTTATGAAATAGAGTTCCTTCTCTTGCCTTATCCTCACAAGTCAGCCAATCAAAGCTCAAGAATTTGTGGAATTCTAACAAAGGATGAAGGTAAGATCAATTGTCAAGTATGCCTTGCAGAACCAAATTCGGCTACTTATAATTACTCTTTTGAGTTGGTTTCTGCATTTCTTTACTGCAGTTACTTGGCTGGATGCATAGAAAATTTCGCCAGAATAGCACTGAACCGTTCAAAGACTTGGTCATTGGTAAGATATATATGCTGTTGGCAAGTCGCATATGTACATTTTTTGTGTTCTTCTAAAAGTACATTAACTACATGATGATCATCAAATTAGTAAACAAACTACTGAAGGATCATGAATGCAGAGTTAACTAATCATGCTGGCTAAATATTTCAACTTGATTTTTGACGTGACTACCTCGTAATTATAGCCCGTAGGTAAAGAGAACTATGAAATCATTTTCATTCACATATCACCATAAATATAGCCCATTGTAAACTACCCAAGAACAACCATTGAAAAATTATGAACTAAGTTTAAATATTGATAGAAATTAACTCATTATAGTTCTTCCATGAATTAAAAACTTTTGTTCCAAATGCAAATGCTGTTTATAAGGATAATTTGGCCCATAAAATCTCTTCCATTCTTTGCTCTACGAAAATGGAAGTTTTTATTGTCATTTTATCGAATAATAAATAGCACACGGTCTGAGCTAGACACTGAATCTTGCTGAAAGCTCTTATAGAATTCCACTTCATGGTTGGAATTACCATTCCACAAGGTCTTCCTACATTTGTTTTTGTGTCAGGGCATTCTTGTAATTGTCTTTCAGGGCAGCCAGCACTTGATGATGAACACAACTATCCCAAACCAAAATTTGGGACCAAACATGTCAAACAAATTCAGAGAGACCACAACCTAAGAAAATCTTTCGCTGGTCTGGAGACGGCAAGAATAGATGATGACTATGAGGAAGAATCGTCGGCTGCTATGTATGAGCTCTTCCATGGCTTCCTAGCAATTGGAACTCTTGGTTCGGAGCAAGTTATTACTGATCCATCAACAACACCAACATTTGGCATCTCTGTCGAGAATATAACTGAAAAAGAAGAAGATGAAGCCACTGAGAATGAATTGAAGCTCATCAATGATGAGCTAGAGAAAGTTCTAGGAGCCGAAACCAAGGATGATGGCAGCATCTATTCATCTGGAAGAAATAGTCATGTAAGCACCGGGAGAAGTAGTCATGGAAGCATAGTAACGCTCGGTGGAAAGCCACTAGAAGGTACAGAATCAAATGGGAACGGAACTGCATTTTATCCACTCCAGGGGTATCTCTTTGGATCAGCAATTGAATTAGCAGAACCAACAACAACAGTGGCAAAGAAGGAGCACAGAACATCACTTGGGGAGCTTTTTCAGAAAAGCAAATTAGCAGAGGAGAATTGTGGAGCAAAATGTGAAAAGGATGATAAAAGAACTGAGAGGGATGCAGATAACTCTGCCATGCACCTCATGATGAAAAAATTGCTGAAAAAAAGAATGCTCCATACTTCTTCCCGAAGTGGTGGACCTGTTGATTTTTCGTCAGCAGAGAGAAAACTGCATAAGGTACACTTTTACATTCCATAATTATCCAACAAGATTTTTCTACCTACTCTTGTTTATCTTTATTAGAATAAACTTATAATACCTCTTAGAATAATGTTGTATTGAACAAAAACGAATTTGTGAGTGTTGGAAGAAAGATTTTGATTTGGAGATTTCTTTCAATCTCAACCACTTCTACTTTTTTTTTTTTAACCCATGATTTCCGTCTGCCTTTTATTTCATTAATGCCAACAAGACCCATACTCAATTTGTAATAAAAGACTTTATACTAAACAGCATTACTCAACCTCTTATTACTTCAATCTTAAGGGCAGTGATTATCAATTTGTTACTCTCATTAATGTTGATGATGCTTTTGTTGTTGTTGTTGTTGTTGTTGTTGTTGTTGTGCTGTGTTCCCCCGACAATAATTCGTGCCTTGTAGATTCTCCATTTGTTCCACAGGAAAGTTCATCCCGAAAATTCAGCAGCTGTACAAAAATCTGATAAATACGAGAAGAATGACAACAGGAAGAAGACAATCGATGAGGGTAGCCACGTGGTGCATCCAGGGGAAGATATTATGACACACCCTAAAAGAGCAGTTGCAAAGGAAAACAAGCAAAAACATAAGAGCCAATCAAATCCACTCCAGTTAACACTTGGGAGCGAAGATTCATGTGAGAACAGGGAGCACTGGATCAAAACAGACGCTGATTGTAAGTTTACAATTATTATCCATTCATATATCTCATGATTAACCGCTGCACTCCAATTAGCTATTAAAGAATTTCTCAATTCAATTGGCGAAGGCAGCAAATTTTTGTGAGATATAAAATCATTTGCAACATCAATCACTACAGTGAATTGATAACCACATGACCAACTGTTGGTTTTGAGTACTAATATAGTAATATGTGACATGCATAATAGCATACTCACTTTCAGTCTTATGTCCTGTTTCTTTTGCTACCCTCACTCAGATTTTTGTTTTTTTTTTCTTTGCAGACTTAGTCTTGGAGCTCTGAAAGGCAAAGGAAGAAACCGAGCTGATTTTAAGCTATCATCGTGGATTACTTATAATAAATATCACGTTTTGTAAAATCTTATTTCTCAATGCTTGCAGCAAATATTGAACATATTATCAAATGATTTAAAAATCAGTTTGGGCGAGGAAATAAATCAGAGAGGTAATCATCTTCAATGCGTACCTCTTAGTAGTAAGTGTTAAATGTATGTTTTCGATAGTAATCATAGATAATCTTTGTAATTGACCTAAACCACGAATCATCATGGTGTGCAACAAGAGCGGTGGAAACTGAAGGTCACTTGTCAGAATTGGGTCTTTATGTGTTTCAGATTTGTAACCTTTTGTGTGTTTGGCCAACTACCACATTGCCTATTTGCCTACAATGTTAAGTATTTATAAAATTCATGCCGAACGCGATACGATCATGTCAAGATGGTAGGTTTTTTTTTTTACCCTTATAACCCTTTATTAATTATTAATCATCAAATTGACCTTCATTTAAAATTATTTTAAAAATTTAACCTCCCCAACAAACATAACATCAATCTGCCCACGAAGCCTACCCGGATACACCCCTCCCTACCTGGGTATGAATAAAAATTCAAAAAATACCCAGATAGGGAGGGTGTACCCGGGTATAGTTCTTGAGTTCTGAGAAATTGCTTGAATTATTTACCCTGGTAAGGAGGGGTGTACCCGGGTAAATCGCGACGGTAGGGTTTTTATGTAACCCAGCAGCCCCATTTCGAAACCCAACAAAGGGGTACCCGAGTAGAGCTGTTGGAGGTGTGTTGGTTGCGCGATTCTCACACCAAATCTTGCTCAAATTCTTCGTGTTTGTGATCATCAGTTCGCGCACGTGTGAATCTCTGCCTTCAACCGATTGAATCTGCAGCCAAGGTTCGTTTTTTTTTTCATGGTTATCAAATCTGTTCTGATTTTGATATGTTTGTCCCTCCTTCATATGAAATTATTGCGTTTTTGTAGTTTGCATGGTTATGTTATATGATTTTGACCGATTAATTTTTGAATTTACTAACCCTAACCTGTATGTTTCCAATTTTGGTTTTTTTTTTCTTCAGTTTAATAGTGTGACGCAATGAGTTCTAGACGCGTTTCAAAGCTGTCGGTGGGGAATACCGAGAGAAGAACCAAGAGTCGACACGATGGTCGTCGTCCTCTCAGCCCCAGGCTGCTGTGAGTCAGTCTCCGGACTTGACGTTCAGATATTTGTTTGAGGATGACATAGTTGCTCACGAGAGGTTTGTGAAGTCTTTCATGAGCCGGAGGATTTGCGAGCCGAAATCGCTGGATTCGGCCTTCTTCAACTTGGAGCGTTTCGACATTGTGCCGCTTCTTGAGGAGACACATTTACTTGTCCTTGCAGAGATGCAGTGCCCATACTCGGAGGTTATGGTAAGAGCCTTCTACCAGAACCTTGGCTATGCGCATGGCGAGCTGACTTCCCGTGTCTGCGGGATTGATATCATCATGACTGCTCCTATCTGGACAGAGCTATTGGGGTTCGATTTTGATAGTGTCACAGGAGCAGCACTATATGATGGAGACAGCCATCATATATTTGGTGATTATGACCGGGAGGCCATTGTTACAGAGACTAGGAGGGCAGACGCTGAGGCCAGACATTTTGCTCATTTTCCAGTGAGCAACTTGTCGGTGTCTGCTCGCATTCTTCATTACGTGGTGACACATATTATTTTCCAGCGCCCGCATAATCACTCGAAGGTGCTGGAAGGAGACTTTGTTATCTTGTGGGCCCTCCTTCACCGTCGGCAGGTGAACTGGAGGCATTATATATGCATACTGATGTGGAAGGCTGCCAAGTCAAAGAGGGCTGAATTACCTTTTGCATTCCTGGTGCAGAAGATTCTGCATAGATTTGGTGTGCCTATGGCAACAGAGACCTTGAAGACTGCCAGAGGCTGGAATGCTATATTTGGTGAGATGCTCCTGAAGCAGTGTGAGATCCTGCCGAACAGAGCGAGTATCTGGTACTAGAAGAAGGCACCAGAACCACCTGAGATCCCAGTCCACCACGATGCGAGATGGAGGATGCACCTGCTGGTGATGTGTTTTGGCTTTAAGGTTTATGCATTATGGTTGGTTTCTTTTTTCTGTTCTTAACTATAATATGTGTTTTTCATGACTTATGATGCAGGCCTTGATGACGATGACGATGATGATGGCGCTGCTGCTGTTGATGAGGGACGCACACATCCCACCCGCAGTCGGCGACCACCAGCTCCTCCATCTCTTGAGGGTGGATGGACAGCTCCTGAGAGTGGTTGGACACTTGATCATGTCATGGCATCCATGTATAGTCTGACATGTGGCCTTGACTCATTGACTACTGATTTTAGAGGATATAGACAGAGCTCAAGCAAGTGGCGGAATCAGATTGACACAAGGGTTACACAGATTGACACAAGGGTTACACGCTTGGAGGCTGCCTACAACAGGGGTGCCCACACTCATGAGGAGGCTGATGCTGTTGTTGCTTCCGATGATGATGTGGAGGAGGATGATGAGAATAGGGAGGACACACAATCAGATTCCACTCCATAGGATTTCACATGAGGGTTTTATTTTAGTGGATATATTTTGGGTTATTAGGGTGTATTGGGTCAAGATAGGGTTTAGGCAGCCCATTTTGGATGTTATGCATGTATTTTGGTACAATTAGGAACATTACCTACATTGCATGTTGGATGTTATCCATGTATTTTGGTACAATTAGGAACATGTTCAATGTTTGAATGTTCAATGTTTGAATGAATCTCAATTTGCCTATTTCGCACATTCAGAATTGTTGGTTCTATGCAACACAATATGTGTTTTTTAAATCGTATTTTTTGTCAAATGTAATTGGGATTAAGATTATCGCACATAATGCTTCAGGTATCCCATATCAACGAAATCAAGCCACCCCCAAATCATATTATATGTTGTCATTACATAACAATAAAAAAATACACAAAAAATGGGCGGACCAGCAGCTGTTGCTGCAAAACCAACTGGTCTACCCGGGTATATAATTACGAGTTACCCGGGTATACCAGTTGGTTCAGCAGCAACAGCAGCTGCTCCACCCACTTTTTGTGTAATTTTTTTATTGTTGTCTAATACCATAACCTTAACTGACTCGGGGAGGGGGTAAATAGGTATGGTTTACATTCGGCTTGTGTAATACGAAACGAGTTGAATGCTTAACATAACAGCCGTCAACAATGTATGTTATGCAACATAATACATAACTAATACAATATAGGGTTTAGGGTACCCTAAACAATACAAAACACAATTGATAACCGTATGTCATTACAAAACAAAGTACTACATGGAAACAATACATAATCATGCTTGTCTTAACCTCAATGGACATGTACGAATGTTATGTCCAACTTGCTTGCAATGCTTACATCTACTCTGACTGCTCGAGGGTTGAGACTCAACCTAATCCATCTCATTCTGAATCCTTGAAGACTTTGGTCTTCCTTTTGCACGTACCAACCGAGCATCCGGAATTACAATAGGCCCAACAACGGATGGAATCAACAATTCATTGCCAATAGGAAACCAGTGTGCAGCATATACTTTAGCAATGGTTGGGATTTTGAAAATATGATCCACATAATCATAATGGTTTAACTTGGCTACCTTGCAAACTGCTAATACATGACTGCAGGGATACCTCCTTGCTGTAAACCTACCACACTGACATGTACGATTGATTAAGTCCACTCTCATGGTGTCACCAACCTCGTGTGTAGATTGTTTGTAGGCATCCTCAACCTCAAACAATAACAACTCACTATCATATATCCTCACACGATAAGTGCCGGCCAATTCATCATTTTTTTGCAAAGCTGCCTCAACCTTCTTTGAAATTATCCAACCTTGAGAGATATCGTTTTCAATCCCTTCACGTCTCTTAACGAAATACTCAACGAGTCTACTGAATGTCATCTTGACCAATGCAGTTATCGGCAGATTACGTGCTCCACGAAGCACCTTATTCACACACTCAGATAGGTTGGTTGTTTTATGACCAAACCTACGTCCTGTCTCATCATACGACCTGCACCATTGCTCTTTCGGAATCGCATCCAACCATGAAGCAACTTTAGGATTGTTCTCGATAAATCCCTTGTATCTAATGTCAAAATTTATCTTTAAACATGTGTACCCTGCAAAACAACCATGACATATGCAATTGGTTAGTTACGATTAAATGGTTGAAAATGTGAGTAATTATACCGTACATTACCTAATTTCATCAACGTTTTCTTCAATTCCACATTCCTAAAGCGGGTATTGAAGTTGCTTACGATGTGACGTAGACAAAATACATGATAAGCATATGGAGGCAAAAACCCTATACCTCGCAACAATGGCCGAAACCCATTGATATTGGGGTTTCTGGACGCGATTTACCCGGGTACACCCCTCCTTACCCGGGTAAATAATTCAAACAATTTTCCAGAACTCAAGAACGATATCCGGGTATGAATAAAAATTCAAAAAATACCTAGGTAGGGAGGGGTGTACCCGGGTAAGCTTCGTGGTTAACGGTCAAACAAGGGCAGATTGATGTTATGTTTGTTGGGGCGGTTAAATTTTTGAAATAGTTTTAAATGAAGGTCAATTTGGTAATTAATAATAATAAAAGGTTATAAGGGTCAAAAAGCCCAAGATGGTAGGAGTATGACTTGACCTTTTTTTAAAAAATAAAATGCAACTATACTACGGAGAGAATATATATATATATATATATATATATATATATATAGGGTCAAGATCATTTTACTATGTTACACTCCCAGTCTTTTCCGTTGATCCCACTTATATTTAAGGGTTCCGATTTTTTAGTAATGTAAGTCATTGGATACAAGTGGATCAATGGTTAAAACTGAGTGTAAGACTTCTAACTCTTACAGCGGTGTAAGAATATCTTGTCCCATATATATATATAGGGGCAGGATCATCTTACACCGGTGTAAGAATAATAAGTCTTACACTAAATCTTAACCATTGATTTTTTGCATCTAACGGTTAAGATTTATTAGGTCTCACTCATTAATTAATTTTTAGTTCTCAATAAATCTCAACCGTTAGATGCACGAAAATCAACGGTTAAGATTTGGTGTAAGATTTATTATTCTTACACCAGTGTAAGTTGATCATATCCCATATATATATACATATATATATATGAGGAAGGTTATACTTACAACCATATCTTAACACCGTTGATTTTCGCCAATCAACGGTTATCATTTATTTTGAATTAATAATTAATTAATGAGTTTAATTTCCAAAAATCATAACCGTTGATTGGCGGAAATCAACGGTGTTAAGATATGGTTGTAAGAGGCTGTAAAGAAAAAGGTTGTAAGTATAACCTTCCTCTATATATATATATAGAGAGAGAGAGAGAGTAAGGTTATACTTACAACCTATTTTCGTTTACAACCATGTCTTTAACCATTGACTTCCGGCAATCAAGGATTATTATTTTTGCAAATTAAATTCATTAATTAATTATATATACATATATATATATAGTAAGGTTATACTTACAATCTATTTTCGTTTACAACCTCTTAGAACCATATCTTTAACCATTGATTTCCGACAATCAACGATTATTAATTTTTTTTGCTTAACATGACAATTGAATGGAAAGTATACAATTATGTCAAACAATAATATTTTCTGTAATAATAAATCATGTTTTTCAACATTATCTTTACACAAGTTTGAAAATATGAAAATTTCAAAACTTACGAATTAATGAATATAGAGTGTTGATAATTAATAAATAAGAATAAATTTCAATATTTTCCAGCACAGATATTGTTCATTCTGTCAATGTATCCAGTACATGTTTTGGGCGATAATCCTTTTAGGCTGATAAACATGATAAAGCCCGAATGTATTGTAGGTTCAAATAAGGCTCTCCCGACAAATTAAAATAAAATAAAATAAAATAGTATCTTGCAAATTTCGATCTTAATTTAACAAAAAAGAAAAATAATAGTAATAGTAATAAATTGGCCGTTGTCAAACAAAGCTAAGTGAATATTAATTCTCAAAAGAGTAAAATTACTACTGTGTTTTCACTTATTAATCATAAAACGAATAAAAAATACTTATGGAAGTGTTTTTTTTTCTTCTTCATGAATTATAGTTACGAATATATATATATATATATATATATATATATATATATATATATATATAAATAAATAAATAAATAAAAATGAAATTAGTGGTTAATAAATTTATTAAAACAAAAATAAATAAATAAAGGTGTGTGGGTTGTTGGAAAAACAAGAGGGTTTGTTGCGTTGATTATGAATCGAATCGCAACAGGGTAGAGTGCGGTAGCTGGTGTGTGCTACTGAGTATCAATCACCAATCCATGGCTCTTCCACTTGGCAAGCTCACCATTCTCGTTGGTGCAGGTTTGTTTTGCTTTCCTTTACATGTATCGCTCTGTTCCCTATAATTCTTCCTTTTTACAACTGTTTCCTTCCGTAACTGTAATTTAGCTTCATTTGTATATATGTATGAATTAGGAAAATTCCTTACTGACCCCATCACATGTTTACATACTTTAGGTATTGTTGGTTCAGTTATTGCAAAAGAAGGGCGCATACCGGATGTCTCTAATTTTGTCTCCAGTGCTTTTAAGGTTTATTTCTTAGAAGATCCCTCCCCTCTTTTGCTTATTATATCTTCAATTGCTTACATTACATGCGGAGGGGTCCATTTGATTTTAGAACTTGAATTTTAGGAAAATAGATAAAAGTTTAAAGAAAATTACTCTCCAAACGCTGACAGATATTACTAAATGGCTACATCACCTTCCCCCAGAAGAATTATATCACTACGCTTTGCTTAATTACAACTTTTTCTACTGCGTGATCGGTTACACAGCTGCTGGCAACCGTATCCCCACCACCATCCCCCACGAAACCCTTATTTGCGAGGGTAGAGGCGAGGAAAATCCTTGGACATAGTTTTATTCTTGTATTTTTGCAAAGATGTGGCTTCTTACATTCAAACCGGTGACTTCTCGGTCATCATGGAGCACCTTTACCACTGATTTGGGCTCGCCCTCTTTGCTGTCGACCGTATATATTATTAAAATACAAGCCATGCTAATTCACATTTTCATCTTCAAACATTTGCTTATAGCTTTTGATTTTTCTCTTTTTTGTTCTAGAGAACTTCATTCATATTCCTTAAATTTGTTTTGCACCTCAAAAATTGAGACTATGCCAATTTTATGTATGCTATTATACGCACCTGAGTCCAAATTCCATTAATATTTTATATTGTATGAATGGTTGTTGTCATCAATTATGACTTATTAATGTTGCGTAGTTTGCTGATTATAGACTGATTGTTTATTTGGACTCTAGGTTGTTTACAAGCAACTTAGGAACACTGATTCTACTCCAACTGTTAAAAAGCCACATAATGATGCTTTGATGGCTCAGGTGTGCATCTCCGTGATGGCTTTCCGTAATCATTGATGAGATTTTGATTATGAATAATTCTTAATGCAGTTAATTCTATTATAAGTTCAGTCTCATGCAACATGCCTTGAGCATTTTGCTAATCTTTAAAGATCTGAGCCTTATGCATATGGTTATATGCTTATATCAGTTATATGTATATCATAATGTTAAAGTTATCTTTTGATCTAATTGAATTGTTCATTTTAGTTTTGTTGTCTCATTTTTGTTTAGGTATGTCCTGTCCTTTCTTAATCTGTGAGTTCATACACTTAGTGTGGTTTAAGAAAATCTTGTCATTCCCATTGTTGGATATCTTTTGCTCTGGGTGGAAAACTCCTTTTTTCACTATCTGTGCTTTTTGTATGTCTGGAAGAATGACAAAACTGTATATTATGGAATCAAAAAACTGTAAAGCAACTTTGTAAATGCATTAACAGGATGCTAGTATTTTCCTTGTTATTTGTGAATCCTTGTATCCCATTACATAGGTGGATGGGTGTGGAAAAATTTGTGATTTTAGCTTGAGAACTTAGGTATTGTAAAATTACATTGTAAAAAAAAAAGAACCACTCCTCATTAAACTAAACTAGATCAGGGGTGGATGGAAGTGCAAGACAATACTTTAAGAAGCTGTATATTATTGTACCGTTATTAGAATATATTTTCTTTTCTCTTATTCAAGGCATCAAATAAAACATGAGTACATGACCATATTATGGAATGAGTAAAAAGTGTTAATAATTAAATAGCAGGATTGCTATTTTCCTTTCATGAATTGGCTTCTACTAAACATGCAGAATGATGTTTTTGTAAATATATTGAAACACATATCTAATGTTACCTATAAAATCCAGAGTGGTAGTTTCACTTTTTATAAAAGCTTGCAAAAAATTGAAAATGCTTATTAGACTTTGACCTACAGGTTAACAGCCTGCGGCAGGAACTGCAACTTCTTGCAAGAGATAGAAAAATCACTATTGTAAATGCAAGTGGAACAGGTTCTAGTTAGTTACTTTCTCTTACTCATCAAAGGAGTGTTCAGTTATTTCTTCAGTCCTCAGGGATTGTATAGATGCTGACATGTTAATCTGTAAATTTTGGGATCAATCAGGGGCACAGGGTAGTGTAAATATAGCCCAAATTTTTTGAAAAAAGCTTTTAAAAGTAATTTTTTAAAGAAAAAAACTATATGTAGTTTTTCTTTAACTTGACCTCCTAAGTAAAATTTTGTTCTACCTCAATGAAAATTCTCTAGCTCCACCCTAGGGATCAATGATTTTGATTGTAGGCCTTGTACACCATTGTCTAAGCTGAGAAAAGTTTCCTTTTATCATATTTTTTGGTATTCTCTGACTTGCTTTGGCAATGTACAGGTTCAAGAAAATATGTCACTGTGGTTGTTATTATTGTGGTAGGATATGGCTACATCCGGTGGAAGGTAATGTCTTTTATTCTTTGCTGGAATGTTTATTTAATTTAACTAACAAGATTCTGTAGTGATACATTCTTGTAGGAGGCTTGTGTGTCTGAATTTAAATGTTTGGTGCTTTTAATGAATTTTTTTCTGTTAATCCCACCTTCTTTTTCCCCTTATTTGTTCTTCACAGAGATAATATTTTTGTTAATATGTTTTGTAGATATGTTTATTCTTTTACTTCCAGCTGGTTGATTGAGTTCTATGCGTTTTTTATGTTTTAGGGATGGAAACTTCCTGATATGATGTTTGCAACAAGGCGTGGTTTATCTGATGCTTGCACATCTATTGGTAATCAGCTGGGTAAACTTTATGAATCAATTGAGGTAATTCATTTTTGTTGCACAGTAGTCAATCCCTAATAACGGGTTGGAATGGTGCAGTGGTCCGCAAGAAATGTTAAGACAGTCATCATTAATACTAAAAAATTAATAATCTTAACATTCTAAGTACTTTATTGGGTTCATTTAATTAATTAAAACAAATCAATAGTGAAATGCCTTATATATTAAATAAGTAACACTATACAATGCAAACTAGTACGATCAGAATATAATCGACCTTTAGTGCATATACCAACAGTAAGTGTATAACTTGCATTTATGTGTTTCATCATGATAATAGGTTTTGCTTGGATGGTTCCATTATCGAACCAGTTAATCTTTCCTGTGTTTCAAATAAAAAATTTGAAAAGAGCTTTCAGGGATTCTATCAACAATAATAATAATGGTTTTTTAAAATTTGCATTCTGCTAAATTAACTTCTCTTGCTCTTTCTTTATCAGACATTAGGAATAATTTTGATTTTTGGTTTACTAATAAGGTTGGATATTTACTTATCTGCAATGGTTGCAGGAAGCTAAGAAGAAGTTATCTGCTAGAATGAACCATCTGGATAGCAGTTTAGATGAATGTGCTGCCCTTAGTGAAAATACGAGGGAGGGGGTGAGTAAAGAATTTAGGATGTATGATTTTGGCTTCTTGGTTGCTTAAAAAATAATAGAATATCTTCTGTAATAGATCTCTGCAATACAACGGGAAACAGATACAATAAGTGGAGATTTCCAGTCTGTTTTTGTCGCAGTCCATGTTCTGGTAATTCAATTGCAAGAATGACTTATTTCTTATAATTTTTAGCTGGATTTGCAACTTATATCTGATTTATTTGCTTCTCAGGAATCAAAAATCAAAGAAATAGAAGGGAAACAGGTATTATGAATTAAATTTAAGTTGTTGTGGATTATTTGATTAAACATTTTTGGTTTATATTGAAGGGAAATGGTATTTTTTATATAAATGATTCTGTTTCTATCTGCTTAGGTGTCCACAACTGAAGGAGTAAATAAGTTGTGTCAAGTTGCCATCAGTTTGGAAAATAGCAGAGCCACTGAATGTATTCAGGCATGAACTACAATTTCTTTCTGAATGGATTCTCTCTGCTGTCTTGGCTTCAATTTTTGAAATTCAGATTCAGTTATCCTCTTTCTATTTCTTTACCCTTTTAATAACTTTTTTAATTTTATAGGCATCTCCATCCAGTTCTTCCAAGCCAGCTCTTGAGCTACCACCAGTTACACCTTCTTCAAGGGTAAATTTGTTTTTTTTTTTAGGCTCAATTATCAATGCAATTGTTTTCTCTTTTTAAAAGTATTATTATAAATTAGAAAAGGAATTTGATAATTTAGTTTGCTGTGAAGTAATGGGAACTATTGCTATTAGTTTAACAGTATATTTAGTTCATTGGCCAAGTAGATATTGAATTTAATTATTAGCCAAAGAAGCACATACAGACATTAACTGGCTTTTATATTTGAACGTCAATTTTCTCTTTCTTTGAAACTTCTTGTGCTAACTCTGTTATCTGAATTATACAGGCAACAGAGTCAGGTCCTTCTAGGCTATCTCTTGAGCCACCATCTACGACACCCCCATCAAGGGTAACTTCTATCATCATCATACAAGACGACAATATGGTGCATGTGTGTGTAGAAATAATAGTTTATACCATTGTTAGTCTGCAATCTTAATATTTCCTGTACATCTCCGATCATTCTTAGGGTTTGCTTGGTTGAGTAGGTGGAAAGTGGGAAGTTGGAAAATTTTGGATAAAAATCACTTATATTTGACTGATCTATTTTGTTATTTTATTTATCTGTCTAAGCCATTGTTTTGATTACCAACCAAAGCCTTTTCCTACTAGGTGGGGTCGGTTACATGAATCAAACAACACCATTGTGTTTTGTCTAAAACCTGTTCTTCATGGATGTTACTTTAATTTTCTTAGGTTATTACTTTCAAATGAATAAATAAACCTATTCATATGTTATTACTTACATATGAATGTCAAATTGTTTTTACATGCTTTCTTCAAGTTTGATTAAAAAGTATAGAAGGATAGAGGAAGACTTAAGAAAACAATTCAGAGAAATCATTAGAAAAGACCTTGCTCTTGATGGTTTTGTTGAAATTTTGGCTTTTGATACAACCCAATGTAGTCAATTAATCCATGTAGCCAACCCCATCTAGTGAGATGAGGCTTAGTTGTTGTTGCATGCTTTCTTCAAAGTAATAAAAAAGGGAATTGATGTGAGTTTAGGTGATGCCCATTTCATGTGAATAGATAAAATTATTTTCATTACTGGTTAACCATGGTGGAAAACCCCTTGTATATCATATTTTCCTTTCCCATCTATTCTTTTTACTAGCTTCAGTTTGTGAATATGGGGCTATTTAGTGTTTACCACCATGAATGGGTATTTTTCGCACTACTCTGCTATTGTTGCATTCATCAATTAAATCAATAATATAAAAATGGATAAAAAAAAAAAAAAAAATCTTGTTCTCATGTCTGGGCCAACTTTCCGGATGTGTAGTATGAGTCTGTTCCATTCACTGAAAACTTTTGCTGTAGTCTTGCTATTGTTTGTTGATTATTAGTTCCTACTACTTTTTCTTGTTAACAGACTGAATCCTCGCCTCCAACTTTGTCAACTGCTCCACCAGCTCAATTGTATTCTGCTGGATCTTACCAGGTTAGTGATTTTTCCGATTTACGAATTGAGGTAATTTACTTGGGAGGTGTGAAGAGGGAATAGTTGGTATTTGCGAAAAAATATCTAATTCTTTGCATTGTGCACATTTTAAGAGAACTGGTAGTACTGTATAATTTTGTGGTGACATAGTCGTCTTGTTTGTTTTGTTGTGTTCTTTATAGGTGATTTTTTTTCCCTACAAATTTCCAAACGCATTTTTATTTTTAATGCCATACTTTTTGCTAGGAAAAGGTTTTTCTCCTTTTACCATTTTGATGGACTTTTAAGTGGTTCTATTTGTTTTTTCAATTTTTATTTTCTTGTTTTCGTTGTGTCTCATTCTTACAACGTAGACTTGTCATCTTTTGTCCTTTATTTTTGGACATGTGGTTACACTTGTGCGTCTGTCACTTCAGGGGAGCAATCGGATTTCAGAGGTGATAAATTTCACAAGCAGTCATGTAGATTCAAACAATTTTTGTCCTACAGGAGACAAAACCAACGAATCTAGTTCTGGCTTGTTTGGGCTTAGGTTTTCAGGCCTCTTTGCTCCATTTCTGACAAGAGCACGCAGTGCAACAGATGCAGTTGTGCAGCATCCTCGTTCAAGCAGTTAACAAAACCTTATTATTATTATTATTATTTTTATTTATAGGGGTGATCACCAATAAAATATAGATGATTGGAGCTTCTGTGGTTGGAAATCCTTCACCTGTTGGTGTGGTTGTGCAGAGGTACCACCCTCAAGTGCCAAAGCCAGTCTGATTAGAAAGGACTGGGCAGTCAATTTTGTAGAGATGCTCGTCATTTCAGTTATATTGGGAGTAAACAATGACTATTAAACTCTCCAATTTTCAACCGTGAAAGCTGGAAAGGAAAAGAGGAGGTGAAGTGGGGGGTATTAAATTTTGGTAAATTCGCTTGTTCACTTTACTATTATGAGTATATATATATATATATATTAAATGTCACGAGTTTTAAATATAATTTAAAATGATATTTGGACTGATTGTATTCTTCCATAACCTTTGAATATTTGATATCAGTTCGCGGGTATTTGACTAATTTTATGTTTTTTAATATATATATATATATATATATATATATATATATATATATATATATATATATATATACAGGGGAGGATATTCTTACACCGGTGTAAGAGTTAAAAGTTTTAAACTCAATTTTGACCATTGATCTACTTGCATCCAATGTTTCACATTACTAAAAAATTTGAGCCCTTAGATATAAATGGATCAAAAGACAAGATCGAGAGTGTAACTTACACCGGTGTAAAATGATCCTGACCCATATATATATATATTGCTTTTGCAATTTGATTTTGGGGTTCAAACAATCACTTTTAACTATTATGACATTTTTTTTTAATTTAGAGAACTTAGATGATAACCTAATGCAATATTTATTTAAATCAAGAGTACTGCTATTTATTTATAAAATAATTTTATAAGAACCGTGGCATGAATGTACGTTACCCATTCAAAGGTGGAGTTTTCAATTGAGAATTTATATATATATATAAAAAAAAAGTATCTAATGTTACTTTAGATTATTTTTTCTAAATTCACCGTAATGATATCGTTTTGGAATTGAAAAATTAAAAATTCAAATGATAAAGATTATTATAATTTTAAAATAAATTAAAATTATAAATATATCATAATTTGTTTTAAAATGATATCGTTTCAATGAATATTAGACAAAATTGTCTAAAGTAAAAAATGAATCAATATATAAAAGTTAATAAGTTTGTAATGATGTATGGTTGAGGTTAGAGAATACGTGAAAATAATAACAATGAAAAGAAAACGATGAGGGTAGAAGATGTGATGTGAGTTGAAAGGAGTATTTTAGAGTTCCAAATTCCAATTCTAAAATAATATTGTTTTGTGGTTCGAGAAATTTTTTTAGGATATTTTAAAAAATTATATTATAATAGAGAAACAAAATTTGTAAAATATGATATATATATATATATATATATATATATATAAATTTTAATGTTTATACGGTAAATGTAGATAAGTTATCTACATTCACTCCCAAAATGACGTCGTTTTGGGTTGAAAGATTAAAAAATTATAATGAAAAAGACTATTATAACTATGAAATAAATTTTAATTATAAAAATACCATGATTTTCGTCCCAAAACGACGTCGTTTTGGGTTAAATGTAGATAACTTATCTACATTGACTGCAGAAAAAATGAACTCATATATATATATATATATATATATAATACTTCTCTTATGTTGTATAAGAGAAGTATTATGTCCTACTCAAACAATAAATAGGAGAGAGAGAAAAGTTAGAGGTGAGAAAAAAAATCTTGTGGAGCCCATTTTAAAAATGTGAATGTAGGAAATAATTTTTTTTTTTTTTTTTTTTTAAGGCTACAAGGAATTGAACACAACACCCTACACTACACACACTCCACACCACTAGGCTAAGAAAATAATATTTCTCTTATGTAACATAAGAAAAGTAATTTTCTATGTATATATATTTTTTTAATGAAAAAATGTGTATCATTTTAAATGATACAAAATCATGCCATTTTAAGTGAGAGAAAAAAATAAATAAAGAAAGAGTGAGAATTTTTTTAAAGCTGCGAGTTTCGTCTTTTTAAGAGAATGAAAGGATGTCTTTTCCCCTTCTTTCAAATATGAAAACGTGTTTTAGTTCAAATCAAGGGAGTGCGGTGCAGTTTAGTTCCAATGATCCAATATATTGGTAAGTCTCTTAAGTGGACTTTTAGTGGTGTAGGCCCAGCCCAATGCGTGAGATTGAGATGAAGAGAAGAGAAGAGTAGTAGGAAGGGGAACGAGTGACTAGTGAGGTGTAGTTGTTGTGAAGGAGAAGAAAGGAATGCCGAAGAGGACAACGCATACATACTCAAGCGAGGATGCAGCTCCGGAGGGTCCTCACTCCGATCTCTTTGTTTATTACTGCAAACACTGCGGATCCCATGTCCTCATAACTGGTCTCTCTCTAATCTCTCTCTCAATTGCTTGACTTGATACCCAATTTCCAAGTTATTAATAATTTCCAAGTTGTTGTTGTTGTTATTAGATACCCAATTGCAGACAATGCCGAAAAGGAAAACTGACAAGGCATATGTATTGGAGAAGACAAAACATCTAGCGAGATTCAACATTGAAGAAGCAGGCAAAGTTCTCTTAAAACGAGGCGAAGGCAAACTGGAGAAACAATTCCGCATGAATTGTATGGGTTGTGGTCTCTTTGTTTGCTATCGAGCTGAACATGATTTCGATTCTTCCTCTTTCATTTATGTCCTTGACGGCGCTCTCAGTACTGTTGCTGCTGAGACCAACCCACAGGATGCTCCCGTTCCTCCCTGTATATCTCAGCTTGAAGGAGGACTTGTTCAAGTTGCTATTGAAGTCGAAGATCGTGCACAGCGTTCCGCAATCACCAGTCAGTAACCCCCTCCCTTTCATTACTCTTCTTTATTGAAGGATGGTTACAGTCTTACTTTTCTGTTTTAGAGGTCTTCAGTGAAATTGACAAGGGGGAAAGGAAAATGGAACAAATAAAAAGTAGGAATATAATGGTGGCATATCATAAAGATAAGGAGAATTGGTGAATGATACATGACATGTGTCTTAGAGAATAATATAAATCATTAAAAAGACCCTTACCCAACACCTTAAGATGTTAGGTTGAAGTGATTCTTTAGATGGTATCAGAGTTTGAGTTGAGTGACTACAAGGTCACAAGTTCGATCCTCACCGTCCCAAACAGCTCTTGCGTGAGGGGTGTGTTAGAAAATAATATAAAATATTAAAAAGATCCTCGTGATTCTTTACAAGATGAAAGGTTGTCTCTCTTGCCGTAACCATATTTTTCGGTCATTTTTATTTGTAACATCATTAGTACAAAGAGTTGCAACTTTGTCTACATAGTGCCATGCATGCATCAAACATCTATTTGTCCGTAAGGCATATATTTGGAGTGGAAATGCCTTATAACTTCTTGATAAAACCATGATGGATCTCGAGAATTAAATTTATATTTTGGTTTTTTGTGTCAGGAGTAAATGCTGACGATGTTCGAGTCACCGTAGCTGCTCCTGCTGCTCGTGGAGAAGCTAACAACGAACTTTTGGAATTTATGGGAAAAGTATATTTCTACCCTCTTCGTTTCTCTTTTTGTTGGGGGAGGCATTTGGCTCAGCATTAAGGTTGTTGCCTATGCCCTTGTTTTGTGGTCACGGGATATAGTCGCAAAAACAGCCTCTTTGTTCATGAGAGCAAGGCTGCTTGCTTACATATGATCCACCCTAAACTCCACAATGGTGGAAGCTTCGTGCGCAGGGTTGGCCTTTTTTGTTGTTGTAATTTTGTCTTTTTGCTCCATTTTCCCCCTCTGGCCAAAGACAGCATTGATAACTTAAGTCTACACTTTTTTGACGCAGGTTTTGGGTTTGAGATTGAGTCAGATGACTCTTCAGAGAGGATGGAATAATAAGTCAAAGCTTCTTGTGGTGAGTTATATTACTATCAAGTATACCTTCAAATGAAGTGTCCATATTATTATGAATTTGCATTTGGTCGTCTTCTTTCGGAATGATGCTAATTCTCAAGAATCCTTTTTAATCCAGTTATTAGCGGACAAAATTTATTTCTATTTCCCTCATATATAACTTTGTCCCCTAAATAATTAATATTGACCATTTGACACCTGTTTCAGGTGGAGGATTTGACTGCTAGACAAGTTTATGAGAAACTTTTGGAGGCTGTACAACCTTGATGCTGTTTTTTAGCTTTATTATGCATTGGGTCTGGTTTCTGGGACATAAGGGTTCTTGTGCATTTACCATAGTAAGCCAGGTTGAATCTCTTTTTTCTGCAAAACTCTATATTTTTTTTCTTAGTGATAAGGGTTCTTGTGCATTTATCCTTGCTCCCTGGACATTATGTGGGATCTGGATCAGATAAAACTCATTCTATGACCATTGATTAATCAGCAATTGAGTGCTCGAACCAAAATGAGATGTGATTAAATGTGAGAAACTGTTAAAAGTCTACATTGCAATTGAAAAGCATTGCTAACTATGACCATGTGCCAACACATGATTGGATATAGGATAAAAATCTACTTAGTTATGAGAGGAAAGCATCAACATCAATTATTGCGACATATTTATGTTTATACACCTGTTTAGTTGGGATTCACTAAAATATCGAAATTCATCTGGCAAATTAAATGGTTGTTTGTAGTCATATGATTCCCCCCCTCTTTTATAAATGCCAAAAATGTTTTACTGTCTAACCCCATTTGTGTAGTTGCTCAAGAGAAGAAATAAAGATGCAAAAACAACGTAAGATAGGTTTAATGAACAAGTATGGGTGCATCTGCGTGGAAAAATGGATGGTAATAAGTGTATCATCACTGAAAAAATACAAAACAGATGCAGGTTATAAAAGTTGGTCGCAAAATATTAAAATTTGAGTAGATAACTATTTTTACAAATGCATGAAGAGTTTTCTGTAAAATTCTAGCCTTTATGTGGAAAAAATAGAACTTAGCTAATATCTACCTGGCTTTACGAAAAATATAATATACACTAACATGCGGAGGAAAGATTGAGTTTGGAAGAAGTAATTTTCTTTTTCTTTTCCACGTGAATAGAATAATTTTAGATGCAAAACTCATGGCTTTTTGACCCTTTTGCACCTAATTAAATAATTAATAACCAATTTGCCCCTCCCCCAGAATTATACATCATCCTGCCCCCATTTAGTCGATTAAGTTGCACTTTTAATCAACTAAATGGGCTAAACTCAGAAATCATGAAACGCGAATTTTAGTCGACTAAAAACTCACCTTAATCGACTACATTGTTTGCACTTTTAGTCGACTAAGCACATTATTTAGTCGACTAAGCACATTATTTAGTCGACTAAAGATCGCGGAAAACCTTATATCCAGACCTCTCTTGGTCTCATTTTCATTATATTCGAATGTAAAACTCCTCCCTTGGTCTCTTTCTCTTGTTTGTCAGCTGTGAACCTTCCAATCACCCTTCCATTTCATCACACCACCTTTAAGGCATAGTAATTGTGAAATCATTGTCATTTTCCTTTATTTCTCAATTTTTTCCCCCAAATCCGAACCCAAAACCCTAAAATCCGACTAAACCAGTACAGGTTGCTCGACTAAATAACTGGTTTTGACACCCCATTCTGTTTTGCACGCATTTTTTTGGCACGGAACCAATCGAATATCAATGTACACGCATATAATGACTTGGGGAACACACTTTCAGGTACAAAATAGTATTGTACAGGTTATAAACCACGAATGTACATGTATTGCATAAATCTTGGGTTAGGGTATCCGAAACTTGTGTTCTTCATTTAACTCTGTTATGAGCACCTGTTCTGAATTTCATTGGACATTTTAGACCCGTTGGACTGTGATTAGACACAAAATGAAAACAAGAAGGTAAAAGATATTTGTTCCTTCATTTGGTAAACAAGAAAACAACAATAATTACGTAAACGGTTCACAACATGATGGGAACATCAAATAGTTCATTTCATAACCATAATATTACATAAACTACAAATGTCAAATAGGAAGACCGAAGTCAATTACATAACAACATACACTACAAACGTAAAATAGAAACATAAACCCTAAATCTAATCCTCATCCTCCTCGGACGCCGTCTCCTCGTCATCCTCATCTGACACATCAGCCCCCTGCCCTGCAACATCCTCAATCTGCTGTCCTCGTCCAAGCTCTAGACGAGCAAGCCTATCTTCAACACCCTTGAACCGTCCCTGTATATGTCTAAATCTTTCATTTCCCTTCTGCACGTGACTCTTCCTCCATTTTTTGTGTTTCAGCGCCATTTTTCCTATTTTCTTCAGCGTGGCGTTTATGCCCTTCATGACATCACGTAATGAAAACCCACCCTCAGGCTCAGCTATCTCCTGCTGGTCACCCTCATCATCATCGTCATCATCATCCTCCACCTCGGGCTCAACCATGTCTACAACTGGAGCAACATCAGGAACCTCAACATCAGCCGCACCTGTGAACTGCCACACTCCTGTTTGAGGGTTCTTTGTCATCTTGCACTGCTCCAGTAGACGTTTTCCAAACTTATGATTATACCCTGTGGTCTTCTTCAATGTCACATTACCCATGGGAACATCAAAATGCTCCAATATCCTCTGAACAAGACAAGCAAATGGAAGTGCACCCTTGTGTTTGGCCTTATACATCATCCAACAGATGTAGTGCCTCCAGTTCACCGAAGTATCATGTCGTATAGCCCACATGATGGGAATGTCATGCTCCAACACCCTGGAATGATTGAACGCTCGCGGAAACAGAATGTGGGTGATGACATAGTGTAGTATGTGAGACTCCACAGTAAGCAACCCCACCGTATAGGCAATGTGTTGCCCACCAACTCTTCTCTGCTCCTGCACGGCATCACCGCGTGTATATCCTGGAAGTATGGTTCCGTTGTCTGCGTCATATTCCACAGTCTGCGCAGAATCAAAGTCATACCCCAGTAACTCCAACCATACCGGAGCCGTCATGATGATCTCCACCCCGCAGACCCTAGACCTCAGCTCACCCTGATGGTAGCTGAGGTTATGGTAGAAGGCCCGTACATGCAGCTCAGAATATGAACATGACAGTTCAGCCAAGGTCCTGAGATGTGATTCCTCCAACCACCTCACAATGTTAAAACCTTCTTGTTCAAAAAAGGCTGTATCAAGTGATTTGGCCCCACAAATCAGTCGGTTAACAAAGTCACGGACAAAAGATTCATGAACCACCGGGTCATTCTCGAACAAGTATCCGAATGGGAGGTCGACAGCAGCGGGGTCTTCCTCTTGTGGCCTTGACGAAGACGGACGATCTTGTCGTAGCTTCTGTCGCCTCTCATTTCCAGTGCTAGACGATCTTCTACGGCCAGCCATGGAACAACTGTACCTCCTACAATGCAAGTGGAAACAAAAATCAATGAACAATAACAATATCAAAAAATTTAAAATTCAATATAAAAAACAAAACCTAATCCTAAAATAAAACAGAAACCCTAACCCTAACCCTAAAACAGAAACCCTAACCCTGAGCCTGACCCTAACCCTAACCCTAACCCTAACCCTAACCCTAGCACATCACAAAAACCCATTCATTGCCCTAACACTACAACCCAAACAAAACAGCAACATAAACCCTAACCCTAACATAACCCTAACTCTAAGCCTAAGGCACCACATCAACCCTAACCCTCACCCTCACAACAAACTTAGCACCCTACCCCTAACCTAAATCCACAAAACCGCAAACAGAAATCAAATGCATGGAGAAAAAAAAAAAAAAAAACTAAACTTAAAACCAAATGCAAGTCAGAATACGTTACCCCTAAATGTCGATTTCGCAAGTGTGAACCAAGGAAGCTTCAATCGCACCTTCAAGGGTTGAGATTCAGACTTGGTTGGAGAGAGGGGACGGAATGGAGCGATTTAGTCGATTAGGGTTTGAAAATAACCCCCTTTGCGAAATGGGGGGGGTTTTAAAAAACCTGATCTGCGACATTTAGTCGACTAAATAATGTGCTTAGTCGACTAAAAGTGCAAACAATGTAGTCGATTAAGGTGAGTTTTTAGTCGACTAAAATTCGCGTTTCATGATTTCTGAGTTTAGCCCATTTAGTCGATTAAAAATGCAACTTAATCGACTAAATGGGGGTAGGATGGTGGATAGTTCTGGGGGAGGGGCAAATTGGTTATTAATTATTTAATTAGGGGCAAAAGAGTCAAAAAGCCCAAAACTCATAATTCAAATCCTCATAATGCCCAAATAAAATTAAAATTTTCAAATTAAATTTTAAAATTTTGTTCCTAAATACAGAATAGTTCTTTTAACATCACTTCTTTCAACAACAATTTTACTGCTAAACAACATAGACCCTTATTTGGTAAAAAACTCTCGTACATGAATAAATGAAGATTTAGGGTCCATTTGGATGAACTTTTGAAAAGTAAAATAAAATTATAAGTTTTTTTAAAAATCAAAGTTATTTTTTGTTTGGATGCAATATTTAAAAACTACTTTTAAGTAATATATATATATATATATATATATATATATATATATATATATAGGCAGGATCCTTTCACACCGGTGTCAAATTTAAAGTTTGACACCTGACCTGAGAGCCGTTAGATCAAAAAATATAAATGGTGTCACATGCTTAGGAATCAGAGTCATTTATATTTTTTGATCTAACGGCTCTCAGATGAGATGTCAAACTTTAAATTTGACACTGGTGTCAAAGGATCCTGCCTCATATATATATATATATATATATATATATATATATATATATAGGGAAAAACATCTGAATGTTAAAATAAAAAAACATTTGTTTCTTTTGGTCATTTTATCAAGGGAAAAACATTTATCATTTTAAAAGATATAAATTTTATGTCATTTTAAATCTTAATCGTTGATTTTTGTCAATCAACGGTTATAATTTATTGGATCAAACTTAATGGGCCAAATTTATTATTAATTAATTAATAATTTTGACCCAATAAATTATAATCGTTGATTGACGGAAATCAACGGTTAAAATTTAAAATGACACAAGATTATATACTTTAAAAGAACAAATATTTTTCCCTTTAATCAAAGGATTAATGTTCTCATTTTACATTGAGAAATTTTTTTCATGCTATACACAAAATATATGAATCCTGCCTCGGCGACAACCCTTATGTTCGAATGGTTTGTTCACTTTCTCTGAACTTGAGAAGAAGATGGAAGCCAACTAAGGAAGAGATGGGTAAAATGGTCCAAGACGGTATTCCAGTTGCTTTTGCTTCTCCTTTTTTTAAAGAGCCAGGAATTTCAGCTTTTAAAAAAGAGATAAGTGTGTATCGTCTTAGAGTAGGTAAAATTGTATGCTAGAGAAACAGATAGATGATGAGGGAGAGAATGGACAAAAAAAAAAAATGTAAGTTTCACTTCTTTGTGAGAGTGAAATGACACAATTTTTTCACTTTTTTTAACTAACATTTAAATATAAAAAAAATGCAGAAGTACTTTAAAAAAAAACTTTTGGAAGAGAAAATTTTTATCCAAATGTGCTCTTAGTCATTGACAAGATATCACAATATGATTTCATGATGCGCAATCGCTAGGGTATAGATGGGTTGGATTAGGTTAGGTTTTAATTTAAATACGTCAGATTTATATAAAATATTTTGTTCATAGACCTATTAGTTTGAAGTAACCTAAATTATAAGCATGAACATGACCTAATCTATATTGAAAATTCAAAAGGTTTAACATGGAGTTGTTAGCTTATTTAAATCTACCAAATCCTTAATACTATCAAGAATTATAAAAAATAAATGAAATAATATTATTTTATTAATTAAATTATTTAAATATTTATTTTATTTTACTTTAACTAAAATAAGTAAAACGATATAAACCTGCTTCTAGGAATTAAAAACAAAAAAAAAAAACAAAAAACAGAAGGGTTCTTCTTAGCCTAACTTGAATTATTGGTATAAGCTATGGGTTTTATTAGTGTTATGTTACATGATTTAAGTGTTGTTTTCAACACACACAAAAAATTGGAGAGAGAAAGTGGAATGATGAAAGAGAAAGAAAAATATGTGGACCCCACCTCTTTAATGTGTGTAGGAAAGTGATGTTATATCATGTTACATGATAAACATAAAACCCATAATTTTAAGGGAAAATGTTTGTCCTTTTAAATGACACAACTTATATTCTTTCACTCTCACAAAGAGGTGAAACCCACACATTTATATTTTTTTGTCCACTCTCTCTCCTCCTTTATCTATCTCTTTCTCTCACTTAAAATGACACAACTTTACATCCTTTAACATTATACACACTTTTTCCTTAAATTATAGCTAACCTAAGACAAAATCATTATTATATATTGAATAATCTTTAATTAAGTAATTATATTATAAAATTTACTCTCTGTTATATTTGTAACTTTCTACTGTATATATTATATTTGTAAATTTTAAGTTACTTTAAAATTAGTTAATACTTTAGAGATATATGTTAATATTAACCGAATATATATTTTTAAAATGTATAAAAATAAGAATTATTTAATATATGCTTATTGTTATTAAACATTTATAAGATTTGGCATGAATAATTAAGATAATGGATAATTATAACTGTAATGGTTTGGTCGATAAAAATTAGATTTTCTATAAAATTATTGCATAGTGTAAAATAATGGCCCTGTTTTTAAAATTTTCAGATAAGCTCTTACTTTAATTAGAAAAGAAAAAAGAAACCGGAAAAACTTTTTTAAGCTCTGGCGCGTCGGTTAGGGATGTTCATCAATCGATCTAAACCGATTCAAACTGCGGTGACCGAACCGAAAAACCGATAACCGAATAAATCAAAAATCAAAAAATCAAAAACCGAAAAAAAACCTGCAAATTTTAATTGGATTGGATCGGTTTTTGGATGGTTTGATGAAAACCGATCCAATCTAAATCGATCCAATATATTAATTCCCTTCTATCTACTTGGGTCTTTCCTTAATCACAGCCTAAAAATTTCTAAACCCAAGACTCATTACCATCAACTAAACCCAAAAAAAATTTTAATTACATCTCATCAACAAAATTTTATTTTTGTAGATCTTCGTATCTCATTGCCAACAAAAAAAACTATATTATAGTTTACTAATGTTTTTGTATTTAAAAAAATAAAATTACAAAGCCAATATATACAAAAGATGTTATGTACACAATAATGATGAAATAAATTTTAGGATTTTCAAAAAACCGAAAACCGATCCAATCCAAACCGAAAAAAATTGGATTGGATCGGACCGAATTTGAAAAAAATTCAAATCGAATGGATGATTATATGGTCAAACCGAAAGGATTGAATCAGATGATTTTTGCTTCCAAAACCAATCTAATTCAGACCACGAACACCCCTAGCGTCAGTAACGTTGAGATGAGCCTCTCTCTAAATTAGGGTCTGGCTTGAATCTAAGTCACAATGACTAAAATGTCATTTTTTATCAAGTTTTTTACGTGAATGTCACGAGAATAATATTATTCTTCAATATGTCACGTGGATAAATTTATTGGGCACTATAGCGAACTCAATTCGTTGACGGTCACATTTCTAATGGACATCAAGTATTGTAGCAAACTGAATTTATTACGGTGCCTAACAAATTTACTCACGTTACATACTAAAAAATAACATTATTCACATTACATTTAAGTAAAAAACTTTAAACAATGAGATTTTAGTCGGTGTTCCTCGACAATGAAATTTTGGTCGGTGTTCCTCGATATAAGCTCTTCTATTCTATTCTTCTTGCTTGGATTGTTACACGTTCTCCATGAAAGCCTATAGATGTGGTGACATCACAATACTTTTTTTTTTTTTTTTTTTTTTTGGTATTCACAATACTAGTTTGCTCATAGTATGCATGACATGACACAACTTTTGTTTTTTGTTTTTTTTGGATTTGCCACGTCAACTGATTCAAAATGCTGAACACTTACTTTTCATCTAATCTATAACAATAGTAATTGAAACAGATCTCTAATAGAAACTTACTTTATTTTGACTTTAAATATGAAGAGAGAGAGAGAGAGAGAGATACAGGATGCTATGCTTAATGCTTGTACTCAAATATAAAGGAAATACATAAAAAAAGAAGGAACTAACAACATCTGGAGCAAGACCTTCCAAGACTTGACTCTTGTTGATTCCAAAATGACCTCCTCACCTCACTGTCACTGAGCATCCCCGTTTACCCCGAAACCAACAACAGAATCCTTGACATTAATTTTATTTATTCTCTCAAGAATTCCCTTAACTGCTATATCAAACGCATCTTCCAAGCTCCTCAGTCTAGAATTCGGATGGCGATATATTATTCTCGGAATAAGGCTTACAACTTGCTCTCTCAGGGCCAATACTTCCCTCATAGGGATTCGTGACAATGTCTCATTGATCGGTCGTCCTTTTTCCTCAACAAGATCCTTTTCTGGTATGAATACAGAGTATGCAGAACCGTTTTTGGGAAAATGCCACAAATATTGGGAATAAGCCGAATCTGGGTGAAAGAAAACAGGAATGCAACCCGCCAAAATGGAGTCAAACGTTGACCGCCTCGTATAGGAATCCCCCGGAGGCTGTAAACAGAAAATGGAACTCTGAAACACCTTCATAACACTCAGAGGATCATGACAATATTTTTTACCTAATAGTTTGCAGCTCGTAGATGATTGGCATTGTTTGATAATCTCACTTCTGATGTACCAAAAATGTGAATAATTAGAATTAGGCCTGGGAGCACCCACGAATGAAAATAGGTAAGGCCTCTTCACTCTTGTCATTCTTTTCTGCCACTCAAAAACCTCCACATCCTTGGAAGGATGGAAATAGGTTGGATATGGAATTGAGAATTCATTATCATATAATAAACTGAACTGACTCTGAGTTTGAGTTTGAGTTGGATTTTGAGTGGATTCAATTGGCAAAAAAGACATGTTGGTTGCTTCTGGCAAAAACATAAACTTGGTTCCCCAGTCAGATTCATTATCTGTTTTTCTCCTGAAATCCCAACTAATCCTCCCTACAGCCATGAAATGATCTCTGCCCCATTTTCTTTTCCATTGGGGCTGTTGTGCCACCCACTTCACTAGTTCCTTTGGAGAAGCATCTCTCGTCGAAACATTAGAGTCCCATAGGTACTGAACCACATCAAGGCCAGCATAATAGGGTACATATATTGCTGAAGCCAATGAAGAATCATTGGTTAAGCACTTGTAGTGCTTCATTATGTTATGGAAAATTACTTCTAGTGTAAATTGATTAGTGTCATACCAACTATCCTCAGACATCACCTTTCCATTTGGTTTCTCGGAAATCTTATGTCCAAGGCCTGAGTTAGAGACGTAAGGGCACATATCAGTCCACTTCATCAGACTGTGGCAACCCTTCAACAAATCCTCATTGAACCTGCCAGGAAGATCATAAACATATATATATTGGCCCCAACAACGATCCATATTATCGTTGACAATGGTGATGTTCTCTAAGTGATTGGTTTTTTCAGTTTCATTGAAATTGCTTGCTTGAGTATCACTGACAACCAAATAATCCAATAAAAACAATGTCAAACAAAATACAAAGGAGCACAGAAACACAAACCGCATTGGACCAAAGTGTTTGTCCATCTTCTGGTTATGAGTGTAGAGATTCATTGAAGCTAGCTAGAGTATATATGATATTGACATTGCACCCCCCTAAGGGGCAGATGGAGACATATTTATTTTCTAGCACAATTATTAAATTCAAGTTGTCTTTTTTTTTTTTTTTTTTTTTTTTTAGGTTTCAAGGAATTGAACACAACACCCTACACTACACACACTCCTAACACACACACCCCACACCACTAAGCTAACCCTAGTGGTGCAAATTCAAGTTTTGTCTTGTTCTGCAACTTTAACGTTTTTATTATGATATATTATTATATTATGACTTTAATTTTTTTATATCAATATTTTATTGTATAATTTTGTTTATCAAACTCCTTCCATAAATTAAAATGATGAATAATCTAATTAGAAATTAAAAATGGGATAAGGATTATTGAATGTTAATAAATAATTAAGGGCATGTAAAATTTCTCAATTATAACCTTAGAAAATTACCGCTCCATAAATCTTGGATTCGCTTTAGGAAAAAAAAAAAAAGATATCGAGGAGCCGATATTATAAAATTAAGTATATTATAAGAGAAATGATCCGTTTATAAATTGTTTTTACAAATTATACTAAGTATGGCCGGTCATACACTATTGATTGAAGTATGACCAATCATACTTAGTGTAGTTTGTAAACAAAAAATTTATAAATATAACCTTCTCCATATTATAATTTTGTTAAGGTTAAATATAATATATTTTTAAATATCATAAAGTTTATTACAAATTGAATTAATGTCAAATTTTTGTGTATTTTTTATGACAAAAGGAAAAATAACGGGAAGTTTGGGAATTAAATGAGGAGATTTTTTCAAATTGAAATATATAAATTTATTTCTCCAAAAACAAATATATATATATATATATATATATTATATATATATATTTATATGAATTTATTAATTAAGTCATTAATGTTGACACTAAGAGATCTGCCTTTTTTGTCTTAAAGTCAAACCCAATTAGAGATCTTCCTAAAATACCCATTTGAATATATGCAATAATTGTTAAAAAATTTAATTTTAGGATTTTGTTAACTTCAGAGTTGAATACGAATCACGCTTATTAGTTCTCTTAATTATTTATAGAAAAGCGTAATAATTACTTTTAAATAATTATGATTTTTCATTAAATATTTTTATTTTTATTTTTTAAAATGTAATAGGCAAATCATTTATTATTTGGGTCAGAGATTTCAGCCAAATACGAATCACACTGTTTTTTTCTTTTATTTTTTTTTTTGGTTTGAGTAAGTTCAAATAGTATTCATTTGACATATAAAAATAGTTCAATTGTCGTGAAAAGTAAAAGAAGAAAATAAATAATAAAATAGCCGTAAACCCTAGCACTTAAATTTAAATAGCATGAGGATCGACTTTCCCGTCCAGCCATCGGTTATACGATCCATAATAGCCACCGCCACCTCCTAAGTTCACTGCCCAATGATTCATTCACGTGATAACTGGTAAGTAAATCTTAGGCTAAGTGATAAACAACTTTATCGAAAATGAATTGTATATATAAAAAATATATATATATATATATATATATTTACAAACTTTTATAAATTATATTATGTTTGACCGGTCATACATTAATTAAAAATATATGAATGATCATTTTTAATGTAATTTGTAAACAAAAATTTATAAACGGATCATTCTTCTTCGTCACTAAATCACTTTTACTGCCTTCATATGTGTGTTTTTTTCATCAGTATGATTTATTCTTAAATTTGATCCTACCTAATTTCAAAACAATTTTTACTCAATTTATCAACGTGTAAATTTAAAAGCAATAAATTTATAATTTTAAAGAAATAATTTATCAGCGGATAAATATTTCATGTAATTGAAATGGAAATACATAAAAAAATCAATATAAAAACAAACCTTATATATATAATTGAAATACATTGTATCATTTTCCATATAATTGGACAAACAATGTAATGACATATTCTAAATTGATTTTATTACACTATATATTTTTTTTTTAATTGTCTATAATTTCATTCGGTATTATTTTCTTAAATTTTATTACACAACAAATCATAAATTTATTATTCTTTAATTTTAGATTTTAATGATCAGAATCAGTCTTACTGACTGAGACATTTATATATCAATTGATTTCATTATTTTATTTTACTTTATTAATTTATTTTTTAAAATGAGCTTTTTACTTAAGTTCTCGTGTTGGTACTTGTTGCATAATTTGTAAATTGTAATTAACTTTTAGGCTCATTAAGATTTTTTAATTAATTTAATACATATTGAAACTCAAATTAAATTTAACTAATTATAATTAATATTTTCAAATGGAGACATTTATTTCTTTATTTATGTATTATAATTTTTTCAATAATTTATCGTGTTGACACCTATCATGTTCCTCATTTATATTTTATAATTAATTAATATCAACATTCTAAATTGATATAATTTTTAAATTTATTATGTTAAATTTTTAATTGAAATTTTCATTGTCATTTTTTTCTTTTTTACTTAATTTCTTGTATTAGCAGGTGTCACATTTGTCATCAAGATTATTGTTTTTTAGGATAGGTTATTCTACCTACTATTTTTTCTGCCTACCTCTGCCTAACACCCTTCAACACCGTTAGATCAGAATCTCAAGAAGAGAAAGAAAGATAAATGTTAGTTAAGATTTTGATCTAACGGTGTTGGAGGGTGGTAGACAAAAAAATGGTAGTAGAATAACCTATTTTTTATATATATATATACAAATTTTTTTTTTAAGTCAAATGATTTTAGCACGTAACCTTTATTAAGTTGGAAATATTACAATGCCCGAGAGTTGTTGTTAATATAATTTTTATACAAGAATAAGAAATTTTACTTTCCACCATTATAATTTATTAAATATAAATATAATTTAATAAATTATGATGGTATAAATTATGAAAGTCAATTATTGAGATAAAAATAACTTATTATTTTAAAAATATTTATTAATTATGACGACTCGAATAACCCTGGAGTTTCAAAATCAGACCCCATACCACCACTCTTCTCCAATAATTCTTCTCAGGTACTCCATATTCACCTTCGTTGCCGATGATCCAAAAGACATTATTCAAAGAAATTTATTAGAGTTCACTCTTAAAGAAAGAAATAGAAGTTATAAATAAAAAATATAAACATTTAAATATATTAAATTTTTTTAAAAATAAATATTTTATTTTTAGACAATTAGGTCAGGATAAACTTTAAGAATATGTTTGGCTTTAAGAATATGTTTGGCTTTTTTTTTAAGTTAAAAATTACTTTTAAATTAAAACTAGAAATAAGTGTTTAAAAAAATTAAAAGTTGTTTGATTATTATATAAAAAATTATATATAAATTATTTTAAAATTAAAACTAAAAATAATTTGTTTAGTAAAGTAACATTTAACTTTTTTTTTAAAAAGCTTCTGTATATTTTTTTTAAAAAAACTTTCTTCATGAGAGTTTTTTTTTTTTTTTTATTCAGTATGAATTGTTTTTCTTTATGATAATAATTTTTATAAAAATATACTTGGCTAAGTTTATTCTTTAAAAAAATAATATGATATTCTACCAATTTTACTTGCTTATATCTAACATCGTTGGATCATAATCTTAATTAACTTTCACTCTTTCTTTCTTTTCTAGAGACTCTGATCCAATGGTATTGGAGACGAGTAGGTAGAATAGGCAGAAAAAAAAGGGTAGGCATAATCATTTATGAGTTTGTTTTTTCTAAAGTTACTTTAGATATCTTTATCTAATGTTCATCGAAACGACGTCGTTTTGAGGCGGAAATCATGGTGTATTTGTAATTTTAATTTATTTCAGGGTTATAATAGTCTTTTTCATTCTAATTTTTTAATTTTTCAATCTCAAAACGACGTCGTTTCGATGAACATTAAATAAAGTTATCTAAAGTAACATTAGATATTTTTTCTCATAATTTATACTTTAAAAATGAAAAATAAAAAAAGACAAATAAATACTAAAAATTTGACATTTATTTTCTCAACTAAATTTTCATAATGAGCACTTATCTTGCTTGATTTCATACGGAGATAAAATTTTAACTTATCAAATTTAAATAATTAATTAGCTTTTAAGGGAAATTAAGTTGTAATTAAGAAAACAAGCTCTATTCTTTTTATCTTGAACATGAATCAAACATAGTCGAACTTACACGTATTTTCAACCTTACTCGCCCATATGCTAAGTGATCGTGCCTCCATGATCATTTTTTCGTATCAGTTGCAAAATGTCAAAAAAAAATTCAGTTGAGCTCAAATTTTTATATTTTTATGTAAAAAATATGGGGAAAAGTATTTATAATTTTAAAGGATAAACTTTTGGATTATATTTACTGATTTTTTATATTTTCACTCCTCCACAAAACTAAAGGAGAGGGAAAGAAATAATATTATGAAAGAGAGAAGATAAAAAAAAGCATCAAAACACAATCGTTTCATTTAAAATAACATAAAATTTTAAATTATAAATATATTTCACAAAGAATATACATAATCTTTTTAAATTGAAGATAATGGCTGACTTTATAAAAATAAGATAAACAGTTTTTAGGAAAATGATTAAAGAAATTAAACGTGCAAAACCTTCCTATCAAAATAGTACTGAAAATAAAATGGATTATAACAAACTCAATGGAAATAAGTTATTATAAATATAAATAGGCTGTTGTAGTTTGAATGTCAAATAAGTTTATTTTTGAAAGTGTTTATGTTATTACACGAGATAAGATTATCTTCAATAACTTTAAATAATTTATTTTAGGGTTTAGGAAAAAATAAAAAATATTTTAAAATTTTTATTTTTCTCTCATATTATAAATTTTGCAAAAATATTCTTATTAACAATTTTTTTTTAAATTTGAATTCAAATTAATTTAACAATTTATTATGTTACCTGAAATTTAAATTCTTCATTAATTATATGTTATACATGTGGTTGTTATGTAAAGCAGCGTTTGGTACATGAGAAAAAAAATGTACGTGAGAATTACAATTTTCAAAAATATGATAGGTAAGTGAATTTTTTAAAAATGTTACCAAAAAAGCTATTTGATAGGCCAAAAATTTTCCATGAATATTGGCTCAATTTTTTCTGATTCTACATTTAGTTGATCGTAAAATATTGATAAGAATGTGAACGAATTTATAAAATTAACCTCTAAGCCTTTTTTTTATTCAGCCTCATTTTTTTATTTTTTTTGAAGATATTTCAATCGGTTAATCACTTCACAACTAATCGGGAATTTGGGGCGAGTCTCGAGATTAATGCTTTAAACTGATCCCAAAAATAGTATTAGGCAGGATCAAACACATACTCTAATCCCAACCTACTCAATTTTCTGACGCCAACTGAGCTATCATCATTTACAAACTCTTATAAATTACACTATATTTTACGACATAATGTAGTTTGTAAAAAAAAAAAAAAATTGTAACCGTTCTCCAAATTAAATTTATATACTAGTATCTAATAAGTATAATGGTAAGTGGATAATGAACAAGGGATAATACTAATAGTGAAAATGGTACGATTATCTTATTGATACCGGATTGGCGGTTTGATTTCTAGGTGAACCGAGCCGGGGAGGTCTAGTTGTAAAAACAGTTATGCAAGTGTAGCAGTGGAGGGGGAAATGACGTGCAAAAAAAAAAATATCAGAGAGGAGTAGCAGAAAAATCTTTGGTTGAGAGGAGTAGATTAGAATAGAATACATTTGTTGAGTTGAGCCGTTGAATTGTAATCCAGTAGCACTAGTACCCACCCACGTGTCTTGGGATTGGGATGGGAGAAGACAAAACAAATTAAGTTGCTTCTGCTGCTGCCTATACTCACTCACTCAGATACTCTCCCAGTCTCCCCTAAACCCCAATTCAATGAATCATTGAGTTAAGAGTGTTGAGTGCAAACCAAGTAGGGAATGGATTCTTCTGTGCGTGTATTGCACTGCCAATTGCAGATCACCCATCCTTCTCGGAACCGTAAGCAATTCAGATTCCACCTTCCCTCATCCTTCTCCATCCCTCGAATCCCTCTTCTTCTTCACCGTCACAATCACAATCACCGTCACCGTCTCCGTCTCCCTCCTGCACTTGTCTCCTCCACACAAACTAGGTCTACTCTCTCTCTCTCTCTCTCTCTCTCTCTCTTGTTCCTTCTTCTCTTGTAGCTTACTATTACACACACAACACAACACAACATTGTTATTGTTTTCCCCTTAATTCATGTTAATGCTATGATTGATAATAGACTAGGCTAGAACTCGTAACTCATTCGTAACTCATGAATGTCTTTGCTTTTCCCAGGGAAGAAGGAAAGAAAAAAAGCACGAAAGAGAAAGTCATGCTGCACGTTCGATTAGATCACCAAGTTGAGTTTGGTAATCATGTTGTCATTCTAGGATCAACCAAAGAATTGGGATCGTGGAAGAAACATGTTCCCTTGAAATGGACACCGGATGGATGGGTATGCGACTTGGAATTAAAAGGGGGCGACCACATTGAGTTTAAATTCGTGATAGTCAGCAACGACAAGAGTTTACTTTGGGAAACTGGGGAAAATAGAGTCTTCAACTTGCCCGACCAAGGTCATTTTGGGACTGTTGCTACATGGAACGCAACGCACGAGAATTTGGAGCTACTACCTTTGGATCATGCCCATGCCCATGCCAGGGATGAACAAGATCACAACAATTTCGGATATATTGAGTCTGATGAGGAGGCTAATGGTGCTCCTCCTCCTCTTTTGGAAGCAGAGGCAGAGGCAGAGCCAAGTCCTTTTGTTGGACAGTGGCAAGGTAAAGCTATTTCTTTCATGCGATCCAACGACCATCGGAGCCATGAAGCAGAAAGAAAATGGGACACTTCGGGTCTTGAAGGCTTGCCTCTCAACTTGGTTCAAGGTGATCAAAACGCAAGGAATTGGTGGAGAAAGGTACCGCAATTCATAATTTTCTGATTTATTCAACTGATACCAAAATTCTTATTATATAATATTGTTCGTATTTTATACCTTTATTTTCAATCTGTAAAGCTGTCTCCTGCAAACTCTCTTTCTAGTTTTCAGTTATTTCTTTCCTCTAGTGTTATCATTTTAAAAGTCAACTGCTGTAAAATGCCTGTTGTAAAAATCAATAGCTTTCCGTTTTAACCAACCTACTAACTTTTACTACAACTTTCACTTTGAAGCTTGAAATTGTACGTGATATTATAGCTGAAAGTCTGCAAGGGGAAGATCGATTGGAGGCTCTCATATACTCTTCTATCTATCTGAAGGTCTTGTTCTGTCTTGTCCTCTGTATTGACATTGATTCATCTATGCTCTTCTTATATCATCATCATCCGAGCCCTTCTTGCATCATCTTACGCAGTGGATAAACACGGGGCAGATAGCTTGTTTTGAAGATGGAGGTCACCACCGGCCCAATAGGCATGCTGAGATTTCAAGGCTTATATTTCGTGAATTAGAGCAACATACGAGTCGGAAGGATATATCACCCCAGGTGATTTTTTTATTTTTTGTAAACAATGATGTTGAAGGGTATCCTTTTTGGTTCTCTATCCCAGTCCTGATTGATTAATAGCTGTTAATGTGTTGCTGATATTTCACAAGACTGTATGAGGGTATTTCAGCCATTGGCTCTATATTACTTTCAGTAACCTTTTACACGTGTATATCTAGTGCCTGACTGAATTGAGCCACGGCTTCAACAAATTTTGTTCTCTCTTTTCTTTTCTCTTCTACCAATAACAATGAACTTTGATATGGGGATAGCTTGGTAGTTATTAAATTTTGGCCTCATTTCTGGTTGGTACTATATTGAAAATTGTACAGCTCAAATGCAGTCAATTTGTTTCATATCTACTTAATGTGTTCCTAGTCCTACCTTTTTAGCAGTCGTTATGACTTAGATGATGTGCTTAGGTATAGCTATGTACTTTTAAATGTCTGATCTTCATTCTATGTAAATTGTCTGAGAATTGGAAATTGCTCCAACAGTGTTGCTAATGTAATTGTTTTCATTTGCCACCTTTTATATCTTGCTGTCTAATAAAGTTTATGCCTTACTTGTTTCATTTACCATAAATTCATTGACATACAGGAAGTTCTAGTCATTCGTAAGATTCATCCATGTTTGCCATCTTTCAAAGCAGAATTCACTGCATCTGTTCCTCTGACTCGAATTAGAGATATTGCTCATCGAAATGACATCCCGCATGACCTCAAGGTTGTTTTCCCCCACGTACTTGAACTATGTAATCTCATTGTAGTTTAATGTTAATAATAGGTCAGCTATTTTATGTATTGTTTATTTCCAGTTACAAATTAAGCATACAATTCAAAACAAGCTTCACCGAAATGCTGGTCCTGAAGATTTGGTTGCTACAGAAGCTATGCTTGCTAAAATCACAAAGAACCCTGGAGAATATAGTGAAGCATTTGTGGAGCAGTTCAAGATATTTCATCGAGAACTCAAAGACTTCTTTAATGCTGGCAGGTTTGACCTGAATATCACAAACCTGACTCATATTAAATGTAGATTTGTTTTATGTTTCTTCCCCAGATCAAAATCTCTTATTATGATATGATATTTTAATTTTATTTAAACATTGTGTTGTTGTCATCTCTTGGAAACTTTCTTCATGATCACAGCCCCATCATTTGAATACACAATTAGGCTGTAAACTAATAATAGACTGATCATGAAACTTCATGCATTTGTTGACAAGAAAATCTGCATTTTGAAGTAATCATATGTTTCCATAAGTCAGAAAATCAACTGGTTGAGCACTAGGTACTTGTATCTCCTCCTTGGAGGTCTCATGTTCAATCCCATTGGAAGCAACTTGCTCAGACGGCTCCAATGAAAAGGGTAGCCCGGTGCATTCATCTCCATCTAGTGGAGTCTGGGGAGTGTCATATGCATGCAACCTTACCCATGTGTGGAGAGGCTGTTTCTAGGACTTTTACCTGTGGGCTGTGACCACTAAGGTCACAAGACAGCAACCTTATTGTTGCACCAAGGCTGGCCGACTCTTGTGAAGCCTCAAGTCGTGGGGAACAAAAAACAGCGAACCTCATTCTGTTATGTAACAATATTGGAATACACTTTTGAGTGAACACACTATACTAAACCTCAAGGGGATATTCAAATCCTTTTGATATCTAACTAATTGGTTGCTGGAAAATCATAATTTTGATGATTTCACTCATGACTTTGTCATGTTGCAGTCTTGCCGAACAGCTAGAATCAATTCGGGAATCCATGGATGAATATGCCATGTCAGCACTTAATTCATTCTTGGAGTGCAAAAAGGTGAATTTTCTTTTTCTGATTATCTTGCATTTTTATTTCTTGATTTGGTCTCAGTCTAAGGGTTTGACTCTGGAATGTTCTAATGATGGAATATGGATTTACGAGTTGAAATTATATGCAGAAGTAATCCGATCAGTCTGTTATGGTGCTTCAACTTTAAGATTGAATTTTATGTTTGAATTTTCTCTTTCAAAAGTCCTCTTAATCCATATCCTTGAGCTAATCATTGTCCTTCTGCTATTTTCATTGAGCTACATACAAACTAGTGTTGCGTTGAGGACCCTGGAGTGTTCTACATTCATTTTTTGTGCCATTTGTGGTAGAGTTCTACATTCATTTTAGCTGTTTCACTAGTCTGGTTCCAAATAGAATTTTGAAACGTGTCAGCTCGTGGTTTCTTGTGGACAGGGTCTTGTCTTGTCTTTTGTAACTGCAATGGGAGTGGAGGCTCTGTTGGTGGGGAGAACTGAGCCGTAATTAGAAAAACAAAATGTATCTTTGTGAATTAGCATCTAATTTTGGATGTAACATATTATCTTCTATGATGCATTACTCTCTCAACCATTTACTATCTCTCCCTTCTCTTTTTGTCCAAATACTTCTCCCAAAATTATAGATATGGCATAAGAATAACTTCTGAATAATTAATGCTCATCAGACTCAGAATGAAGGTGAAATATTGTGGTTGTCAAGCTGTTGCTTGGATAAGAAGTCTCTCTCCTTTCCTTTTTTTTTTTGGGAGGGAGGGGAATGAGTACTGTGGATTCTTTTAATTACAATAACGTCTATTGATAAGGGACAATGTTTTGTACTTCTCCAGAATATGGATGCTGCGGCAGAATCAACTACTGATGCAGAAGAAAAAGGAATTAGACTTTTATTTAAAACCATGGAATCGTTGAATGCTTTGAGAGAAATTATTGTAAAGGGCCTTGAAAGTGGCCTCAGGAATGATGCTCCAGATTCCGCAATAGCTATGCGTCAAAAGGTGACATTATTTTATTTAATTATTTAGCAAAAGCTTGAGTTTGATAGGTATTTACAGAATGCTGGAACATCTTTTCATTCTTGTTTTTTTGGAGGTACAGTGGCGCCTCTGTGAGATTGGACTTGAGGATTACTCATTTGTTCTTTTAAGCAGGTTCTTAGCACACCTTTTCCTACCTTACCCTTTGAACAATTGTCATATACTCAGATGTTGAATGACACTTGTGAAATATATGAAGGGCACGTGATTGTGCAAAAGGCATGGAGTACTTGTTAGCTACTGAGACAATACTAGATGCCATTAGAATATAATGCTTATTTACTCTAATTATATGCTGATAGATGTTTATTAGACCTTAAATTTATTTAAAGAACTATATCAACTATCTTGTACTTTAGAAGGGAAAGTGTTACGGATAAGAAGGATAATAAAGAGAATCAAAAGGGTTGGAAGATGTATTCCAGAAGAAATAAAAATCCGACTTAGTTAGTTATTAGTCAGTTAGTTCTTTGGGGTTGACATATTGTTTAAATAGGAAAGGTAAGTCTGTTTTAGGGGGTATCTGATGTATTAGTTTGTAATTGAATGAGATTCTCTCATTGTGAAGGGAAGTGTTCCCTTGAAAGTCATCTGTAGTTGAGCGAACATAATCAATAAAGATCTCTTCTTTCCTTTCTTCTCTCTATTCTTGATATCTGTAATTGTTATTCTGTTGTGAAACCATAATAAGAAGTATATGAAATTTCATGTCAAAATTAAATAATCGCAAATGATAGAAATGTAGTGAAATCAAGCTTCCTAGATTCTCCTGATAAGGATGTAGTATGATTGAACCTTGTAGAACTTGTTTGATGGAGATATAGAACTTTTCCAGCTGCACAATACTTGTAAATTGTAATTGCAACACCTTTCTCTTGGTAACGCATTGACTTCTGAAGTCATATGAATAGATTTCTCAATGTGCTTGACGTTATGGGAGGTGCTCGTTGGTTGGCTGCAAATGTGCAGTCCAAAAATGTAAACTCATGGAATGATCCCCTTGGGGCCCTTATTATTGGAGTCCACCAGCTGAAGTTATCAAGTTGGAAGCCTGAAGAATGTGATGCTATTGAAAATGAGCTCATTGCCTGGAGTAAAAGAGGCCTTTCTGAAAGGGAAGGTAGCTTTCTTCGGTCTTTGCTCAAATTGTTGTCCTGTTAAATCATTGTAGACAATGTTGACTTATTTTTCATTTAAAATCTACTCTTTTTTCTTCCAGGAAATGAAGATGGCAAGACGATTTGGACATTGAGACTGAAAGCCACCCTTGATAGATCAAAGAGGCTAACTGATGAATATACTGAAGAACTTCTTAAGATATTCCCTCAAAAAGTCCAGGTCAAAGAGTAATATTATTGTTCTGTTAAAGGCCTGATATTTGATTGCCCAATGCAAAAAATTACTGAACCCATAGCATATAAACTGAAGCAAAAGTACAACCAACACTAGGGAATACAAAAACTACAAAAAGTCCCTAGACTGAAAATATATTATTAAATAAATAAACAGTTTGATAGTCGTAATACCCCTAAATAATTGTGTTGTGTCCTACTCGGATCTTTGAAATTTTACACTCAGCCCTGTGATAAAAAATAAAGCAGAATATTGAGACAAAGTCATTCCAAACTTAATGAATCTTGATACTGTTGCATCCTTCGTTTCAAACCTAAAAATGTACAAACCTAAAAGTGAACGTGTTGTGATACTGGTACTGTTTGGTTTTTGAAGCCAGGTTCCTCTTCATGAATGCATATATATTTTGAAATAAACAAAGTTATCGCTTTCAATGTTGCAGATGCTAGGCAAAGCTCTAGGAATCCCGGAAAATAGTGTCAGGACATACACGGAAGCTGAGATTCGTGCTGGGTATGATAACGGATTATCCTTTGACACTTCATTAATAGAAAATTTACAGAAATCATAGTCTAATGTTTTCACTACTATCTGTGGTTTCTTGTCATATTTATCCCTAGACTGTGGATTTCATTACCATAAATATAACTAGTATATTAACTAACTTTTCTACTGTAAATTCTTAGTGTGATTTTTCAGGTTTCAAAACTATGTACTCTTCTTCTAAAGGCTGTTAGAAGCACACTTGATTCTCAAGGTTGGGATGTTCTTGTTCCAGGAGCTGTTATAGGAACATTGGTTCAGGTACTGAGTTTCAAGATTGCACCGATACGTTTTATTTTACAAAAAATGTGTATCGGACACCAACACGTTCCGACACGATTTTTTTAAAATCTAAATTTTATTTTATTTTATTTGTTTAACTAAATCAACATCAACATCAACAACACCTTTATCCCAAATTAATTGGGGTCGGTGGTAGATGAACCCACATAAAAGATACAAAACGGTTGAAAAAAAGTAAAAAAAGCAAAAAATAAATAAATAAATAAATAAAAATAAACAAATAGAAAATAAAAATAAAATAAAATAAAATAAAAATATATGTATATATAAATAAATAAAAGTAAAAAAAAGAAAGGGACCAGAAGAAGTGGGGGAAATGAAGGGGAGAAGGACTAAAAAGGGACCATCTGGAACATAGGAATAACAACGGGTCTAACCCTCCACCATACTTATAGCTTTTCTCCATTCCGTTCTAAGACATACTGTCCGCCAATCTATATCCCACTCCATTAAATCTTGTTTTACTACCTTCCCCCAAGTAAGCTTCGGCCTACCTCTGCCTCTTTTTGTGTTTAGCTCTTGGTAACAAACTTCTGTTCTTACAGGGGCATCCATGGGTCTTCTCATCACGTGCCCAAACCACCTCAATCTATGTTCTCTCATCTTCTCGGCTATCGGTACTACTCCGACCTTTCGTCGAATATCTTCATTTCTTATCTTATCCATCCTTGTGTAACCACACATCCACCTTAACATCCTCATCTCTGCTACTCCCATCTTATGCTCATGTTGCCTATGTGTTGGCCAGCATTCCGCTCCATATAGCATTGCCGGTCTTACTGCCGTTTTATAGAATTTTCCTTTTAACTTCAAGGGGATTTTGCGGTCACACAAAAATGCAGATGCACTGCGCCATTTCATCCACCCTGCTCTGATTCTGTGATTTACATCCTCATCAATCTCTCCACCGTTTAGTAAAATGGAGCCCAAGTATTTTTAACTAAATATGAAAAATTAATTTATAACTCAAATATTTTTTGTTATGGAATTTGATATGAAAAATTAAACAAGGCATGAAATTTATTTTTGCTTTATATTTATGTTATGGAATTTGAATATTTGATTAGTTATATGACTTATTATGAACTGCTATATGTATTAAATGTAAACTATATTATCAACATCAACATCAACATCAACAGCACATTTAACCCAAGCAATTATAATTGGGGTCGGTGGTAGATGAACCCAACGATAAATACGAGGAGATTAAAAAATAAAAAAATAAAATAAAATAAAAAAATAAAATTAAAATAAAAATAAAAAATTGGGGAAGGGGGAATAAGATAAAAGACAAGGAGGGGAAAGAAAGAGAGGGGGGATTAAAGAGGAAAAGAACTAAAAAGGGACCATCTGGAACATAGGAATAACAACGGGTTTAACCTTCCACCCTATTTATAGCTTTTCTCCTTTCCGTCCTAAGACACACCGTTCGTCAATCTATATCTCATATTAAGTTTTTTTAATATATTATATATATTTAAAATATTATTTAATATGAAAACGTGTCCTAGTACGTCAAAATTTTAGAATTAACGTGTCGGCATATCGTGTCGTGTCCCGTGTTGGTGTTGATGCAACATAGCTGAGATTCATTTAGAAATATCTCGTATAGTGTTATTACGATAGTTGCTCTGTGTGTGTGAGAGAGAGAGAGAGATCTTTAGAGAACTCTTATTATTGAATTACAGAAGTGAATAGGTGTCTTAAAAACACTACTTCAAGTTGGATCATAAATGATAATAATGCTTAATTTGTTGCAAATCTCATTATGCAGCAATGATACATTTCTTACCTTTCCACAATACCAAATTTCCTTCAAAAAAACCTATCTACTGACCATGATCACTATATAGAATGCCACTGGTGTCCTTTAAGATATTCTTACAACAAATTGCTTCAGTGCGGCCACTAAAAGAAAAGTTAATATTAGGGAATGTCAAGGGTATATAATCCAGCTTGCCAACTAATCTCCAGTTACAGCTATGATTTTTAATTAACTCTCCATCTGCTACAAGTTTCATATTGGGTGTCATATGGAAATTACATAGTCATTCTGGTGCTAAAAAGCTCCCACTCTGTGCAGGATCCACAGAAGGGGCTATAGTAGGCAGTCTTACCTAGCATTTGCAAGTGACTGATTACATGAATTGAACCTGTGGCCTCCGAGTCACATGTTGACAACACCAACTGTTGGGACAAAGCTCCCTTCAAAGAAAATATAGGGTGCCAACAATAAATCTAGAGCGTAATTTCTCTTAAAATCAACCGATTCCTTTGTTTGAAATTTGATGTGCAAGAAGGATTTTAAAGCAATGAAGGTTTCATTGTCACTGCTAGCGATCATTACATTAGCCACATAGGCACATACTCTACAACAAGTAAGGTACACCCCATAGAAGGCTGCTTATAGAGTATGGAACGGTCATAAACATTGTATTAACCAATTACGACCACTTCATTAAGCATTCCAAAGCAGGCTTGGGAGATTGTTTTAAAAAATACCTAGATTTTTGAAAGTCGACAGCCCTTCCTTACTCCCCAAGCAACAAGCCCATTGGTTGTTTCATGTAGACCTCTTCCATCGAATCTCCATGGAGAAATATATTCTTGAAACTGATGAAGTGGCCAATGTTGAGAAGCAAAAAGGAAGATATGTTGACGAATTGAACTTTGGCAACTAGAAAAAATGTTTCAACAGTCAACACATAGTCTAGCTTTCAATTTTGTAATTGACCCATATTTATTTTGACCGGAAAGACCCACTTGCAGCGGCATAGTCTAGCTTTCAATTTTGTAATTGACCCATATTTATTTTGACCGGAAAGACCCACTTGCAGCCTACATTTTTGTGTTAAAAGGAACCAAATGCCAGGTTCCATTTCTCTCCAGAGCCACCATTTCCATCCGCACACCCTCTCACCACCCATCATGGCCCAGAGCCTCTGAAAATTTACACGTGGCAATCAATAGAGTCTGCGGAATTAGTAAAATTACTGCTTCTGTAGACTCAGTAAATTACTAATAGAAAGGAGACAAGTGTTGTAAGACACAAAATAACAAGACATATGAGTACAAGTCTCAAAATTCTTTATTATCAATAATCAAACAAAAATCCTCATTTTGTGGAAAGAGGGGTCTCTCTGGCCCTCCACACCAGCAAAACCTGAGAATAAATAATAATGATATAGATAATAAACTTGGGCTCACTCTACTCCCCCCTCCCCTTCCTGCCTCTCGGAGGTTTACTATGACTAACTTGAATTTGGGTTTCTTTGACCTAGGTTGAAAAAATTGTTCCTGGATCGCTACCATCACCAGTGGAAGGACCCATTATCCTTATTGTTAACAGAGCTGATGGTGATGAAGAGGTACATTTGTACACTTTTTTTTAGACTATACAGAAGTATTAAATATATTAATATTTATAAGGTTGATTACGCTTACAGGTAACAGCTGCTGGGAAGAACATAGTGGGAGTTATACTTCAGCAAGAGCTGCCTCACTTATCTCACCTGGGTGTTAGGGCCCGACAGGCAAGTCTTCTTTCTAAATATCCAATTAATGATTTTGAAGTTTGAACTTACATGTATGTCAATGACATTCATACAGCTATTGTTTATTACAGGAAAAGGTTGTCTTTGTCACTTGTGAAGATGATGAAATAGTTGCTGATATAAAAAGGCTTGTTGGGTCACGTGTGAGGTTATTTAGTCAAGACAATTTTCCCATCAATGATTATTTATTTTGAAAACTGAATCAGTTTTTTTTTTTTTTTTTTTCAAATTATTTTGATAATATTGTGAACAGATCCAATGTTTTTCATTTTCTCCTTTTCTACTTTCATTTAAACTTTCAGGTTGGAAGCATCCACTGCCGGTGTTAATTTGACGTTGTCCTCTTCAGTTGACCCTGATGGCAATTCTTCCGTTAAAAGTGCTTCTGATGACAGTTTCTCTGGAGTTGAGGTTCCTTCTTTCTCTGCTGGTAGAATTTCCAATTTCAATCAGGTAGAAAATGATAAAATTATTCATTCTGATTTTTTTTATTTTTTTTTATTTTTTTGGCTGAGTTGACATTGTTTTGCATTTAGAAATAAACTTCCAGCTTGGTGAAAGTGGTGAGATTTAGAGTTGAAAAGTTGGACTAGCATTTTAATGATGTTGGTGATGGGTTCTGCATGGTAGAGATTAAAACCTTTTGTTAGAGAGATGAGAAGAAAACATTTCTTAAGAGAATTTAAGGGAGAATGGTAATGTAATTCAACAAGACGACTCTGAGTAATATTGATATGTATGATAACACTTCGGGTGCACTACGAGTAACTACTTACTAAATCCCATAGCAATTTCCTAATACTAATTATTTTATTAAATCCTTTACACCTTTCTTCATATTTCACTTAACAGTTTTAGTTTAGAGGAACATGGTAACGAAGCATGCACAACTAATTAGTCTAGAGGTCAATCCCTACTGGATTCATTATCATAAAAAGGCAGCCTGGTGCTATATAGCTCCTGCTACGCACAAGGTCCAAACTGTGACTTCTGGGTCACATGGCAACAACACCTACCATTGTGCCCAGATTCCCCTTCATGTGAGGGAGCCTGTTGAGAGACAGCTGACAATTCTAATCTTTCACCCAATAACCTAATCTTTTAGGTTGAGTTGTTTTTTAAAACTGCACATGTAGGTAGGTAACCTTAGTTAGTAGTCCTATTGGGCCGAATTTGTATGGGTAGTACTACACTAGTAATTGACTTAATTATTAGTATAAATAGGTGTTAATGCTTATATTATAACATACATCATATGAATCTAATCTCATTTTATTCAGAGTAATGATTTTCATATGGCGAGCATTTATTCAATTATCATTTATTTATTTCTCTGCAATAAGGACCTCAAATTAATAATTATTCTATTCATATCAAGGGTGCTTCTTCCGGAGGAATTATCTTGCTTCCTGATGCAGAGACACAGACTTCCGGTGCAAAGGCTGCTGCATGTGGTCGCTTGTCATCATTGTCTACAGCTTCTGATAAAGGTAAGATTCAATAAAAGCAACATTGTAGTTGTGTTGCATAACTATGTCGGACCATCAATATTGCAGTGAGTAACCTCAACTCCAGTAGTGCCATTATTTACTTTCCAATGATATATTTATCTATGGAAATTTACAATGTACTATTTAAAACATTCTTCTTCTTTTTTTTTGGGGGGGGGGGGGTTGTGACTGAGAGGTCACGGGTTTGAATCCAGAAAACTACTTCTTTGCAATTATTTGCAAGGGTAAAGCTGCATACAAGAATTGCACTCACCTCACACTCGCTAGTCGGGTTTAATTGGGGAGTGGTTTCTTTTTGCGAGCTAAAAGATTTTTTTTTTATTTTTTGTTTGGGTTTTTGTTTGGAAACTATAGCATATTCTATGAGTATGTCTTGTGGTCCAATGCTTTACTTTATTTTCCTCTCAATGAATTCTTCTTTTATCCTCAAAATAACCAGTTATATACTTTATAAAAGAAAGGTTAATATTGTTGTCCCGTCATTGGGGGGGAACACAGATGTATTGGCATGATGTGCAGGGCTCTGCATGAAGACATTCATATGTGGTAGACTCAAATGCCCATCAAAGAGCCACTTAACCTAAAAACATAAGTTGTTATACATGGGCCCAATAATGGTTTTTGTAACTGTTTTAGTCACATCAAAGGCCACTGGACGTTTCCTTCATAAAAAATGGACAGGTTTTAGTTTCAAAAATTCACTTTATTTAGTGTCCTTCTGGATTATGTGCCACCCTCACTTTCCTCCTCTTGATAAAATTCTTTGATCACTAAAAAATTTGGTCCACCCATGCCACGTCTTATATGCATGCTGTTACATTGAGATTATTTTGAGGTATGTATGTTTAAACTCGTTATCTTAAAACTCATATAATTAAAGATTATTTGTGCTCTCACTCACTCAATATATCAGCTGCAATTCTCTGCAAATTTCATGTTTCTGAATTTTTCTCTCCCTTTTCATAGAGCTTTGCTATATGTATTTTCTTGTATTCAAATAGACTGAAGTGCTAACTTAAACCATAGTATTTTGTCTTATGATCTTGTCAATTAAATGAGATCTTGAAAGATGATCAATTAAATGGTTAAGATAAATTTTGGAAGATGCTTGTACAATTTTATTTGTTAGTGATCAGAGTCATAGACTGATTGGTGATATCTAGGATGCACATTATAATAATTAACAATTATGTATTTTTGCAAATCACATTTCTAAAATCTGATTTTTGAATGACAGTTTACAGTGATCAGGGAGTACCTGCTTCTTTTCGAGTTCCTTCTGGGGCAGTTTTACCATTTGGATCCATGGAATTGGAGCTAGAGAAGAGCAATTCCACTGAAACATTCAGGTCCATACTCGAAAAGATAGAAACAGCAACACTGGAGGGTGGTGAACTTGATGTTCTATGCCATCAACTCCAGCAATTGATTTCTTCCTTGATGCCATCAGAAGATCTCATTGAAAGGATTGGGAGAATATTTCCAAGCAATGCACGTTTAATTGTTCGATCCAGTGCCAACGTTGAGGACTTGGCTGGAATGTCAGCGGCAGGACTTTATGAATCAATACCCAACGTTAGTCCTTCCAATCCAACAGTTTTTGGAAAGGCAGTTAGCCAAGTATGGGCTTCACTGTACACACGGAGGGCAGTTATGAGCCGTCGTGCTGCTGGTGTGCCTCAGAAGGAAGCTTCAATGGCAATTCTGATCCAAGAAATGCTTTCACCAGATTTATCATTTGTACTACATACTGTCAGCCCAACAAACCAGGATAATAATTATGTGGAAGCTGAGATTGCTTCTGGCCTTGGTGAAACTTTGGCTTCTGGAACCCGGGGTACACCATGGCGTATATCATCTGGGAAATTTGATGGGTTAGTGCAAACGCTGGCTTTTGCAAACTTCAGCGAGGAATTGCTGGTACGTGGTGCAGGGCCTGCCGATGGGGAGGTTCTCCGTTTGACTGTGGATTACAGCAAGAAACCATTGACAGTTGACCCGGTTTTCCGTCGACAACTTGGTCAACGCCTTTGTGCAGTTGGGTTTTTCCTCGAGAGAAAGTTTGGTTGCCCTCAAGATGTGGAAGGATGTCTTATTGGAAAAGACATCTTTATTGTCCAGACACGACCCCAACCCCTGTAGAAATCTTTTGTCTGTAATTATTAGTGTTTGTTGACACGGTGGCCTCTTGAAATGGTTACGGCACATGGGATTGGGATATATATATACACAAACATTAGCCTTTAATCTGGATATTTTACGTGGATGTGTGAACCAGTTACTGCACCCTTAGTTGATGGGAATTTCTTAGATTAGACACCTAATAGAGGAAGACATACTTCTATATGGCACCAACTAAGCTGTCTTGTATGCAGGTGATGGAAGTGGAATGAAGTTATTCTGAAGGAAGTTAGTCGTATGCCTGTGGTTTTAATTACTCCTTTTATATGAGATCACACGTCACAGTTGGCCTGTGTACTGTATCGTATATTGATGTAATATATTTTTGTTCAGAGAACTTAAAAGAATGTTGAGATATAACATATGTGATTTGCAAATGCAACAATGGGAAGCCAGCTATTGGTGTTTGAGAAGTGAAACACATCAGAAAGATAGCTGATGTCCAACACTATTGAGATTTGAGAGAGCTAGCAATTAATTTTGCTTTTCTGTTTTTATTTTTATTTGCCTTCTAAGTTTATTTGTTTATTCTTTAAAAGTAAACTATTATTTTGGCCTTCAACATTTTTAGAACATCGATTTAGTACTAGAAAGAATATTATTTTGACATCATATTAGTTAAAAATTACCAAGATCGAAAAAAAATAAAAAGTGGTACTAATATTGACTGATTATAATATTGACATCCTTTTTGTTTAGAAAATTATAAATATATATCTTCCTTAGGATGTAAATAGGTCAAGTTACTTATTGAGAGCTTATGAGCTCATGACGTTAGACTTAACAAGCATGCTTACTAAATAAGTTAGGTCAAGACTTTTGTTATTTAGTTAATAAAGTCAAATTTTTAAAAACTATCTGTCATTTTAAAGGATATAAGCTTATATCATTTTAGATCCTAACCGTTGATTTTCGTCCATCAACGGTTATAATTTATTGGATTAAAATTATAATTAATTAATAAAAAATTTGGCTCATTAAGTTTGACCCAATAGATTATAACCGTTGATGAACAGAAATCAACTGTTAGGATCTAAAATGATATAAGCTTATATCCTTTAAAAGGATAAATATTTTTCTCTTTTTAATTATTATTGTTAATTTTTTAATAGATATTGTTATATATATGAGATAAGATCATTTGGCACAGGTGTCAAACTAAAAAGTTTGATATTAATTACTAATTAATTAGTAAGTGTGATCCGATAAATTATAATTATCAGATTCGCGAAAATTAACTGCTAAGATTTGGTGTCAAATTTTTTAATTTGATATCAGTGTCAAAGGATCTGCCTATATATATATATGTGTGTGTATATATATATATATAGGGATAGGTTATTTTACCTACTATTTTTTCTGCCTACCTTTGCCTACCATCCTAAAACACCATTAGATCAGAATCTTAATTAACATTTATCTTTGTCTCTCTTCTTGAGATTCTGATCTAACAATATTTTAGGGTGGTAGGCAAAGGTAGGCAAAAAAAAATAGTAGGTAAAATAATCTATCCCTATATATATATATATATATATATATATATATATATATATATATATATGGAAAAATATTTCTACAGCCACTTTAGATAAGGTTATCTACAGATACCCCTTTCTAACTAAGTACGATCGGTCGTACTTAGTTATAACAATAAAGCTGCTCTCTTTTTCTCTCTCCTCAGACACTGAGAAAATGCACTTTTAATGTATGATCGGTCGTACTTAGTTAAAAAAGGATAGTTGTAGACAACCTTATCTAAAGTGGCTGCAGAAATATTTTCCCCATATATATATATATACATGGGAAAAATATTTCTCAAACAGCTTGAGATAAGTTTATCTCTGGCTATCTCAAAATTACATCGTTTTATTTATTTATTTCTTTATATTAATTTATTCACCTTTGAATGGTTATGATTCCTTTTTTCTCTCTCTTCCTTTATCACCATTGATCCATTTTTGTACGGTTATGATTTAGTAGCCGGAGATAAGATTATCTCAAGCAGCTTGAGAAACAATAAGTCATACATATATATATATATATATATATATATATATGGGAAAAACATTTCTCAAGCTGCTTGAGATAAGCTTATCTCCGGCCACACTAAAACTACGTCATTTTATTTATTTATTTTCTTATATTAATTGATTCACCTTTGAATGGTTATGATTCCCTTTTTCTCTCTCCTCCTTTATCACCATTAATCATAATAATCAATTATGATTAATTGATTGATGATTTATGCATTAATGTTTGATTGGTAATGTTTGATTAGTAATTTGATTAGATATAATGAGTCAGCCTTGAGTTAGCAAATAAGTTAGTTAGTTATATTCTAAGAAATTAAGAATAAAAAGAAAATAGTGTATGAAGCCAATATCTGAGCCAGATACATCAGTGAGAAATAAGGAAATAATTGCACGAGACCCATATCTGAGCCCAAAACTTTAATTATAAATAGAGGCCTAACCTAACCAAACCAATTCACTCTGAATCCTCAAGAATTCCCCGCTACTCTTTTTCTCCTTTACTCTCTCTCTCCTCACTTCAAATTTTTATTTTTTATTATTATCTTTTTTTGGTTACCAACCGCTTCTCTTCCCCAAATTGTAGAAGTCACCAAACAAGGAGACCAGGTAATCCTAATCCCTAGAGAGTCATAGGTATATCAAATGTGATATGATGATTGAGTGTGATTGTAAATAATTAAATAGTGGGAGGATAGCTTTGGGATGGTACCTCCCAAGGTGATGAACACAACTTTTGGGCTTTATGCCTCCGATGTGAAACTGATGTGAAAAAAATTATATCCGTTCTTCCCAAAGTGGTGTCTGGTAGGGTTCCCCGGGATACTAGTAGCAACTTTGGGAAGAGGTGTCCACACTAGGAAGATGTGAATTGATTATGGTCAATGTGATTTGTTTGTGACTGGCAGGGTTTCCCGGGTCACAGGGTAGACTGGCAGGGTTCCCCGGGTCTACCATGGTTCTCTTCCCACTAAGTACAATGAACTTAAACATGATTAATAATGAAAATGTTATTTGATTTGATTATGATGAATGTTATTGAATTGTGAGTATTACCATTTATGAAATATTATGATTATGATTAATATTATGTGAATGTTATTAATGTTATTGGTACAAGGGATCGGGCTAGCAGTGGGCAGTGAGGATAACTATTCAGAGATTTTTGCTAATCCCAAATTTTATGTATAAGACATATCTCTGATTTTATTGTAATATTTATTAATGTAATAAAGAGTCTTGCACTTGTCCCTGTACAGGTGCGGCGGTAACATTTCTCCAAATTAGTTTTAGATTAGCTTCCGCAATAGATACAAGATCTTAATAAATTATTAAATATTATTTTTATTTTATTTTATTGAAAATTTCTCTATTATAGGAATATTTTATTGTTGTTAAAATTGTTAGAAATTTGGGGGAGTTACTTTGGCGGAAATCAACGGTTAAGATGTGGTAGTAACATTGGTAGTAACATTATTTGGTTGTCACAATATCTTATCCCATGAAACATAAGATAAATATAATCCAAAAATACTTTAAATTTTTTTATACGATGGAAAAAATTCTCCGCATGTGTTGAGAGCAATATTTCCTTGTTTGACTTTTACTACTTATATATTGAAAGAGAAAAATGACTTTCCCTTTTAAGAAGGGGTAGTCAATCTTGAAAAGTCAAACAAAATTTTAAATAAGAACATCAATTTTAGTTAAAAAAAATCATCTTGAAATATGTTTTAGCATTATGTTTTTTTTTTTTGGTAGGTTATGTTTTTGGGAAAAATATTTGTCCTTTGAAATGATGATCATTTTAGTTAAAATTAGTGTTTTTATTTAAAATTTAAATTAAAAAAAAACTTCTCACTTTTTCCCCATAATTTCTATTATATATCTCTTTTTATCACTTAAAATGATATAATTCTATGTACTTTCAATTGATAAATAACAATCTCTTTGTTTTTACCCAAAAAAAAATTCTAAAAAATATTTTTTTTTTTTCAAATCCATATTATAACTATCACATTATTTTCCAAAAACAATCAGGGAAAGCCTATACTTATCTAATTGTTGAACCTTTTATTCACCCACAAACAAACAGCAGTAAAATATTCAAAACTTTGACCCATGAACTTATCTTAGCCACCAAACTCGAATACCAAGAAAAACTTTGTACCAATAAAACAAAGAAACACTTGAGACCGTGCTTGAATGTTATTTGCGGAACTTCCTTGTGATTCACTCAATGATGTTGATAGAAACAAGTTAAGTCAGTGTCAATCATAGGCTCAAATTAAGATGAGTTAATTAATGTAGTTCAAAATGGAAAACATACACACACACACACAAAAATGTGAAGAAAACAAATGAAAGGTCGAAAAAGAACAAAAGGTCAGGTAAAGATGTTAAAAAACTACATATGATCGATGCCTTGGTACACAAGTGATGCAAGTTAAGAGGAGCCCACTTGGGAATATAATGATAATTATTTGGGACCTTGTAGAGGATTAAAAGTTGGTTTTATAATTAACTCAATGCTAATCCTACGTAGTGGCCTAGTAATCAGCAAAAGCAAGTTGAGTTGCACAGCTTAACCAACTAAGTGCTAACCACTCTAATACCCATTGCATTATGATTATGTATATATACTCTTTCTCTCACATATATACCAAACTTGAATTGACGATATAATTCCGTTTTCCTCACGTAAATCATTATAACTTGCTCATAAAGACAATCAGTAACCCCAATATATATATCTTTATTTTTGTGTACTATCTCTTTGATTTGAGTTGTTTGTTATATATGTAAGCAAGAGAAGCAGGAGAAGAGAGATCACTGACAGCCCAAATGAAGAAGACAAGGAAACCCTCTTCTGGATTTCTGGTTTTACCAAGTCCAAAGCCTAACATAGCTGCAGCCATACACCGCTTCTTCACGGCCATCAAAACTTTTTCTCAGTCATTTTGTGAGTAGATTAATCTCTCTTACTTTATGCTAATTTTTGTTTTCACACACGCACATGAAACTCTATTTCATCCAATAATAAATATATTATCATTTGAATAATAGTAATTAAGTCAATTACTTTCACTTTTTAGATTTAAACTTGATTCAAATATATATTATATTGGTAGATAAAACATAATTATTAATTTTTAGTTAAAAACTTTTAAGTTAAACAAATCTTTCGATATACATTTTTGGATAAGGTTATATTTACAAACTTTTTGTTTACAAATTATACTATGTCTGACTGGTTATACTTCGATCAAGAGTGTATGACCGGTCATATTTAGTGTAATTTGTAAAAAAAATTTATAAATAGATCTCTCTCCTACATTTTTTACTATAATTGGAATTAACCTTTTTATTTTGTTTCTTGCATAACATGTGAGATAAGCTAACTGTCAAATTAAGTTTATGGATATATCCACCAAATTTTTTTTACAAGAAAAAATAGATCAGTGGGAGGAAGGGAAAATATCTTCAGTACTTTTATAGTACTAAAGATTGGATACATCTTTTTATTAATTTTGAAAAGAAACAATACAATTAACTTTTATCATTTTATACACCATTTTATGATTATAATCACTTCAGTTCTATTTATTTATTTTTTAGTAAAAGAATACCTAGTTTTATAGTACCAAATATAGGGGGCAGGTTATATTTATAAATTTTTTATTTACAAATTATATTAAATACGACCGGTCATACTTTAATAATGCAGTGTACGACTGGTCGTACTTAGTGTAATTTGCAAAAAAAAATTGTAAACGGATCTTATCCCCCAAATATATGCTGGAAGGAAGAGATAATGAGGGGCCCACGTTGAAGGCGGGATCCATCAAAATGGGTCCTACCCGCCCATTACATATATTTTTGGCACGCTCCAATCTAGCTAAAATTCATACATTTAGTTTTTTCTTAAATTTAAAATCAAAACTAAGCGAATAAGGAAATCGGAATATATAAGTATTTTTACTTGATTCATGTTACAAAATCATAGAAAACCTTACCGAATTCGATTAGAAATTGTCGAAATTTAAGGATGGTGTTGGATGAATTAAAATATAGAAGACTACTCCTCGATCTATTTAACAGTAACAAATAATGTAAAATCATTCTGATAAAAATTATAATTAAAATTTTGTGGTAATTGAATACTTTTCTTTTTTACTTTGTTGATATTCACGTGCCTTGCTGAAAGGAGAATTTTTCCTCTTTCTTGTCCCTTCCCCGCCATAAAAAAAAAAAAAAAAGAGTTAGTTTGGGGGGAGAGGGGATTAATAGTTACTATTCCATGAAATAATAACAGTTTCTTTTATCTCTACAAAATTTTAGCATACTAAGTTGAAAACTACAACTGTCTCTCTTTGAATTGCTTTTGATGATTTATTTTAAATAAATAAAAAATATTAATCATATTTGTAGTCCTTTTAAATTTTTCTATGGTTTCATGTTTCTCCGGTAAATAGAGATAACTTATCTTTCATGACTTGAAAACATTTTTATTTTCAAATTAGAGAAAGATATTTTTATAATTTTAATTTATTTTTTGACTATATTAATCTTTATCATTATTATTTTTTCTCTCAGTCTCAAAACAACATCGTTTTAGAACAACATAAAACAACTTTGCACTAGAAAAACTTTTCACACGGAGTTAGAGGCATGCTAAATTTAATAGTGTAGCGGAGATGGAAATTCATAACACTTGAGTTTTTAAGACGATGAAAGATTCCGAGTAAATGTATTTAAGAAATAATTTAAATTATATATATTGAAATAAAAATGAGAAAAAAAACTTATTTAATTAAGGTAATTTGATTATAGGAGGAGAAGACTACATAAATTTCAATCGAAGAGTGAAATTACTCATTGAATCATATATCAACAATTTATTTAAAAATAAATAAATTTCTTTTTTGTAAGCTGGCAAGACAGAAGTTACATTCTTAAATTGGCTATATTACATTACATGAGCAAATCCACTCTTTTAATGTGTTGAATTATGTTCTATGAATTTCAGTTTACAAAAAGAGTATTGAGGAGAAGAAAGCAGAGATGGAGATTGGGTATCCAACAGATGTGAAACATGTGGCACATGTAGGACTTGATGGGTCAATCACCACAAATAATAATGAATTACTGTCTTACTCTTCAATTCCATTCCATTCTTCCTCCAATTTTACTTAAAAACAATTGTGGGAATGTTAATTATTGGCTTTCCAATTTTTTGCTTGTAATTGTAGATTATTGATTGATATGTTTTCGGAGTTCACGTATGAGTGCGCTAACTGAAATTCAATATTTGCAATCTCTCAGTTCTTTGAGATTATAACTTTTCCTGGAATTTTAACATTGTAATTAAGTGGGTTTTCTGCCAATTAATTATTTTATCGTTATCAATCGAAATAGAAGAAAACAAAATGGGATCGACATGTTTTTTAGATTTTGGATCAAACGGCCACCAATACCTCGCAAGTCATAAACGACTTATTATGTTTTTGTGTTGAATGATATTAATTCCTAGTCTCAGAATCAATTCGATGGGGAATATCAATATCCTCATTTGCTGAACGAAGTAACGGTGTATTTTTTATTTTTATATTTTTCTTTTGCATATGTAGAGGTAATCTTTTTTATGTAGGTAACGGTTGACATATTAATATACGGCATACTTAGAACAAGGGTTTTTATTTGCATTTTCAATTCGTTCTCATATGCAGGCATAGCAACAAGTGGCAACAAAGTTATTTTTTGGTCTCTTTCATCCCAAACATGAGAATGTCCACATCCTCATGTTTCTTTGGCAACCTTCTATTGGATAGTGGTGGCTGAATCTCATGTACATTAATCTCGGAGGCCACAAAAGTTGTGGAAAATCTGAAAAGATATTTATATATGGTGTAAATGAATGGGGATGAGCTAACTAGTATTCCTCCAATGGTGGGGATATATAAGGGATGGTCCATTTAATGTTGAACACTTGCCATGTTAGCACCAAAGCAAAGCGAAACCTCGAATCTCTCTGACACATTGCTATTTTAAATAGTTAAATTAATTATCTAATTGAGTTTTCAAAAACAAAATAATAATAATTAATTATCTAATTGAGTGCTCGTTAATATAAAGATTTAATGTATTTTTAAGTTAGAGATAATTATCTCAAGTAAATTTATTTTTCCTCTTCTCCTATTCCAACTCACTTCCTTATATTTATAATCTTCAACATGTAAATACAATATAAATTACCTTTGGATATATGTGAACCTGTAATCTGATTTGATTAATAATCTAATATTATAGTTAATATATAGATTTATTATTGATTAAAATATATTTGAAGGATGATCAGATTAATACCGATAAGTTATCAAATAATTATGAAAGATGGGTTGCTGCTGTTCTGTAAAGTGAAGCTGATTCCACGTGTCCGATAAAATTAATATTGGTTATGATAATCCATTTGATTTGTTTAAAGATTATAAGTTTGTACGTGCATGCATACATACTATTACTACATGGGGGAATGTGAATGGCATCGAAGATGAGCGGTGAGGGTAGAATTGGTGTGCCTGTGCCAGTTATTAGCTATTTGTGGAGACATGATTGGATTTGAATTGAATTGAATTGGGCATTGTTATTGTTATTGTTATTGTTGGTGGGGATATGATGGGATCGTGCCTCTCCGCTTCTCCTTCTTCTGATCCTTCTTCTTCTTCTTCTTCTTCTCAATTATCATATGATTATAGTATGGAAATGCGGTTGCACAGAGTTCCTGGCAGACTCTTCTTGAATGGTTCATCTCAGGTTGCATCCTTGTTCTGTAAGCAAGGCAGAAAAGGGATCAACCAGGATGCTGTCCTTCTTTGGGAGGTTCTCTCAAATTTAAATCCTTTTTTTTATTTAATTTCTTTGGGATGATATCATTTTCATTTTGCTTACCTACTTTCCCAGAACTTTTGTTCAAAGGAGGATACCATTTTTTGTGGTGTTTTTGATGGGCATGGACCTTATGGCCATATGGTTGCAAAGAAAGTCAGGGATTCTTTACCTTTAAAGCTTATTGCTCAATTGGATTTGCATCCTAACAACAAAGATCCTACTACTGCCACACTCACAGAATCCTTTCTGAAGGCTTGTAAGCTTATAGACAAAGAACTCAAACTCCACCATCTTATTCATTGCTATTGCAGTGGGACTACAGCAGTTACCTTGGTCAAGCAGGTACCCTACCCACCCACATTACTTACTCTTCTTCACTCTCCCTTTTTTTTTTTTTTTGTTTAACACTTCAATTTTATTCCTTATCATCTTTCAGGGGCACGACCTTGTTATTGCAAATGTCGGGGACTCCAGAGCTGTATTGGGTACCCGAGATCATGAAGATTCCCTTATTCCTGTTCAGTTGACCACCGACCTTAAACCAAATCTTCCAAGTATCTCTCTCTCTTTCTCTCTGCATCAACCAATAACTACTGTTAAATTTGGATAGCGGCCTGTTAAAAAAAACATATTGTGATATTACTTGAGTATGTACTTCTACACTAGTATGCAACCATTAAAACCAATTTAGGTAATATGAAGTTCTATAAAACTTGTTGTAGTTAGGTACTTTGATGATGTAAAGAAACAATTCAACCGAAAGCTTAAACTATTACGTGAGGTTACATTAATGATTTTATACTTCTTTAACACTTCCTTCACACAAAAGTCCCCTGGACTTAAAGAGTGGATAATGCACAGGTCCATCTACCTGCGCTAAAAAAACTGCACAAGACAAAATTAATTATTAATTAAATTGGGGACGGTGAGGATCGAACACGTGATACCGAAACTCTGGTACCATATAAAGAATCAATTCAACTTAAAAACTTTAAGTTGTCAGGTTACATTGATAATTTTATACTTATCTGACATTTTCAACTTCAAGTATGGTCCAACCCTAGTTGTGCCTTGTTTTGGGTTTTATTTAGTACTTGTTGGTAATTCAAGAGTGAGTAATTAACGCCAAATAATGGACTAATTAAGTAACATTTCTTGTATTTCTTTTTCACTTGTTTTTCTTTCCCCTTCCCTTTTAGAAGTTGAACGGTATCTTCATTATATGACATAATAAACGCTGTGACTTGAAATTTGTTTGCATTAATGAGATAGATGAAAGTGGTAAATGGAGGATAATAATTATAATTTGAGGCAGGGGAAGCAGAGAGGATAAGGCTTTGTAAAGGAAGGGTGTTTGCCCTTGAGAATGAACCTCAGGTTGCTCGAGTTTGGCTGCCAAACGTTGATTCCCCAGGGCTTGCTATGGCAAGGACATTTGGAGATTTTTGCCTGAAGGAATTTGGAGTGATTTCTGTTCCCGATGTCTCATATCACCGCCTCACTGAAAAGGATGAATTTGTTGTATTAGCAACAGATGGGGTAAGGCAAGTTTTGTTTCTCACAAGTATAATGATTATTAAACATAATATTTGAACTGTGTTCAACTGTCATTGGTCCTTCTAAGCAGGTTTGGGATGTTTTATCAAACAAAGAAGTTGTGGGCATAGTGGCATCTGTTCCACGGTCTTCTGCAGCTCGAATACTGGTTGAGTCAGCTGTTCAAGCATGGATGACCAAGCTTCCCACTTCTAAGGTTGATGATTGCTCAGTAGTTTGCCTCTTCTTTGATTCTAATTCAGACTTTAAATCACAACGTAAAAATTTGATGATTGGAGGAGTGAAACCTGAACAAAAGCAGCAATAGCATATCTTATATAACATGTCTTTTCCCAAGCCTCGCTGATTTTATTAAAGAAGGCTGGGAGAAGTAGGCTGCATCTTTCATTTGATGATTATTTTGGTTTATTTTTCTGCCAATATTCTTTTCGTTATTTATCTTTTCCTTCGACAGCATTTGAAAGGAAAAAGAAAGGGCTTTCATATATTTTATATCAGAAGGAAAAGGGGATAATGGCCTCTCTTTTTGGTCGAGGTCATTTTCCTTCTCTGTAGTCTGTATATTTGGTAGATGTTGACTTTTGTAAATCCAAGTCTCTAGTTCATATTATTTAGTTTATCCTGTGGGTAGCTTCAAATATGCTTCTCCATATCCTCAGCAGTTTAAAATAAATATATATAGGAGTTGCTATTTTTCAATATATAATTTTAATCGAGATATAAGTCATAATTGGACTGGTATTAGTAATCAGAATCACAAATTTGAAGTTACGTAGATATAGACAAACTTGAGTTGATACCAATTGAATTATAAACTACTAAAAATGATTTATATATTTGTGCTAAGTGAATCAAAAAGAAGATATAAAAAAATTTACAACAATTTGCAAACTGAAATGTGTTAATTTGCCGGTTGGAGGTTTATCACGGATTGTGGATATAACAGTAAAATTTGCTATATCTCCATTACTGCCATGTTTGGTTAGTTAATAAGTACAAACCAGAATTTTATCCACGATCGGGTTAACAGCAAACTACGTACAAAAACATTAATTTCAGCAGCTCCTGTAAGTACTTGGATTCTTGGACATTCTAGTTATCGAGGTTGCAAAATCATTAATGAAAACGTTGGCACCTGCTTGCTCATTTTCCCATATGAGTTAATATTCGGCTAATTATAGCCTCCTTCTTCCCAGAAACAGGAAGATTATGTGCTGTAAGATAGTACTTTAACTCCACCACGGTCAAATCCTTTAACTGCAAAACAAGACCAAATGGTTAGATAATAAAATCTCAGAAATTACAAGGGAGGTGCTTGTTCGGCAATTGAAAATTTGAAGCTGTTACATGGGTCGTCCCACCAAAAGTAGTGTTTATCAGAATTCATAAACTCAGATTTGCTGCGCAGCTAACCTCTTGTCAGTGCAGTACTGCGACTTTGGACCATATAGATAACCTTGTTACTCATCCATTTCAAAATTGGTATACATGAATATAAATTTCACTGTCACCCTTTTATTATTCTGGGTTAACTGTGAGTGCGTGAACAGAAAATTGTGTAGGCGCTAAAGGATTGATAACAAATATGTATATGGTGCCTGGCTTCTGTTAACATGGACAGCTAAGCTAGGTATGACTGTATAGCTTGTCCAGTACAGTTTTGCCTGTATTTCTCTAGGCTTGTATTGTTTTAGTGGAATATAATAAATTCTCCTGTTTATGGCCTTCCAAAGTAGGTTATCTTTGCAAAATTGGCTCAAGGATTAGTAAACCTGCTTGTCCCAAATTTGATCAAACTTTTTATAAAAAAGCACTGCGCAGAACAATTTCAAGGTTTACCTTTCCAGTGTCAGCGAGCTCACCCCAGTCATAGGTTTCACACTCTTTTGCTGCAAACTCAGCATGCGCTTTTCGTTTTTTGGAGGCTTCAGTCGGCTTCCCAATGCCATGCTCACTTTCCTCGTCATAATTCTCCCCATATACAGAGGTCTTGAATTCTTCTAATGCCTTCACCACTCCTGGTCTGCAAGCGACACATAAGAAGGATTATCATTTCATACCAGAGTCTTGAACAAACCTTTTCCAATGAAGAGAGGAAGGGTCAAACACGAAATAAAACAGGCAGAATTTCTTTCTTCTTTTGCTTTCATTTTACAGTCTGCAAATCAGACACAATAAAGTATTCAATATATCATGAACACATTGCTTGCATTTACCTGGACAAGCCTTCCTCATCAGGTGATGTTTCATCTTTCATTTCTGGAATTTCATCCTCTTCCAGAGCTAATGCCTGCAATACTGCATAGTGTCTCTGCAATGCTGAAAACCTATTTGTTACAAACACAGAATCATAATAACTTTTTATTTGTCAAATGGGACTAATAACTTTAAGAATTGTAACATATCACAAAAGTGAAGCATACAGGTTAGTGATGTTACACTATCAGGGAATCCTATCCAAATAAGGAAGCAAGAGGAACATGATTATGTTAAATGTAATTACGAAGTTGATATAATTCTATTGATTTGATAGAGCAATTTTTCAACATAGCACAAAAAATAAGAGGTCTAAATCCTATGCACCGATAATTGAATGGTATGTATAAAACGCAATGCTATAGACCACACTTTCAACAAAAAAAATATTTATTAATTTATCAGGGTTGTTGAGATGAAAATGTTGAGGCAGATGAGAACGTTGAGGTAGATGAAACATATAAAAAGTTATGAGAAAGTTGGAAAGAGAGGTAGAAGACAAAAGAAAACTCTAGGATTCATTAAAAACAACCTTGACCTAAATGGCCTCTCCAAAAATTTGGTTTTTAACAAATCACAGAAGCTTCATTTGATCTATGTAACCAACCCCAGCTAAGGAGAAAAAGCTTTTGTTATAATTTATCAGTTTCAACAATGAACTCATCAACATAAATAACATTTAATTTCTGCTAAAAAAATTCAACTTAAACCAATTGAATTTTTCTTCAATCAAATGAATATTCTGAAATAGATTTTGTGAAATCATGACTAAAACTGCTACCAAATGGCAGCATAATTTTTTCAAATCATTTTCATGTGTTCATTGTCAACCAATCTGCATATAGAAATCATCCACGTGCTTAATCCGACATCTTGAAGAAATTCCAGACATCATTTTAACATTAAGGCTGATATAGGAAGAAAGTATGAACAGAATATTTAGTTAGACTTAGGAGAGGGGGTGAGCTAGAGAAGTAGGTAGAGGTAGAGGAAGCTGCTTACCAGGGTTGGTAAATTGGCATACAGAAAAATCTTTCAAGTCAATACGCTTAATTAAATCAGCTGCCTTTTTAATTTGATCATCACTTGCTCTAGTCACCATCCCACTTTTATCTGAAAAACGCTGCAAAATCATTGATACCTTAATAATAACTTCATATTTAAAAATTAAAACTTCAAATTCAATTTTCTCTGTTTTGACATTTAAAGTTTAAAACCAAGTCCAACTATTGCAGTTTTCTACCTCTTCAACAAGTCTGATGTCATCAGAATATGGAAGATAAATCATGTGCATTCCAGGCGGCTCAATCTGACCACCTGATTGAATAACCTCCTCCTACAATCATAGACATATGAGCTAAGACTAAGATACAAACAGATTTAATGAAGATACAACAGAGATCCAAACTGTCAATTTGACTTGAGGGACTTATAATTTAACTAGAATTTATTAATTAAAACAAGCTAACAGAACACCTAATTTATAACTGCATAGTATTTGTTTAGTATACTGATATACTGCACATTGGAAGCTTAGGTTTGAGTAAGTTCACACACAGCATATAATTTAATCCACAAAACCAAATTCCATTTTTAAAATAAGAACACAAAAAGAGTAACCCCACTCTGTTGGTCTGTCCTACAGAAACAAATGACCCAAATACATCAATATATAATTATAAGCAACCACTGGCAGCATACCAAATTTGCCCGTTTGGATGGGCTTATGAGAAAAATGCTTTTTATGCCTTGCTTACTTTAGAAGTATTTTTTGCAAAAGCTAAAGTTATTTAGATTTTGAAAAAAATATTTGGGTTTTGAAAAAAATATTATCTTAAAAAAAAAATTAGGTTTTTGGATTTTTTTGTGGCTTATACTTTTTTTTAAAACAGACATCCAAACGGACTTTGTAGTAGAAGTGCTTTTTTTTCTTAAAAAAATAAAAGCTTTTGGCTAAAAAAAATCTCATCCAAACGGGCCCTTTATATTATAGCTATCTGACTCCTATTAAGTATAATATCTGAAAGCCACTGCCAAGTATTTATGCAGCTTTAATGTTTAGATGATCACAAGAAAGTTTGAGCATAACCAAAAAGGATCAGTATGCAAGAGAATGCAGCACAATTTTGACAGTAAAGTAGCATTCTAAAATTGTTCACATGTTTAGAGCCAAAGTCATCAAACTAAAACATCACATGTAAGCTCTTGAACTCAAGAAAACAACTATTCATTACAATGCAAAAACATTTTAGAATTCAACATATTGTACCTGCGCAACAAGGGCAACCAATTGAGGCCGAGCGGAACTACCACTAAATGCAACCGCAAAACTGAAAGGCAGACACCAGGGCATTACTTAGAGCAGCAATTATTAGTAAACATTATTTTAACAAGTCATTTAACATCAGCTATGTCACAATCACAAAACTTTGAATGTGATACTAATAATGTGTTAGTAGTATTAGTAAGACTATGTTTAGTTAATCTATAATATCTTTGTCACTCTTGTATATTTGTCAATACAGACACTGCCTAACTTGATTTCAGTTGTGGCTTTCACAAATCCCTCTCTCTTTCCCTTTTCCTACTTACATCATGTAACCGCCCAAAATTAGCCAAGATTTCTTGATCTTGAGTGGATTCAACGTTCTACAATTTCAAATTCTAATTTGATAAACAACTAATTTTAGAGGGAAAAGAAAACACAGATATCCAATTGGGAAGTATTTGATCAGAATGTGTTCTTAAAAATGAAATTTTCAAATCACCAAAAATGAAAATGTACGAATGAATAGAAGGATGTGACAGTGAAACTAAACAAAGCCTTAGTTGCAAGGATACCGATTGAGCTGTATCATGGACCTATGAAGGGCAATGAAGATACACATACTACCATCCGTACCCTGCAAAACAAAGAGAGCCATCACAAGGAAAATATTATAAAATAGAGAAAGCGAGAAACATACAAAGTAAAGAAGCATATAAGATACACTTGGATGCAACTATTATACTGGTCAAAGAATTTCGAAAATAATAAAGATGACTTGATAAGAATACTACTTGACGGTACAACAGGACAGTATAAGCACCCATTTGATGAGCAGAAGGCTTATACATATCTTTATTCTTTAACTTCAGAGACATTTATTATTAGTAAAGTTGTTGGAACACTTTGCATCAAAACAAAGTTCCTGGTGGCTGAAAGTGGTGAATGCACATCTGAGGGCTAATGAATAGATCACCACAATGTCAATTCGCAAGTTTCACCAAAATTGAACAATGTTAAAAGTACATTGATAAGAAATCAGCACCAAGTAGACAAGTTGCAGTTAAAACCAAACGCTGCTGATAACCAAAGATGCAATAAATAGTTCATTGATGACTAGAAGAACAGTAACCTCATCACTTGGATAAAGAAAAGTTGATGGCTTCAAGTTGTAATAATCTCTCAAGCAACTTAGTGGCTTGAACCCCAAAAGAAGCAGATGTCCAGTAGAAACTCTCTTAATTTCAGATAGCTCCTTCATTGAAAATGTAATATTCTGGCTGGAAAAAAAAGAGTGTAATTGTCATATTATAATAACAAACAAAAGGAAACAACACAACCTCAAAAATTATTGCTGAAAAGCATACCCACATTGTATATTGTTAGAGAAATATAAAACCATTGGTATAGCCTCGTCCAATAGCTTAACATTTTGGGTTGATTTGGCACTTTACATGATATCAGAGCCAACATAACTACGTGGTCATAAGTTCTTAGCACGGATAGATTGGGTCTGATGCATTGTAAAGAACCAATTTAACCCAAAAGTTTAATCTATTGGGTAAGGCTACATTAATGGTTTTATATATCTCAACACACCCCCTCACACAAGAGCCCACTGGGCTTGAAGGGTGGACAATGCACAAGCCCACCTACCTGTACGAAGAAAGAAATTCCACTAGAAAGAAAGTGGGGGCGGTGAGGATCAAACCCGATACATCGAGGCTCTGATACCATGTAAAGAACCAATTCAACCCAAAAGCTTAAGCCAGTGGGTGAGGCTACATTAATGGTTTTATATATCTCAACATGCATCATCCACCCTTCAAGCCCATGGGCTCTTGCGTAAGGAGATGTGTTAGAGAAATATAAAATCATTAATGTAACCTCAACCAAAACAACTTGATCTTTTGGGTTGATTTGGCGCTTTACATATATTTTTTTTCCTGTGTAACTATTATAGTCTGTCTATATAATAGAATCTCCATTGTACTTTTCAGACACAGATTACATCACGTCTCTCATTTTCCTTATTATTTTATAGGGTGCATTACCCACCGATGACAAAAAAATTTCATGAAACTGTGTCATCTATCCAGTTTCCAGCATCTCCAGCCACATCGTCCTTCTCGTTCCAAATGCCCACTGCATCTCTGGTCACCCAAACCATTATCCGGCCGTTGTTTCAATCTTCTGTGGCGACTTTTCTAGCCACCAAAAAGTTTTTCCAGCAAGCATTCTGGCCGGTGACCACACAACCTGGATCACCTCGACCAACCCGGCCAAACCATCGAAGTTTCCTCTGCGGTGCACCCTACCTAACGAGCATGGCGCAGCATGAGACCTTCTCTCCGGCCAACTCATTAAATAAAGCCATCTCACCTCTTCCTTTAATAACAGATTTCTCCAAGAACATAGAATTGGTTACCATCAAGATCCTAGAGACTCCTATGCTCAGGAATGATTGCAATGTCTTACATATGAGGGTACTAGGGTTGTTATTAGTTGTTAATATAAAACCTTTCATGTATCTTCAGTTAATTACTTAAGCTTTTTGAATAGTTAGTTCATGGTATTATGATGGGCCTCCCATATTCTATGACAGGGTTTACACATGCAAGGCCCATAAAAGAGGAGCTAAAGAGAAATCAAAATCTGTTATGGGAGAGGACACATGGCAAACGATTAATGGAGAGGGGAATATTGGAGAGAGAAAGAGAAGAAAGATGGAGAGACATAAGTCTGTTATAGGGAGAGGGATGGGTGTGAAGAATATTGTATTGTTGGGTAGTGGCGTTGAGCAAGGGGTAGCCTCAGCTGCTATAAGGTGTCTTAGTTCTTTGTGATTCTGATACGACCCCACCTTGCAAGCAAGAGAAATAAGTGGGCTGGAGAATCATGCTATGCTGAGTCGACAAGTTTGTTAACAAAGAATATTCTAGAGAAAGCTAAACAGAAAACAGTTAGGGACTTGGACATTGGCTGGAAATTCACAGTATAAATAGGAGTAGGAAGGGATAATCTTGGTATCTTGGATATTTGGGAAATATTGGGATCCTTTTGGATATTGGGAGAGATCAACACCTCTCGAATGTGTTGAGCTTAATCTTTCTCTTTTATAGTAACTGTAGTCAATAGTAGAATTTGCCTTGTAATGGAGTTGATTATCTGTTGTTCTTCTTCTTTCATTTTTTATTGTAATTTCCTTTCTATATAATACAGAAAATCCAGAAAGTGTTCTTTCTGGGCCAAAATCGTTGTTCTTCTTTTCTGTTATTGTTTTTCTCTGATCTGGTTCCTATCAATTGGTATCAGAGCTCTCTGATCTAGGGGGCTTTGAAGGATACCGATCAAAAAAAAAATAGAAAATCAATTTCATAGGATGAAGATCCCTGTATTTTCTGGTGAAGAAGATATATATGAGTGATTAAATTGGATAGAGTGGTATTTTCGCAAGAATGGTAGATCGGAAGTTGCTTGGCTATCACAAGTGAGAAAAGCCTTGCGGGGAGAAGCTTGGGACTGGTATTTTTGGTGGAAGCTTCAGACTAAGGAATTTACATGGTCACGATTCCGAGCGGATATAGTCCAACAATTTCTACCGTTTGTTGAGATGAAGAATTGCCTTAGAAATAGAAGGGAAGTCCCAAAGTTCTATGGAGAAGGAAATGAAGCTTGGGGATGGCTAATCTACCTGGAAAAATATTTCAAAGAAGAAAGAATTCATGAAGATGAGAGGCGGACAGAGACTGTGAAAGGGCTTAGAGGATCTGCACTGAGATGGTATAATTGTTTGAGTTGGCTTAATCCTAAGGTAAGCTGGAGGAAATTTGAGAGAGCTTTCATAGAAAAATATCTACCTCAGATTTGTTTGGTAGATGAAGAACCAGAACCAGAAAATAAAAAGTTGAAGGAGGAGACGATCGAAGGTGATGAAAAGATGAGGGAGGAGGTTCAAGGACTGCTCAAATATGCAGATCCAGAATCTGCAAAATTAGAGAAGGTGCAAAAAAATGAACAGGTTCAGAATGTGGAGGTCGAATCAGAACTTCCAAAACCAGAAACAGAGTTGCCAAAAGAAATTGTGTTGGAGGAGACAAAAGCCATAAGAGAAAAGAAAGCAGAAACAGTTGGGAAGCACCACGTGATCTGCAAAGAGGTGGACCCACTAGCTGTTCGAAAGGAGGAAGAAAGAAATACAAAAGAAGAAGTTGAGGAAGCCAGAGATGCGGGGAATGTGTTGGAAAAGGGGATACATGATCTGTTTAAGCAACAACCATTGAAAAAGGTAGAGCACCCTCCACCATTACCAAAACCACCAAATTGGCGCTGTCCAGAGAAGAAGCAACAGGGACGTTTGTCTAATGGTGTTGGAAGAGGTCATCTATGTATGCATCATGAAAAAGAAGAAGTGGTTCAGATTAGGGAGGCGGATCCGGTTGTTGCAGCAGCGGACATGGAACACGGCTGCAAGAAGAAATGTGCAAGGTCAGTGCTGAAATTACCAATGTTGGGTCAATTTTTTAACCTAGTGGGCCAAGCCCAAGTTAATAAGGAAAAAAAATGGGAGTTAAAAATAAAATAAAAGGTGGGCTGTTTATTTGATTTAAGAAGTTGGGACCCAATTAATATTCAATGGATTCGGGCCCAACCCAAGGATGTTGATCCTTTAACTTCTATTGGGTATGATTGGGCATTTAAGCCCATAATTCTGACTACATTCATGAGACATAGAATACATGTTACAAATCTGTTCCCACTTCCTTCCCTCGTCTCCGTCTTATGTTGCTACGAGGCTATGCTCCACCATGTTCTGTTCAAGCTCCTCACGCATGGGTTGGGTTTGGGTTCATGTTCAGCTACCCTTATGCGGCCTTGGAAGTCTCACAGCTTGCTTGACTGTAAGCAATTAGCTTTCATGGAGTTTTACACTGCTGATTGGAGTTCATGTTGGGAGCAAATTCTGCCTAGACAAACTGGGAGTATGCAAGCAAATTGGAGATGCAGATTAGGCATTGGGCATTCAACAAAATATAATTCTCCAAGGAAGACTAACCAGTTGCTAGAAGAATTGCAGGAAAAAGGGAAAATGCTACAGGAATGGAGGTACTTTTTATATCATACAATGCAACGCCAGCATATTCAATTTGAGTCTTCCTTTCAGCAGTGGATTTTTCTTCGTCAAATCTATACCCAGATTCTTAAATTTCCAACCAAAATATTGCATCAGTATTATGGTAGTCTAAAAAGGTTGTTATCCTTTTGTGAAGAGGGTATAGTAAGTCTGGACATATCTCAAGAAGAATTGCAATGTGGATCCTGTTTTAAAGATGAAGTTTTGGTGATTATGTATTGCAACGATGATTATGTATGGGATCCCGACGGTAGGTTTTGAGGACTTCACTTCACCTTGAGGACAAGGTGAAAGTTTTGGGGGGAGTATTGATACGACCCCACCTTGCAAGCAAGAGAAATAAGTGGGCTGGAGAATCATGCTATGCTGAGTCAGCAAGTTTGTTAACAAAGAATATTCTAGAGAAAGCTAAACAGAAAACAGTTAGGGACTTGGACATTGGCTGGAAATTCACAGTATAAATAGGAGTAGGAAGGGACAGTCTTGGTATCTTGGATATTTGGGAAATATTGGGATCCTTTTGGATATTGGGAGAGATCAACACCTCTCGAATGTGTTGAGCTTAATTTTCCTCTTTTATAGTAACTGTAGTCAATAGTAGAATTTGCCTTGTAATGGAGTTGATTATCTGTTGTTGTTCTTCTTTCATTTTTTATTGTAATTTCCTTTCCATATATTACAGAAAATCCAGAAAGTGTTCTTTCTGGGCCAAAATCGTTGTTCTTCTTTTCTGTTATTGTTTTTCTCTGATCTGGTTCCTATCAGATTCCTTCTCAATCGGATGGTCCATTGAGTGGGAGGTTCCATTAATTTGTTTACTGTCATTACTGTCTTCTTGATACTGTCACGGGTTGTATTCACGATGGTGTTATGACTCTGTTTCTTTCATTCAATAAAGTAGATATTATTCAGTAAGTTGGTTGTTCTTATTTTCTGGTTTGTATAATCCAGTAGTGTTTATCAGAAAATTCTAGTGCCAATATATTAGTCTTTATGATCAGGTGATCAAGAATTTGATTCTTGCCGACCTTATTCTTTTAATAAAAAGATGAATTTCAACACAAGGTAGGTGATTATGTGCATGCTTCAAGCCCAAAAAGCTCTTGCACGAGGAAGCAAGCTAAAATATAATATAAAACCGATCATATGTCTTCACCTAATGACTTAAATTTTTGGGATAGTTGGTTCATGACATTTGCCAAGAAAAAATGAAAAGTGAAGAAAATACGTCCAAAAAATCAAATTGATAAAATTCAAATAAGATGAAATAGAAGCATAAAATGCATACTTTTTATAAGCATGAAACCGTCTAGTAGATTCTTCCACCAATGCACCAGTATCAGCACAAATGAAAGTTCTTTCACTCTGCACCATCAAATAGTTGAACCATTTTGTTATACAGTTCTGAGAGTAATCAGCATTATGGTCCAACTAAAAGAATACAATCAAAGGCATGATTACAGAGACACCTACACCAGGAAAAGTATGAGGCAGCAAATTGCTTGCAGTGTTTTGGCTTTTCTCAAAACTATCATAAAGTCATAACAAATTCTTACATGTTCTTTCTCTATACTTATATTCGTAGTCTCCAAAAAATCTTCTAGTATCTAAAATCACCTTTGAAGTACTATTTTTTGGGTATCTATATAGAATGAGTATGGATACAAGGATCATATCAAGTTTCAAACAAGGGATATGATAGCCTTGTCATGGAAATTATTGCACTTAGAGAGAAAATTTGTCTGTGTATCTTGGTTACACGATAGAGTGGTGATTATATAACAAGGGATTCAATGAACATAGACACAACCTTTACACTTTCCTATTTACACAGTATACACTTTGGAACACTGTTAGGGAGTGAGCAAGAATTTAAGGGAACACTATTGTGTTAAATCTGAAGCCCAATACCAAATCAATATCAGATATGGAAGGAAAACTACAGAACTGAACATAAACTGAAAGGAAATGAAATAGAAATAGATACATAGAGCAATTTGAGAGGATCTATTCTCTCCTTACTTCTCTCTATATTCTTCTGATCTCCCACAGATCATGTTTTCCCCCTGTTAACCTCTCACAAGGGGCTATAACTGCTTACAACCTTTCCCTCCACTTCACCACTAACCAACCCACAACTAATTAAGGGAGTGATTCCCTGTTGCGCCTCCCCTTGTACATCTCCAGTCTAGGAGCCTTCCTAACAAACACATTATTACATAGTTTCCTTTCCAGTATCACGCTGTTGGTTTGCACTGCTTGAACATAATATTGCATTGTTTCCAACAGAAATTATGCAACAAGAATATGATGAGTGAATTCACAAATTTACATTGTAGCTTGGAAAATAGACTATTTTCATAATGTGGTTATAACATTCATCACCTTCAAAGGAAGATTAGTAACAGAATCAAGCCATGTGATTGCTCCTACACATCAAAAGCATGGATTGTCATTCATTACAACATAAGCGGAAATGCAGAATCTATATTACTTTTTCTAAGTGAAAAACTTAAACCAAGGGGAAACTTGAAAGGGCATTGGAGCAAAAGAAAACACAAGAAGGAAGATAAATTCAACTAAATAATAACAGCTTTTAGCTAGTAAATGACAAGAAATGCTTACCTGGATTGGTGGGACGAATTAAAGCATATGAATTCAGTTCTATCGATAGCCCATTAAATACCGTGAATTTAAGTCTTTTGACTATGCGCTTCGTAAACATGCGCTTTCTTAGCTGATCTTTCATATCCTCCAATCTGAAATTGAAACTTTAAAAATCAAAGCATGATAAAAAAATAAAAAAATAAAATAAAAAACACTTTTTAATTTTAATCCAACGTCAACTCCTAGTCCTGGTTTAGACCGCCTAATCATAGTTTATCAACATCATAATACTAATGTCAGAGAAACAAAACAATGTTACAAAAGCATGTATTGTTTAGTTCAACAGATTTCACTAATTAGTTTTTTATTCCAAAATTGAAGTAATGATTTCAAGCAACAGTACATGTGCCTCCTTAAAATAAGAGACAAAAGTGGAGGACCAGTTGGTCCTGTATTCACTGTAATATCTGGTACACATTTTATGAATTTCACCTCTTTTATTGGGAAAAATCTAAGTAAAATATAGACAAGATTACCAGTGCATGCCAAAAGTATAGAAGCATCCCAATTCCCAACAAATTACTACCCATTGTAAAAAACAGTTTAAAAACTTGAAAAAGCCATGCCTTCACTGTCTATAGCAAATCAATTTCATTAATCAAAATATTAAAATTGAGCTAAAAGCCTAAAACAGATTATTAATTTTCCTAATTTAATAAAAAAAGTTGTCAATAACTTTTGGATCAAAAGTGTGGAATATGATCACTAACTCCAATCAAATAACCAATAAGTGGTAGGCGTGACGAGATTGTTGGTCAAACCCACTACGGATGGGTGCTACAGAGCAACAAAACTAGTGTGTGTGTGTGTGTATATATATATATATATAACGCAACCTTACCCTTACATTTTTGCTAAGAGGCTACTTCCTGAACTCAAACATGTGCCTTCCGGTCAAAAAGGAGCAATATACATTTATGTATCCATGTATGACACACTTATCAAAAAGTATATAATAATTACAATTATTATATATGCGACGACCCACAAATGAACTAACCCCCTAAGCCCAAACTGCCATTAAACCATACCATAACAAGAGGCATAAACACAAACATAAACCCCAACCCCCTAAGACTAAGCCCTAACCCTAAATCAACTTGAGAAGAATATTTCCTAGTTTTTTTAATACTAAATGAAAACAAAATAGTGCCTAGGAACTGTACCAACCTTGCTATTGCTTTGGTTCCATTCACGGCTTTTTTTTCTCTTCTTAGAATGTCTAAACTTAAAGTATACTTTGCACTTTTCTTTTGTATTAAGCATAAGTTTCTAAACTATCCACCATCGTTGTGTTGTAACCAATAGGATTACCAACACATTAAACTAAAAAACATAACTACATGATGGATCAGAATCATATCATTGCAAATGCTCGGCACCATTTACGCACGCTTTGCATTATAAACTTTTCCTTGTGAAAACTAAATACTGAATAAACCTATACCCGTTGCAATTTTTCTAACTTGAATCCACATAGATACTTCTTAATTTACTATGGTATCTAACTGAAACCCAAAAGCTTACACTGTAAAATGACAGGAACAAGTTTAAGCTTGCTATCATCCCTACTATACAAAAATTTCTTGCCTGAAATTTCATGATTCAGCAGCATAAGTCAAACTCCAAAGGCTATAACCAGTTGCCCCACTTCAGTAAATAATGATATGTCCAAGACCTTAAAAATGCAAGAAATTAGCCAGAGAAAATCATAGATAGGATGCCATACTTGTTTCCTGCTGATGGCATAGAGTCAACAAGATCATCTCCTTCCAACCCAATCAAATCCTGAAAAAATACAGTTAACAAGTGAACATGACAAATTTATCTAATCAGTATCAAATAAGAAGAGAAATTAAAGAGAAAACATAACAAATATATATGTCAAAGATGTGTCCATACAGCATAGAATAGAGATACATTGAACGCTTCATCAGGGCCACTCAAGGGAAGAAGATCAATAGAGATGCCAAGATCCTGTGCATCCTTCACAAACCAAAAAAAAATGTAATCATAAACTACTAGCATCCTTCAAACTTAACTTTATGTAAACCATCTATGCTATAAAACATATATATAGATTGGTACTTTAGCTCTCTGCAGTGTCATTCTTGTCATATCTGATTTTATAGCCCCTTTAATGCTCCCAAAAGGATCATCTTCATTTGTGAACAAAAGAATGCGTTTATCAACTGTCTTTGCTGACCTGGTATAGATGATTCCCCATTATCACTCACCAATAATCATGTAGTTATAACTGTAAATAATAAGTGTATATTCCCTGAGCATATATTACCCTTTACGAAGAAGTGCCTGCGCCACCCAGATAGCATTGTATAGAGAATTTTCTCGAGTCCCCGACACGATACCATGTTGGCTTCCAATATTTTTTGAAAATGATTCTAGAGAAGATTAAGAACAAATGATTACTACACTCAGAATTAGAAAGTATGTAATACACACAACAAAATAGATTTTTTGTCTCAAATATTAGTCCTATTGAATATAGTTCTCCAAATAATAAACTTCACTTTAAAAACAGAACCTTAGGAACTTAAGAAGGCATTACGTAATTTGGAAGGTTTTAAGGATTAAAAAAGAAGTAACTCATACTAAGTATAAAATATGTTTATTAGTAGTCATCAGTCATAGCATCAATATAAATATACGTTTAGGAGTTAGTATCACATACACTGCTTTTAAGCCATATTCAATCAATAAAATTGTGCTCCTTTACATTCTCTCTCTCCCTATTTTTTTCTCTACCAGGCATCAGAGCCAGAGCCATACCAATATCCCAAATCATTCCAAACCCTAGTTACAGTTTCCAAAGAAGAAAAAAAAAAACAGCAACAACAACAATAGCAACATCACAGGTTCCAAGTCTACAAAAGAAATAAAGTTTAAGTCAGGTCAAAAATATCTTCCCCATGATTATATAATATCTTGAAGCTAATTCAAGCAACACAAAGACAAATGACAGTCAGCCAGCAAGCCAAAACTTTAATGATCATGAAGGCTGTTGATATGACGAGTAAACGACAGATCTAAAAAGAATACATTATGCAGCGCCATTTTAAACATCATCTCATCCTAAATAGGAGACAACCGTATGATATTTTAGAATCAAAATGGTTCTTTATATCCACCTCCACTGACAACCACAAAAACTTACCCTCCAAAAGATCAAATTCTTTTATGAGCCTCGCTGTTGGCCTGTCTAGATATTCTCTCTCACCAACATTAAATACAAAAACACCATTCAAGTCTTGTAAATTCTTCCTCTCCCTCTGCACATACATCAAGCACAAAGCCAAGTTTTGAAACAATGCTGCCTTAGAAGAAGCCTAAATTGTTTTTGTTTTCCGCACTTTACTGCCATGCATGCAGCAATGCAAAATGTTTCAAGTGGTGAAATGAAGTGCTAGGCTAGGCGTTCCATGAAAGAAAGTTAAAAATCATACCGTGTTAAAGAAGCATATGGCAACTTGGTCATATGATCTGCTAATGATCTGAGTCTTTAGTGAGTGAGAGATACAACTGATGGCAATGTGGAAGTGACTTTCATCCGTTTGGTCTTCCTGCCAGAGTTGAAACATTGTACTTACTTGTACTAGGGATTATTTTTGAATAAATCAGTATATTCAGATGTAATAGTATTAGTCATACACTAAACAGTAAAAGTAAAGCACCAGCCTCACAAGTCACAAGTCACAGTACATAAATTACATTTTCATTTTCAGATAAGCCAATTCCACACAAAGTGAAAGAAGAAGAAAACTAACCGATGGGCAACTCGTGCTGAACATTTTAGGTGAAGCATCGACTAGGTAAACCACATATTCTTTGGTTGAATCTTTATCCTGATAAAATGTTCATATTAAAGAAAAAAGAGAAAGTAGAAGCGAAGCAAATAAATAAATAAAAAAATCGAGAAGTTGATGGGAGGGAGTAATAACCATACCAGCAGAGAGAGTTGAGCATCAGGGTCATCTTCGTCGTCTCTGAAAATATCATCAGGGTCAAAATCCATATTGAAGATACCAAAGAGAGAGTTCTGAACAACAATCAAAATCTCTACTCTTTACTAAAAAACCCTATATCTGATGCGCGCCCAAACCAATTTCGCCTTATTCTAAAATTGCCACTTGCCAACTATTCACGTTCACCGTGCTTGCTCAGGAAATTTTAGGCGTTTTTAAGAAGAAGAAAAAAAAATTTAAAAATGTATAACAATTAAACATGTTTTAAAAAAATTAAAAAGTAATTTAATATTTTTCTTAAAAGTTAAAAAAGCAACCTCTAAACAAATTCAAAATAATATTATAGTACAAAAAAAGTGAAAAAAATGTTTGTCATCGATACAACTTGTGTCATTTCACTCTTACAAAGATGTGGGACCTATACTTTTATATATTTTTTTGTTCACTCTCTCTTTTCTATAATTTATCTTTTTCTCTAATTTGAAATGACATAATTTTATATCCTTTAAAATGACACACACTTTTTCCAAAAATAATTTCTGAAAATTTATCTAAACTTTTTTCACATACCAAAAACAAACACAATTCACATAAAATTACTTAATAAAATTTGAGTTTAATTATTTTTGATGAGAAAACGAAAAGCATTATCACAAAAGTTTTAAAAAATATAAATTTATATAGTAAAATTAAGGATTCATTTTTTCTAGTTATCTACATTGAACCCAAAATACTATTATTTTGGATCAGAAATCAATGTATTTTTGTCATTATAATTTATTTTAGGGTTATAATAATTTTTCTCATTTTAATTTTTTAATTTTTTTAACCTAAAAGGATATCATTTTTGAAATGAATATATATAATGTATCTATATATAAACATTAAAGACTAAAATTAAATAGTATAACTCATAATTGAAAGTAGATTTTGATTGGTATAGAATATGTATCATTATATAATATAGAGCCTCTTTGTTTCCCCTTTAAAAAAAAGTAACTTTTATCTCTTTCTTATTTTAGAAGTCTTTTTTATGAAAGTTAAAGCTATTTATATTTTTATAAAAATATTTAGTTTTTGAAAAAAATATTTGGTTTTTGACTTCTGCTTTTTTTAGAAGTTAAAATTTTTAGCTTTTGGAAAAAGTAGATTTTTGGCTTTTTTTGTATCTTCTACTTTTTTTAAAAGCAGACATCCAAATGAACTAAAACTGAAAAGTTCTTTTTTTCAAGAAAAAAAACAGCTTTTGAAGAAAAAAACAGTTTTAAAAGAAAAAAAAACTCATCCAAACGAGCCCATAATGAGTTCATTTTTTTTACGGGTAACTGCAAATGGTGTTTTTTTTGTGCAGTAGATATAAAAAAAGTGGAACTCACTCATTTTAAAAAAAGTTAGAATCCGTCGGTGTAATCTACCTTTTTTATGTATTACTGCAGAAATTATTTTTTTTCATCAATAACATAGCTATATTTCCCTTATATAATATGGGAAATACTATTCTCATATTATATGTGATAAAATTTTCTTCTATACACTTTTTTCGATAAATGTGCCACTTTTTCTTCTTTTTTCAGATTGTGACCCACAAATTTATCTATATGACATGAGATAACTTATTTCTTTTACCATGATCCATATAATATATGGAGGTTGACAAATCTAATCTAACCTTCGGCCTAGGATTAGTGGGGGCTCTCCCCCATCAATACTCGCTTATGGATACCAAAACAAAATAAGCAACTCGTCCCAATTTCAATCCATCACAAAACATACGGGCCAATCATACTATGGTTTTGTTGGCCTTAAACGTGCAAGGTTGCAACCACTTAGGACTTTCCAATTTACTTTGGCATCACTTGTTAGATGTTGTGGTAAGTTAGGAATAATACTATCCTTCAGCACCAAGCAAGATACACCAGAGATGACTTTCATACGCTGAGTGGAGTATTATGAAGCTGTGGTCATGGATGTTAAATCATCCCTACAAAAAGGAGCCCTTCATACTCCATTTAAGAGTTGAGCAGTTCATTTAGTAGATTTTTGCTTGCAATGGGTGGACAATACTCAGTGTACATGGGGGAGTGAGTGATAAGGAATAATGTAGGAGAATGTCTCATTAGAATCTCATGCTACTGTGGCATTGTGAACGCCTAAGGCAGTGTTGTGGGAAATTCTTATCTGGCTTGAAGGGGATAGGGATGTGCTCGAGAGCAATGGTCTGTAAAAATATCTCATGTGTACAACGTGACAAATGGCATTGCCTGGCAGCACATTATGAATCTCCATCTCCCATTGGACATGATCCTTTACCATCCGCCATCAGTAGAGAGCATTAACATCCTACATAGGAAAAAATCTAGCTTACTACGGATGTGAGTACAGCAAACCAATGAGAGCATGCATGTCACCAGCTTTTGTACTGGAGAAAGAAAAAGAAAAAGTCACTTTAGTATTTACATTATGGGTTTTATTAATCTCGTATTAAAGGAAATAAGTTATCTTATGTCATAGAGATAAATTTATGAACTCCACCACTTAAAAAAAAGAACAAAATGACACAGTTATCAAAGAGTGTGTAAGAGAAAAAGTTATCATATATAATATAAGAATAGTTTTTCCCTTACATTATATACTATAGAGAATACATAGTGTAAATACCAATGTCACACCCACATTCGTGCTACCCAAGATGCTCTCCCTACGTACGGTCATAGAATGGGCGTTGATTTACCTAGAATTTGTCATAGCTAGTATGATTGTTTTCTTTTTCCTATGCTAAAAACAAATTAAAATGAGAAAACATTCTGACTTCTTAATATATATATATATAGAGTGAGAAATATTAATGTTTCTTGGAGATAAAATTATCTTCTATATACATATAAAAGTGTATAAGATCCATATGAAAAGAGAAAAGAGAAAAAAAATATATATATATATATAATTCATATACTTTTATATATGTGTAGGAGATAAAATTATTTCTTACAATATAAAAAACATTAAACCATATATATATATATATAAACATTAATTTATTATAATAATTTTCTGATTTTGCTCTTCCATCAATTCTTAATATCATTTATTTCTAGATTTATAGAATATTATATTAAAAACATCATCCTAATCTCTCTTTCATCTCCTTTAAAGCATTTATTATTCATTTAAACGACTATGATACCAACAAGAAATTAAGAATATCATGTTAAAATAAATTGTCAATAATTTATTAATTCTTAACATGATGAAAAATACTTAAGTATATTAAATAAAACAAACATGTATGCATATATATTATATATTTGAAAACTTTTATGTATAGATAAAATTACAAATAAGTATTCCACATATGGATCAAAGTTATATTTAAACGTATTTTTTTTTTATTGGGATTGATCGAGAGCAGTACAGAAGTTTCATGATCCGGGTGTGTGTCAGCTTCTGAAGCATTACAAAATATATTAGAACAAAATGACAAGAACAACCAGCTGGCTTATTTCTCCCCACAAATTTATATTGATATAAAGAATGGATATAACTTGTTTTACAACGTGCAGCAAGCCACACTTGAAAAGCTTTGCAAATCCTAAATCCCATCCCTTCAATAAGCAGTGGGTTATACTCTCAACCCAAAAAAATTTATAACCAAAAGAACGATAAAAATGCAAAGAATTTTTAATGCTATCCCTCACCAAAACTTACCAATCCAACCATTGGCCCCCTTGTTTTCCCATCTGAGTGACAGGAGAGAAACATCACAAAACTTGTATATATGAAGCCGTTGCTGCACTAATAGAAGACCAGACAATGGTTTCCATACATTGGAAGTACCGAAACTCTCAACTACGACAAAACATGGAGACTTGAAAGAGCAAAGGGAAAGAGACAAAGTTATGGTCCGAGGTACCAAATTCCGCAGTTTCCCGAATCCAACATCCTCTGAAGTCAACAGAATTTCAGTGCACCAAACTCTCAGCATTTCAAAACTGCAAACTCTTCAAAATTCATACACCAATTAGAACCACTGAGCCAACAAATGCCTCAAATAAATACGCAACCCTCTGCTTCTCTTCCCAAGAATGGATGGATGAAGGCTCTACTTGAGAATACAAAAGCAAAACAAGAACAAAGAATGTACATCCAAAAGCCTTAAGAGTCTGTGGCAGCCGATGACTTGTCTAATTTTTCCTTTTCAATCTCTCCTCTTCTCACTTCAGCATGCTGGGCAACACCACTAGCTATAGCTTGATAAGAAAACTCAAGTGTATGGGTGAGGTTCTGAAACCTCAATGGATCTGACGATTGCATCACTACACGAAAATTTATTTTGAAAGGCAGGAATATCATCAGACAACAATAATGATGATGATAAAAGTACTGATGAAACTTTTAACATGTTTAGACAGCAATATCAGCATACCTTTCATCGTATCAACAAATAAAACAAAAGGATCCACGTCATCAATTGGGGTCTGCAACTCTTCATCATCACTGAAATCATCATCGGAGTCTTCGTCATCCTCATCGTTGGGCCTGAATGATTTTGCCTGTTACAATACGAATTTAAGATCTAAAATTAAATGACAAATAAGGAATACAAATAAATAAAGGGAAAAGTATTTGTTATTTTTTTTATTTTTTTTGGTAAACAAGTATTTGTTATTTTAAATAACACAAAGTTATGTCATTTTTAATGAAACTGCGTTTTAGTATGTTTTTACATTCTCTCTCCTCCACTTTTTTTTCTTTCTAATTTTATAAAAAAGAGAAAATGACAAAACACACTAAAATGACGTAATTTTATTAAAAATGACATAACTTTGTGTCATTTAAAATGACACACTTTTCCCATAAATAAATGGTGAATGTATAATCAAGATGAACGTGCACAAATTTTGTTTTCAGGAGAAAAAAACAAAACTTTCATTCTTAAAAAATATAAATTTGAATTTATTAGACCATAGTTCTGAATACTGGACTAGACCAGCTGGTTCAACCACAGTTCCGAGCAAGATGGCTTACTGGATCGGTTATGCACCTTATGGAGGTCCATTGAACCAGTCCATAAGTTAAAGAAACAGTTATTTATTGTCAGCGGTGAATACTTCTACTGGGTGAGCATCACTTTTGCACAAGTGCTGGGTTGGGGATCAAACCCAGTGGTCCACCACTATGCATTGCCAGCAGCTGTACCATGAAGCTGAAACACTTCTATGGTTAAAGTAATGCAAGCTTTTTATTTCATATTTATATTGAATTGTTGAAATGTAACTACTTTAAAACTAATCAATAATATATGTCAAACATACAAAAAAAAAGTAATAAAAATTAATCTCTAAAAATAATTAAAAATACAATATTTTGTATTTCAATAGTTTAAAAAGTTGCAAAATATTTTACATTTCAATACTCTGATTTGTTCTATACACACGAATAATATCTAAAATCAAATTTCTTAAGCATTGAATCATGAACTGCTCCCATTTTTGCTTCAATAACTAGTTTGATTTTCAAAACAATAAAAAAAATAATGTTCTAACTAAATTAATTAAGTATTCAGAATCAAATAAAATTTTCAAGAGCAAGAAAATGAACTCTTAGCAAATACTATAATTTCCTATATAAAAGCTCATACACATATAAACTACAAAATTGCTTTATTGCATGCAAACTGATAAACTCAATATCCTATATTCAAGTAAAATATCCATGCAAATATTTTGTAGGTGATATTTGCGAACCTGTTCAGCCAACTTTCTAAGTTTACTACTGTCAGCTTCATCCCCATCCTCAGCATCAATTCCCATTTCCTTGTCAGAACCATTTCCATCCTCATCTTCATCATCAGTTTGAAAGCCATCCATATCATCATCATCATCTTCAGCTTCTTCCTCTTTTGCAGCTTCTGCACAGTAAGTACAATAACTGACAATTAGACAATCACAAATCTGATTAAAGTAAAAAGGAAGTCAATCCACTCCTGCTGAACATATAATTGCAAGTCTGCAACATTTCAGAGTTACAGAAAAAGGATGACAGAGACCTGCAACTTGATCCTTGTATGCAACCAGAAGATCAAGTGTGGCCCGGAACACCCGGCCTAAAGCCTCTCCTGGCAATTGATCAGCTGGAAGTGCCAGTAAAGATGTTAAACCAAGGCAGCAAACTTTCTTGTCATGTTCCCTGCATAAAGATTGTTGTAAGTGCGCAATAATTACACCTTCACATTGTCACACACACAATAAATTCCATTATTGAATAAAAAGCTTAGTATGGAGAAAGAAAATAAAGCAAGGAGGGATGGTGAAGAGGCAAAAAAAAACAGACCTTCTAAAATGAGCACGCACACCACTCTTCTTGACTTCTTGCAGCATATGAAACCAAAGATTGAAGATTTCTGATGCAACACCTAACTTTTGCAATATGCTGAGAGTCAGTACTGCATTGTAGTATAAAGCATCTGCAATCTGCAAAAATTATATCCCGTTAGAAGGAAGTTACATTATGGGGCACTTTCCTGTCATCTTTGAGAAGATTGGCAAACATACACGATATACAAACTGAACTCATTTGTAGTGATCAATCAGAAATCACACCAAAAAAATAATTCTTTTCATTTGTTTTCTTATTCTTTATAAATTTTAACTTTGTAAAAGAATCGCTCAAGGAAGTACAAACCATATGAACAAGGAGAACAAAGCATTTGCATAGAAACCCACACAAAATTAAGCATTTGCATAACTAACTTGAGAAGCCGGTGTAATTCTGTGAAGTTTCAATGAAGCTCCAAAACACAAGGGTTTTTAAGCTAACAGTAGTATAAATGGACCACAGAAAATCCAGCTATTGAGCATGTCATAACACCGTAAACCAAGGAAGCAACAGAAGCCAATTATCTCATTTCTACATGTTAATATGGATCTTAATAACTGCTTACCACTTGCATGAGAAGACATTTCAAATATGACTTTGCAGTTCGATGCAAGCGTTCAACTGTAATTCTGAGATATGGCTCAACCCAGTGATCCACCTGCCCTCTGCAGTTCATGAAGACAACCTCAATAAGCTTTGGAGCTGGCTCAATATCACTGTCCTCCATATTTTGGTCTGCCATAATCTTCAATGTACAAATCAGAGACATCAGTAAGAAGATAGAAAAAATAATAACAATCATTTCCAATCCCCAACTCCACTCCTAACAGGTGGTGGCTTAAGTAATTCAAATAATGCAAAGATAACTCACAGATGAAATCATATTCCATAGACTCTGTTGATAGTCAGGTTCTTTGCAAGTAAGGAAATGGGCAGTTCCCCTTGAAATATAATTGTCCAAAGGAACCAGAATATCTGCAGAAGAAACCACCCAAATAAATATGTAGAAAATGAAAAATTATATACCAGTCATACATCAATTTAAATGTTGGGGGTGCTCTATCCAGACAAAGCAACCGAGAAGATATATAATTGAAACTGTAAAGAACCTTGGGTATCCCAAGGTTCTTTACAGAAACTATGAATAGTATGGATATCAGCACCACAGAAATAGAATCCTTTTATTAAGTAACCAGACAAGTACTGCACCAAGGAAAAAACAGAGAAGATGTTGTATTATGTTCATAGCTGAGTCTACCCTCAGGTTTACTGGGAGACACCAACATCTCTAGCTTTATATTAACAATAAAAAAAGCCAACCAAAAGATGATCTAAACTATGTGCTTGAATTTTGTAGAGCAAAGAGAATTTGACATGAATTGCAACCAAAATATAGTTCAGAAACATACTTGGAAAGAAATCGATTGCCCAATCTGCTAGTGCTTCCATCATCAATGGCCAAAGACTCCACATGTCCAATGATATTGTTGGAGAGAAAAAAGTCATATATGATACAATCTCCAAAATTTCTTCAAAAACCTCTGCAGGCAAGTACATAAGATAATGGGAATAATTACAAGCAAGAAAATCCAGTGAAATTAAAATTTGAGAACCATAGTCTTCATACCACAATGCATTAAAGACACAGAAATACACACGCCATTCGAAAATCCAAGAAGCTGAAGGTGTAAAATAAACCAGCTTAAGCTATTCTCAGCATCAGATTATTTGACACAAACTGAAGCATACTATTCTATATTAAAGCAACAAGGATAACAGCTGTCCAAAAAACAGCTTACAATAAACTATCAAGAACATGAGATGCTTGACTAATATACTTGATATATTCTTCAAATCTAGAGCTCTCCATCTGAAATACTCTCATCAGATTAATTAAGAGCAACCAACATGCGTTCAATTATGCAACTAGTAAAATGAGTGATACCTCAATCCAAGCCATTAAGTAGATTCACATTTGCTTCAATAAATGTGTATACAAGGACACATTGGCAAAGAGGAGGCGATACAAACAAAAGAAAGGCCCAAAGTCATCTAGGTAAACATGATTCAAAGGGGCAAATACCTTGACCATCTGTTGTTAGCATTCTACGCATTATCGGAAGCAAAGTTGGCTCAATTTGAACAAAAAGTTGAGGAAGACTGCTCACGGATTCAAGTATTGTGCTAATAGCACGCAAACAACCAACTGCAGCCAGAGCACCCGGATCATCGGCTTCATCATCTGCTTCAGCAGTGTTCATACACCTCCAAAATGCAGCTGCCTATTTTAAAAAAGAAGACTGCAATGTTACTATACGGAAAAATACTAGCTCTCTAAAGCAAGAACAACTTTCTAGGCAGATATAAATGTTTTAAATAAATATATATTACCAAATTTTGGCACAGCCCAAATGCATAAGGTGCCATTTCTTCCCCAAATTTGTCCACAATAGTCTCCAAAGTAAATACAAGGTCCTCATTCTCAACCTCATTCATAAGTTTGAAAAACTCTGGATATATTTGTTAGTTAAACTTGTTCACCAGGCCAAAAACAAAAATTAAAGTGCAGACAATTTTATCACACCCACATACCATCAAGGAGTTGAGGAAGAATAGGACGAATTTCATTTAAATCTGCATCAATACAGAATAAAAAATAAGCATAGTAAACATTGAACTTTAGAAAGATTTATTCAATTCAAAATAGAAACAAAACACAGTCATTAACACCTTTGCAAGCTTCAACAAAAGAACGCAAAGCAAAAACAGAATCAATGCGGACAGGAAGTTCAGGATCACGCATTCCACATACAACACACTGTAATGCCTTCCGGAAATTGTTCTGATCTGAGAAGCTAATGTGGGCATATTGTCCAGCAACCCATGCTGCCTGTTTTTCACAGAAAATCAATGGATATCCAAAATTCTTAAGAATACAGAATAAAAACTCCATAACCAATGTCTGATTCAATTTCTAATTAATTTACATCAAGTCAAATCAAAATATTAAATTGCATATTGCAACACTAATGTTTTGTATGGTTATTGTGAAGGAAATTTAGAGAGCATTGCACCATTCCCTAGATTCATTGCATTTCAAAATATTAGGGAAACAAAAAGAAGAGGTCTAGTTCTACTTCAATGGAGGCTCACATTTGGCAACACCCCAACCTGTGGGAGGATTGCAAGGGAAGCCACAAGTGGACAAATGATTAATTTGGCATACACTTACTTTGCAGCCAATAAATGTCATATTTGCATTATCTTCGTCTCAAACACTACTGCTTTAATTAATGAAATTAAATAGCACATATTCCTTTCTCTTTTATATACAAAATAAAATAATGAAAAGAATATCAGTTTCATTCCCTTTTGTTCCATTCTTGAATTAAAAGTCTCATCTGTTCCATTCCTTTCTTTCAAATGCAATGAGAGTGCATTACACCACCTATGCCATAAAAGAAAATTAATTGCGCTCATGAAGAAACATCTTACTTCTTATAAGAATATCATAAGTGCATGGACATAAGACAGCAACAGAAAATTGGAGCCCTTGGCACGAGTTCACTTCAGCCTATTACAAACTTACCTCTCCCAATTTTTGCAGATCTTTTCACATCCAAAACAACATTAGATATGGACATCAAAATTAGGACGTGCTTTTAGTATGGTTTAATGTGAATGCCAACTTCGCCTTTTTTTAGAAGCATCCTTCTTACACCCAAAAGCAGGAAAAAGAGCAAAAGAGTGCATCTGGCATGCATAAAAAAAGATGCAAATATAAACTATATAGGTCATACCTTGGCCCTAAGGTGGCCAACAGGACTGCTGAACTCAGGAAATACATGTTGAACTAACATACGCTCAAGTTCAGATTTATAAGGCTCGGTTTGTTTCAATTTGTCACAAAGTGCCCCAATAGCAAGAAGAGCACCATCTTTCTGTCTATAAGGCTTGTATTCTGCAGGTGCTTCATCATACCTAGCATAGCAAAAACCTAAATATAGCGTCCAATCCATAAATCATCTATTCTAACAGAAAGTAAGATATTTACCTTTTGAAAACTTCAACTATGAATTGAATAAACTTATGAAGATTATCTTTCCCGCGTTTTCGGACCAACTCAGTCACAAAATCCATGGAGGCAGTCCTAGGACTATACAAGTCCTCGATGATGTCTATAATAAAGAATTAGAAGCTATAAGCACATCCAATGTCATTCCTTGACATTTGGTTTCCATGTTTATACACAAATAAGACTTACCATAGCCTTTCCTTACATATTCATGTGGATCTTCATCCCAAAGCTTTTGATCATTATCATTAAAGCACATAAGAGGGAAAACTATTTCAAAAAGAAGAACATCAAGCCGAGGTTGCAGCACAGTATACATGTTATTCTTTGGAATACTGCATATGTTAAAAAAGTTCCAAGAAAAATAATTAATTCCAAAATAAATATATATCCTGAAAAACTCAGCAGTATCAAGTAAAAGCATTCAACAGAGCTACTAATATTTCAATTTAAAAATGTTCTAAGTCCAACACTCCACACAGCAGAAAGTTGTTAAGTTTTGGATTGGGAATTTGGAATGAAATAGCTATATCCATGAGCCCATAATAGCATTTAGCAGGAGATTTTCCCAAGTGATAGTAGCATGGCTTCTAGACTGAATTGCCATAGATGTCCACCATGACAAGAAGCTACTCTAACTTTAGCTGTGTAAAGTGAGGACCTCAGAAAGGAAGGATAAGCATATCAAAGGACAAAAGTAATGTCTATCACCCTCCTTCCCCAAAATTATGTCAAGACAAAAGAGTTTGAGTCGGGATTTACCGGCTTCAAGAACCACAGGCCGGAAAACCAGACCATCCCAGTATTTTGATATCGGTTTAGTCTTGATTTTAGGGCTGATGTATATTTCCATAACATTTTAAGATCACAATTACTTAGGTTTACTAGCATCTGTATGTTAATATTTTTGTTTCATATTTTCAGTTTTAGAAGACCAGGACTAGGGATATTATTGGGCTTTCATTGACGTTTTAAGTGTTTTATAATTAGTTAGGAAGCCCAACTATCCTTATAAGACAAAGATCTTATTGCCTAATGCCCGTGCATGTGGGTCTGTGGGATAAGTCATAGCCTCATAGGAGATTAATTTAATACCCTACAATGCTTGTTTTTGGCTTTCAAATGATTTATCAGCATATAGAATAATTATCATTGGATGGAACATTGATGCCCAGTAGAAACGGGGAAAGTGATCAGATTTGTATTTCTCTGCTAAAACTGATTGCAGGCATGGTATAGCTGCTACCAAAATTAAGAGAACTAAATAACACAAAAATAATCAACAATTCATAAATTAAACCTGTGTGCTTAATGCTCAGAATTGTCTTACCTAACAATGTATATCCCTACCTAAATAAGAACTGGTTGAAAGCTTGGAAATGACATTATTGAATAACATGGAATGACACTACAAATTAATGAGCACAAAATAATTGAAAACCACCTGTTGCTTAGATATTGAAGAACCAGGTTGATAACTCTGTCAGGTAAATAGTCACCAACTCGAATAACATTCAACAGATTTAAGTGGCAGTCCAAGATCTTCCCTGCATAATGCTTCTGAAACATTTGAGCAAAGGCTCTATTTTCTGGGTTTTGCAGCTTCAAGTCACCAAAACTATAACATGATGGTTTATACACCCACAGAAATTAAGAATCAATCAACCACTCAATAGCAAAGCTCATATTTGTTAACTAAAGTAATCCACAAAACATACCGAGTGTAGAGCCTATTTAGAATGTGAATCGTCCATTTTTTTACCTTCCACCAACCCCATGATTTTCTAAGCTCTGGATCAACAGGCTGACCTTCCAAGGGAACAGGCCTCTCCAATACATTTAAAAACAGCACCATCCAAGCATTGAAGACATTTTGATCAAACAAAAGCTTTGGAATCTCCAACTGAATAAATTCAAACAATAAACACATAATTGCATATTTAAATTCAGAAAACCTAAGTGGAGAAAAACATAAAAATATGTGAGGCAACTGAAAATGATAATGCTATCTCAAGTTTAAAAGAGGTTGAGATTCTCTATTTTTTTCTAGTAATAGCAAGTTCCAATCCCCACCACCCAAAAAAAAAACTGTGGCAAAAATTATTATTAACTTTATTTACATAAACTATAAAGCTGGCTTCTTTTATTCAAGACATAAACTTTGCTTTTATATTTGTCATCAACGTGAACATGTACTGCCGCACAAACTGATACAAGTATTCCGAGATGGCTTTCTATTCTTTGTTTATTCATTTAATATGCGGGAGTAAATATGCTAAGTTTGATAAGAGAAGATCAAATGTTAAGCCCAAGTGATGCAAAATTGTGTACCAGCTTCAAGCAATTGGGTTCCCGAGTTGTTTTGGGACAAATTATGCTTATTTGGCTCTCTTAATGGCTCAATTATGAAGGATGGTCCAAATATTAGCATTTTAAGTTCTATAAAGAAATAATTGATGGTTATTCCTAAGTCGACCTAGGGAGGCGAAAAATTAGTATTAACACTTTTGATTTCCTATGCTAATCAGCCTTGGGAGCTTAGTTTTCATTTTCCTTTGTCTTGGGAATATAATTATATTATTTCCTAATCAACTCAACTCTTGGAAGTTGTTATTAAGCTAGTTTGAAGGCAAATCAGTCTGCGGAGTTGGAGAATAATTAGTAGTTGATTTCTCTCGGCATTTTCATGCTTTTAGTTTCCTCTATAAATAGGGAATACTTGTAACCCACAAAGCAATAATTTGATGCATGAAAATTGAGTGTTGCAAGTTCTCTCAATTGTGTTGGACTCTTCTTAGGTTTTGAGTAGTGACATAGCCTTAATCTCAAGCCATATCTCTCTTGTTTCATTAGAAATAGTGTTCTTCAATTTGTTCTTCTCTCAAAGTTCAATTCTCTCATCCTTGTACCCATCCCGCATCGACAAGGGCCACCCAACAGCAGGGAAAAGATAAAGACATATCTACCGCTTTCAAATTGTTGTCCTATAGTTCTATTACTAAGAGTTATCTCATATTGTAACTTAGTAAACAAGTAAACAACTACGACTTGCGCCAGGCATGGATAAAAATGGCTGTAAAAAAAACACAGGTTATACATAATAAATGCAACATGCACGGTAGGAAAGGTTTGATCTATCTCATATTGCATATGAAATCCCTTCACTTAAAGGATACATGTGAGTGAGAGTGAAAAAAAACGTACATATATGGATGACCAGAATATTTTACAGATAAGCTTGATCAAATCTGCTACTTCAAGTGATGGATTAGCAATCTGGACAAGCCTGTTAAATATATTGAGAAGGTGAGGAAATGTCTCCCCTACAACATGGTAAACCGGTGTCCTGTCCTCATCTGACTTGAACCTGAGAACAGAAAAAGAGAAAGTTTTCAGAAGTAACATACATGGGAGGAATCAATTGGATTATTACTGATGATTCATATGATACTCGAAGGATAGAAAGGTAGTGCACAAGGTCTTGCTTGTAAAAAGCAGCAAAAGAGATCAGTCAAGTGGTATAACCAAGAGGCATGAGCAAGAGCTATAACACAAATTCTTTCCACTAAAAGAAGATATATAGAGTCTATAATGATAAATATAAACTTACTCATATTTTCTAGAAAGAATCCGCAGCACAAATAAGGCAGCATAGACTTGTTGATCCTGTAAATTATGCTTGATCCAATCAAGAAGACGAGGACACTGTTCGGGATAATCAGAATGTATAATTGTTTTGAGGCACTCACCAAGTTGTACCCTACAATGATAGGGCAAGATGTGATGTTATGTGATGTGAGAGAGAAGAGGAAGAAAACACAAAGCAGAGTAGAATTACAGTATAGTATAGTATAGTATAGTATAGTATTGTACCTCAACAAAGGAGGAACTTGAGATACAAAGAGGAGAATGTGATCCCTGACGACGTCTTTATCGGCGGGTGAAATGGTGTGTTGGGCAGCATCTGTAATGAAAATTATGAGTATGGAAATGGAATGGAATGGAAGGCGCTATAAGTATCAATTCATTAGCACTTACCAGGGTCATGAGGAGACCAATTCTTCGCAATGAAATTCTTGAAATGAATGGTGGCAAATTGTCGCACGGCAATGTCACAGTTGTTGTCGACAATGATTTGTAACACCCTCACCAGATGCTGAGGGGCGTACTGGATCTGCGTATAATTCAATTTAATTTATTTGAATTGAATTGAATGAGTAACTAAGCTATACTATGCTATGCTATGCTATGCTATGCTATATCTCCAAAATCAGATTAATTGAGATAACATTGATTGATTGATTGATTGAGAGAGAAAGAGAAAGAGAAAGAACAAAGCAAAGCAAAGCAACCTGATCCAAGTTTTGTTCAGCAGCTTTACGTTCATCGGGATTGGGACTAAGAGCAGCTTGGAGAATAACAGCAAGATCCATATCTAAATCCTCAGTCCTCTGCTCTCACCACTTCGCTTCACTTCACTAGGGTTTAGAAATTAACTTTGCGCTTTTCTCATTGCTCTCACACAACATGCTTATGCTATTTAAATTTAAGTGCTAGGGTTTACGGCTATTTTATTGTTTATTTTCGTCTTTAACTTTTCACGACAATTGAACTATTTTTAAGGTTTTAATTCTATGGAGTTTTATTTTTATTTTTTATTTTTGAGAAAAACAAATATTATGTCGTACGAAAATTCCTAGGTAATGTCATAGATAGAGACAATCAATTATGGGGTCACTATTTTTAAAATAAAAGAAATGTAAGAGAATTGATAGGCCCACTTTTATGTGTGTATAAGAAAATTGCTTGTGTCATGTGAAATGAGAAAAATATTACCTTTTTTTTATGTTTTGTGCCAATATTGTTGGTTTAATAATGTCTCTTAAATAGATTTTAATATGTTATTATATTTTTATCGTTAAATTTCTTAAATGTCAAAGGATTGCCTGATTTTTTTTTAATTTAGTTTTGTTGTAAATTAATTTTATCAAATTAGAATCAATCGTAATTATCATTAGGGGTATAAATAGGCTAAATTACTTTTTGACATAAAAAACATTTGATCTGACCTGACATGTTAGCCTATGTAGACCCCAGATTTCCAGGCTGGCTTGACCTATATTTAAGAAATAAAAGACTTAGCCTAGGCTTGTTAACCTGTATAAACTTATTAAACATTCAACAATTAAAAGAAGGGAAAGGTTATATTTACTACTTTTTTCTTACTACTTGTTACTACTAAATCTTAACCATTGATTTCCGTCAATCTAACAGTTATAATTTATTAAAATTAATAATTAATTAATAAGTGTGACCTAATAAATTATAACCGTTAGATTGGTGGAAATCAACGGTTAAGATTTTATAGTAACAAGTAGTAAGAAAAATAGTAATAAGTATAACTTCTCCCAAAAAAGAAAACTAAAATAATATTATTTTATCAGAGTAATTACCCAAATTGGTCCCTGACAAAAAATTCGGTACCCAAATTAGTCCCTAACAAAAATAAATTCGTTGGATAGTCCCCAACAAAGACAAACAGGACCCACGTTAGTCTTTCTGTTAGTCCAAAATTGACACGGTGCTGAGGTCTAACGTTAAGGGACATGTTGAACGCCACGTTGGACCATGAACGACGTCATTTGGTGAGAGGGGATCCACGTTGCTCAGAATCACCTTTGCTTAAACCCAAAATTGCCCCTCACCTAACCGTTGGTCACTTTACCATTTCCGTCTCTTGAAACTTCGACATTCCATTGTTGAGAAGAAGACGACCGTTCTGAGAACATTCGCCTGCGTTTGGATTGCAAAGTTCTTCGACAATCAGAGGGAACCGGTGGAAGAAATACCTTTGGTTTGGTGTGAGGCTCAATGTTTCGTACAAGTGACCCAATTGAACGTTGTCCTTCCCTCTCAATTTCTTCAAAGAAACGTCGTCGTATGGTTTAGGGCTCTTCTTAAACCAGAGAGAAGGGGATTGAATCGAATATTGAAGGTTTGAATTTGGGGATTACTGATTTAGGGTTTATCCTCAATTTGGTGTTTAGGAGAGGGAGCTCAAGATCTTGTAGTTCATTTGGGTCCAGAAGTGAAAGAAGGAGAGCTGCTCCATTGTGTAAATGTGGGAGGCACAATTTTGTTTACACCTCTGAAACCATTAGAAACCCAAATACAGCATTTTTTGGGTGCCCCAATTTCAAGGTGAGGTATTTTTGCATGCGTTAACTGTCTAGTTTGAATGTTATTAACAATTTGGTTTAATTTAGTGTTAGGAAAAGAAGCCACACTGCAACTTTTTTACATGGGTGGATGATGCTACATCTGATACCATGGAGCTGGAAGATTGGAGAATTAATAAGCTGGAGTTGAATGTAATATAATTAAATGAAATTCAATTTGAACTTTGTGGACATGAAGCTCAATGATGAACTGCAAATGGAGGTGAATGACCACAAAAAGAAGATTAATGAGCACCATATAAAGATTGATGAACTATCAATGAAGATGCAGCAGAGTTTGAAAGGGTGGAGAAGGAAATTAAGCATGTGTGTAGGTGTACTAGGGTGTTTGCTGGATCCATTATTATTGTGTTTCTAGTATGTATATATATTGCAAGTAGGCTGGAGTGAAATAAAAAATGTGGTTCTGTTGAGATTTGCTGGTGTCATGAATTGTTGTTCATGCAATGTATGTAGCATGACTTATGTATTTGAAGCTATGTTTATTGGCACAAAATGTTGTATAAACTCGATGGAGATAAAAAAAAGGAATGGAAACAATGTATAAACACTAAACTAAGAATGTGATGGTGTGAATTATGCAGAAGTTGATTGTGTTAGGCATGACTAATATCAGCATGTACAAGGGGAAATGACATTGCTGGTGTGTTAATAGCAAATGGTGGCACTGGTGTTAACATAACTTTATCAGGGACTAAAAAGGACCCCGATAAAATTGTTAGGGACCATACCGGTCCCCTTTGTTAAAAACCAAGGACTAAAAAGGTCCTCGATAAAAAATGTTGAGGACTTATAAGGGAACTTAAAAAGCAGATGGATGATAAGTGCAGTTAAGCAACACATGACCCTTAAATGGACACAGCAAACAGAGCAAACATACCATTGTTGACAAAAACCAGAAAGTGTATCAGCAGATAGATGGTTTGGACCAGCATTTAAAAATTGCAGCATTGAATACAATCATGACAGTAAAGATAGATAGTAACCAAACATTTTGCATTCATTTCATCACATCCCAGTTACAACTACTAACCATGGCCAACATGCCACAGTCATACAAAAAAACCCTACTGACATCTTTCCATGAAGGCCAATACATATATGTTCCAAAAAAACATAATGTTCCTACTAACTATGGCCATGACCAGAGGCATACAAAAAATGGCCTAATGACATATTTGCAGAGGGCCAATACCGAAGTATTTCCAAAAAAATACACTAATTACAATTCCAATCAATTCCTATATTTGAGGCATCCAAAAAATGGCCTAATGTCAGTGAATCTGAATGGATTCCAATCAATTATGTGGGGCTGGTCTTGGTGGCTTGAACCTTGGTGTAGACATGAAGCTCATGAATCTGGCTCTGGTGCCACTACTTGCTGCAGTAATTGTCTCATTGGTCACAACCTCAGTAGGATTGCATGGAGGTGGGTTGCTGCCTCTTGATGCTCTTGAACTCGGTTGAGCCTCAGTTGTTGCATGCTCGCTGCTTGTCTCTGGTACAGGGCATCCTTGACTTAAGACTATTTCTTCAACTGTCCTTGATTGAATTTTCAACATTAACTGGTTTTTGCTTTGACCTTGAAGGAGCAGCAGGTCCCTTACATGTAAACCCTAAATCAATAAACCCTAAATCAGTAATCCCCAAATTCGAACCTTCGATCTTCGATTCAATCCCCTTCTCTCTGGTTTAAGAAGAACCCTAAACCATACGACGACGTTCCTTTGAAGAAATTGATAGGGAAGGACAACGTTCAATTAGGTTTCTTCAAAGGATTCTGAGCAACGTGGATTGTGGAGCTTCAAACGACGTCGTTCATGGTCCAACGTGGCGTTCAGCATGTCCCTTAACGTTACACCTCAGCACCGTCAGTGACGCCGTCAATTTTGGACTAACAGAATGACTAACGTGGTTCCTGTTTGTCTTTGTTAGGGACTATCCAATGAATTTATTTTTGTTAGAGACTAAATTGGGTACCGAATTTTTTGTCAGGGACCAATTTAGGTATTTACTCATTTTATTATTTAAAATTATTAAAATAATAATTTTATTTATTTTATTTAAAATAAATAATATCATATAGGTCGGCATGTAGACTTATAGGCCTGACATGTACAAAAAAACCTATGACCTATTTCTAAATAGAACTTTTTAAAAGTCTAGGCCTATTCTATTTTACTATTTATAATATGCCAAACCTCGTCTAATATAGGCTAGGCCATAGGCACATGTAGTGTGGCCTAACCCATTTACAGCCCTAGTTACCATATTATATTTATTTTTTAGTTTTATTAAATTGTATCTTTTTTATTAAAAGGAATGTTTATTATTTGTTTTGATTTATGGGAAAAATATTTCTGCAGTTAATGCAGATAAGTTATCTGCATTTATTTCAAACACGACGTCGTTTTGATATTGAAATCTTAAAAAATTATAAATATAAATACTATTATAACCCTGAAATAAGTTAAAATTACAAAAATACAATTATTTCCGCCTCAAAACAACGTCGTGTTGTGCTTACTGCAGATAAGTTATCTACAGTAACTACAGAAAAAGCGAACCCTTGATATATTATATAATTTTCAATCAAAACTAATTTCCAACGAAATAGATACTTTATTATATTATTATGTTATTTTCTTTATTAACTTTCCGATTTTATTTTATTTCTTTCTTCTATCAACACTTATTGTGTTTATTGAAAGGGTTCTTTTTTATAAAGTTAGACAATTTTATCTAATATTAACTAAAATGAAGTTGTTTTGTAAAAAAAATTATGGTGTATTTGTAATTTTAATTTATTCAAAGAATGTAATAGTATTTTTCATTTTAAATTTTAAACTTTTCAACCCTAAAACAATGTCGTTTTAGTAAACATCAGACAAAAAATATTTAATGTTACATTAGATATTTTTTCCCTTATTAAAATATATGTTTCTATACTTAATTTCAAACCTCTTTTCACACTGATTTTGCAGAACCCATCCATTGGATAATTTTATTCTTTTTAGAGGCATAAGTTGCATGACATTTTTTTTATTATATCCAAATTTATATTTCATTTTTCATTTTTTTTATTGCGACGCTAACTATTAAAAATAATCAAAATAAAGCTTCAACCTAAATTATTAAGGAGATGGAATGAAATAGAAGGGGATGAAATGACATTACTCAATATTGTTTGAGTAGTTTAATATACCGTAAAATAAAATAAAACTTGATGAAATCTACTTTATTCCATCTCAACCAATATCTTGAATTTTTGTCTCTCTTTTTTTGGCTTTTTGACCATTTTTCCCCTCATTAATTAATTAATAACTAATTTGCCCCTGCCCCAAAACTATCCACCATCCTGCCCCCTTTAGTCGATGAAGATGAACTTTTAATCGACTAAATAGTGAAAATGCCGAAAAAATGCTCCCGAAATTTAATCGATTAAAAATTCATCTTGATCGATTAAATTTAGGGACATTTAATCGACTAAAAATGTTATTTAGTCGATTAAATGTCGCGAAAAACCCTATATGTAGCCCTTTCTCGGTCTCATTTCAAATATTTTCGTTTTGTAAACCATTATATCTCTTGTTTGTCATCTGTGATCCTTCCAATCACGATTACATTTCATCCCACCATCTCTAAAGCCTTAATATTGTGAAATCATTGTCATTCCACTTATATTCTCATTTGTTGCCCCCAAAATCCGAACCCTACTTCCAAATTCGTGTGAAAGATGAGCCCAAGTCCAAACATGTATGTTAAAATGATCTACTTTCAATCTGAAGGAAAAACAAAAATGTTGAAAATCAAACGGGGCACTACATACAATGAGCTGAAGGGGAGAATTCACCAAAAATTGAGGCTACAAGGCAGCCAATGCGTTCAGCGGATGATCGCCATGGTAGAGTCTACAGTTGGTAAGGATGTTCTATTCTACATTGATAACGATATATGTGACGATGAAGATGTGGAATGTGTCATAGATGCAATTGTTGACCGAAAATTTCAAAATTTTATTGACATATATGTTGAAATATATTGTGGTCAATCTTCATCTGCACCTATGCAAGAAAAAAGTTAGAGTCAAGAAGACAGGGTCGTCGGTTTATCTGCACCTGCACCTGTCTTAAGTCAGATAACTCTGAGGGAAATAGACTAGGATGAGCATGAGGAGGATATGGACAGTGATGAGGAGCATGGGAGTGTTATTCCGCTAGGTGACACCTCAGCTACGGACGTAGAGGGTAATTTTGATGCTGACACAAACTCAGGAAACCTGAGTTCCCAGGTTATGCCACCACTTCGTGTTCAAGATTGATACGGACCAATGTTTTGATGAACTTCGAGTCTACACCGATAAGGCTGTCTTTCGCAGGGTATTTTGGACCTTTCACCAATGCATTGAGGCTTTCAAATATTGTAAACCCATAATCCAAATTGATGGCACGCATCTGTACGGTAAATACAAAGGTACCCTTTTGACTGCTACGTCAGAGGAAAGAGATGGATACTTTTGCCAATTGCCTTTGCCATTGTTCCGCCGGGTGAGAGATTGGAAGATTTGTCGTGGTTTATTAGTCTAATGCGTTTTCACGTGACACATAGGCATGATATTTGTCTAATATCCTATTGTCACCCAAACATCATCAGGGCTGTGAAGGATCATGCCGGTTGGCAGCCTCCCTTTGTATATCACGTGTTTTGTCTTCGTCACATCGGAAGCAACTTTAACACTAAGTTTAGGGATGTGGAACTGAAGAAAACCCTGATGAAACTAGGTATACAATTTCGTGAATGTGTACATGTTGTATCTAATGCAAATTTATATATAACTCGTTCAATTTTCATGATTTGCAGCGTACCTGAGTTTGAAGATTCATTTTGATATTAGATTTCAGGAATTTGTCTACAGTAACCCATAAGTAGCTTCATGGATATATCAGATTCTCAAAGAGAAATGGTGCAGGTCTTATGATGAAGAGGGCCCCAGGTTAGATCATATGACGACTAACCTATCTGAGTGTGTCAATAAGGTCCTAAGGGGTGCACGTAATTTGCCTGTAACAGCATTGGTCAAGATGACTCAAAGTAGACTTGTTGAGTATTTTGTCAAGAGACGTGAAAAGATCCAAAAAGCAATGGCAAAAGGTTGGAGAATTGCAAAAAAGGTTGAGGATTACATACAAAAGAATGATCAGTTAACGGTGAGTCTCTGTGTGCGTGTTTTTGATAGAGACTTGCAGTTGTTTGAAGTTGAGGATACCTACAATCAATCTACGCATGATGCCAGCGACATAATGAGGGTGGACTTGCTCAATCGCAAATGTCAATGTGGACGGTTCACAGCTAGAAGATTTCCTTGCAGTCACGTGTTAACGGCGTGCAAGGTAGAAAATTTGAACCACTATGACTATGTCGATCCTGTGTTTTCAATTTCACAAATTGACAAGGTCTATGCTGCACATTGGTATCCAATGGGTAATGAGTTGTTGATTTCACAAATAGATGGCCCAACTATTATCCCAAATGCATCTTTGGTACTTGCACAAGGAAGACCGAAGTCTTCAAGGATACGAACGAGATGGATTGGGTTGAGTCTCAACCCACAAGCAGTCAGAGTAGATGTAGCACCTGCAAACAAATTGGTCACAATAAACGTACATGTCCTATGAAGATTAGACAGAGTTGAACCAATATTGTGCATTCACTTATGAACTTGATGTTAGCAGGCACCATGGGAGGCGGTTCATGTGTTTATGGTTTAGTTCATGTATTTCTATTATGTTACTGTGTATTGTAAACCTTATGTTGCTTTATGTTGTTTTCGATGAAATTTTTAACCGAAGACATGGAATGTTTAACAAATGCCATGAATGGAACTTTGTACTAACTTGATCAATTTGGTCCAAACCATAGCACATAAGGTCACAATTGTCCATAACAACTCAGAACAATCACTAATACGTGTGTAAAATGAATTAACCATGTTTTGGGGAACCTAAACCAACGTTTGCAATCAATATGTGCACGTTATGGGAATAGAACGTCCACGTTGTTTTTTGTATCACAAATTTTGTTCCCCAAGTCACACTAACGTATTCCATGAGTGTAGAATAGCAACTAAGACCAAAAAATTCGAGGAAAACAGAATGGGGTGCCAAAAGCAATGATTTAATCGATCAACCTGTACTGGTTTAATCGACTAAAAATTGTAGTCGATTAAACCAGTACAGGTTGATCGAGTAAATCATTGCTTTTGGCACCCCATTTTGTTTTCCTCGTATTTTTTTTTTTGTCTTAGTTGCGATTCTACACTCATGGAATACGTTAGTGTGACTTGGGGAACACAATTTGTGACACAAAAAAATAACGTGGACGTTCTATTACCTAAATGTAAATATATTGATTGCAAACGTTGGTTTAGGCTCCCCAAAACTTGGTTAATTCATTTTACACACATATTAGTGATTGTTCTGAGTTGCTATGGACAATTTTGACCTGTTGCCCTATGGTTTGAACCAAATTGATCAAGTTAGTGCAAAAGTACCATTCACGGCATTTGTTAAACATTGAAAGGGCATAATTAATGATACATAATTTCGATAATGAAACAACAACTTAATTACATCAAATAGTTCAGGAACTAAACGAAATACAAACCCTAAACCCTACATCAAATATGATGTAAAGGAAATTACATAACATAAATCCACCCTAAACATGAACTAAAAACATAAACCCTAAATCTAATCCTCGTCCTCCTCGGATGTCGTCTCCTCGTCCTCCTCATCTGACACATGAGCCCCCTCCTTTGCATCCTCCTCAACCTTCTGTCCTCGTGCAAGCTCTAGACGAGCAAGCCTATCTTCCAGACCCTTGAACCTTCCATGTATGTGTCTAAACTTTTCATTCCTTTTCTGGATGTGACTCTTTCTCCATTTTTTATGTTTCAGCGCCATCTTTCCTATCTTCTTCAGTGTGGCATTTATACCCTTCATGACATCACGCAATGAAAACCCACCCTCAGTCTCAGCTATATCCTGCAAGTCAGTCTCATCATCGTCGTCATCATCATCTTCCACCTTGGGCTCAACCATGTATGCATCTGGGGCAACATCAGGAACCTCAACCTCAACCGTACCTGTGAACTGCCACACACCCGCCCTGTTCTTTGAGATTTTGCATTGCTCTAGTAGACGCTTTCCGAACTTACAATTATAGCCTGTGGTCTTCTTCAACTGCTCATTGTCCATGGGAACACCAAAGTGAACCAATATCCTCTGTACCAGATAGGCAAATGGAAGTGCACCCTTATGTTTGGCCTTAAACATCATCCAACAGATATAGTGCCTCCAGTTCACCATAACACCATGTCGGATAGCCTACATGCTAGGAATGTCATGTTCCAACACCCTAGAATGATTGAAAGCTCACAGAAACAGTATGTGGGTGATGACATAGTGTAATATACGAGCCTCTACACTAAGCAACCCCACTGTGTAGTGAATGTTCCCCCCACGTCCGATATCAGGCCTCCTGGCCTCCTCCACAGCATCACCTCGGGCATATCCAGGAAGTGATACACTGCTATTTGCATCATACTCCACAGTCTGCGAAGCATCAAAGTCATAGCCCAGTATCTCCAACCATACCAGAGCCGTCATGATGATGTCCACACCGCAGACCCTCGACCTCAACTCACCCTGTATGTAGCTGAGGTTATGGTAGAAGGCCCGCACCATAAGCTCTGAATACAGACATAACATCTCAGCCAAAACCGTAAGATGTGCTGCCTTCAACAACGCCACAATGTGAAATCCCTCTGCCATAAAAAATGTTGTATCCAATGATTTCGGAGGACATAAGGGTCAGTTCACATGGTCACGTACAAATACAGCGTGAACCGAGGGGTCATCTTCAAACAAGTATCCAAATGGGAGGTTGACAGTAGCAGGCTCTTTGTCTTGTGGCCTTGACGAAGACGACCGGTCTTGTCGTTGCTTCGTGCGTCTCTCACCGTCGGCATTGCTTGATCTTCTACGACCAGCCATTTTAACAAGCGTACCTAAAATGCAAGTGGAAAAATAAGACAAGAAAGGTAAGTGAAAAACTCACAATCAGAGAAAATAAATGGACAAAATTTTATGTTGTTTGTGATTTAAAAAAATTCAAAATCATGAAAGGGGTAAAATGAGTTCCAAATCCCTAATGTGTATCTTCATGAAACAATGTCAATAACTCAAGACATAAAACATAAAAGAACGTTCTACCATAAAACAGAAAAAAAACCAGAAACAATATCATGTACCAAATTTTTTTTTAACAAAAACAAAACATTTCTGAAAATGAAAGTGCCAAAACGTTACCTAGCCACACAATTTCACGAGGTGCAGCGATTTGATGGTGCAATCGACAGTCCAGGGGGAGGGGTTTGTGTCGGTTCTGGATGAGGTTCGATTTTGGGGTTTGAAGGCTCCCTTAATCGACTAGGGTTTGAAATAACCCCCTCTGCGAAATGGGGGGGTTTAAAAACGTTTTCCGCTACATTTAATCGACTAAATAACATTTGTAGTCGATTAAATGTCCCAAAATTTAATCGATCAAGATGGATTTTTAATCGATTAAGTTTCGGGGAGCATTTTTTCAGCATTTTCACTATTTAGTCGATTAACAGTTCATCTTAATCGACTAAAGGGGAGCAAGATGGTGGATAGTTTTGGGAGAATGACAAATAATTAATGAGGGACAAAAGGGTGAAAAAGTTTTTTTTTTTCGGTAAACAACTTTTCGTCTTTTAATTAAGAGATATAGAAAAATTAATTATCTTTTGCTAATTTTATTATTATATTATTCACCTATCAGATAATAAAATAATAATGACATAAATTTAATAATAAAATAACAATACAAAATTGTGATTGCATTTTATCCTATTTCATTCTATAACATTCTCAGCATTGGATATCACATTGCTTCTTAATTTGTTATTTTAAATTAAAGAACATTAATTATAATTTGATTTTAACATAGTGGATATAAAATAAAGCATATTATAAAATATATTTAAAATTTAATTATACATTTGACTGAATCGAATACACTGGTTTATTGTGTCTAAACTATTTTACATCAAATAAGAACTTTAATTATGCTTGTATACACAATCTTCGTAAAATTCGTATGGTCCTCGTAATCTTTAATCATGATACTCCATCCTACTCCAAGGATACACATACTGTCATGTTTACTCTCTGAAAATGTTAGCATAAAAAACAAACACACGTGAAATAAATTTTAGTAATATTAGAGTTTTCGAACTATATCCAATCCAACTACTTTAGTGAAAAAATCATTATCTCAAATATGTTTATTATAAAAAAATAATATCATGAATAATAAATATAAGTCTGAATCTTTGTGGGTCTCTGCATTCAAACATATAAAGGAACGTGTAGTCTTTTACTGAAATAACTAATGCTCAAATTTTGTAAGTGTTTAAATTTTGTGGGTTCTGTATGTGAAAAGATTCTGTGTGGTAGAGCTCGAGTTATGATAAGACTCCCTTATCGTACAAATATTCTGATCCCAAACCTTTATGGATTAATTCATATCAGAACCATTTAGTCAAAGATTATATATTATGTTAATATCCACTTGGTACCAATAGAATTTCTTGGTTTCATAATCTTGATTCTAAATCATTCTCATAACTAATACAAATAAATTTACAAACTCAAAGATAAAAGATAAACAAATAGAATAGAAAAGATTCATAAGAAAATAATTGGACAGAATAACGACATCTTCATAACTTTTAAAGAAATAACTTCAAAATATCAACTTTATAAATAAAATAAATAAATAAAAAATTTAGAAGAATGAATTTTTTTTCCCAATATTTTTTTCCTCTTTTTTCTTTCCTTTTTATTTTATTTCGATCGCTCCTTTTCCTATATGTTCTTCCTTTCTCCTTTCCTTTTTCCTGGTTATTCCTTTCCTATTTCTCTTTCGATTCCTTTCTACTGTTTTTCCTTTCCCTTTTCCTACAATCATTATATAATGACACATATATATATATTTTGTTATATTACACTTATTGAACAGATAAATTCAGTCTGCATAAAAATATTGTACTTTTATGTCTTTGGGCTTGCAGGATGTCACCACGTGTCTGCATAAAAATATTGTACTTTTATGTCTTTGGGCTTGCAGGATGTCACCACGTGTCATATAACAATATATATATATATATATATATATATTGGGAAAAACATCTATCATTTTTAAAAGATATAATCATATGTCATTTTAGATCCTAACCGTTGATTTTCATTCATCGATGATTATAATTTATTGAGTCAAACTTAATGGGCCAAACTTATTATTAATTAATTAATAATTTTGATCCAATAAATTATAGCTATTGAGGAAAGAAAATCAACGATTAAGATCTAAAATAATATATGTTTATATCCTTAAAAAAGAACAAATGTTATTCTCATAAATAAAATATATACCACCTAGATTACCAAAAATATATTCCACCTAGTACCAGTTTGATGCTATTTGCGCCGTTACGAAGCTAAAAGTCCAAAAATATTTTATTTAACAATATGGCGCGTTGCTTTTTTGGAGTTACCCAACCCTAATTATCTCTTTGAGACGAGTTGGCTCCCTCCGGTATCCGCACGAGCTTCGACTCTTTGAGCCGGCTATGAGACTAATCCGGAGTGCGGAGGAACAGTGATGGCTAAAGGTTCAGCCCCCTCCCCAAGAATGCATTCAGCGGGAATCGAATACATATCCAACCCCACTAACTCAGCGCCAAGTTACCAACTGAGCTGCACTCATTGGGTCAATATGGCGCGTTGCTAGCTCTATTGGTGCTAGGCTTCTTTTATATTATTTATTTATTATTGTTATATATATGTGCATTTTTTATTTTTTAATATATATATATATATATATATATATATATATATATATATGAAAAAAACATTTGTCATTTTAAATGAAATAAAGTTATGTCATTTTAAGAGAGATAGACACAAAATAATAATTTTTTAAAAATTTAAATTAAAAAACCACTCACTTTCTCCCGTATGATTTTCATTTTTTGTGTTTATCGCTCTCCCAACATAACATAACTTATGTGATTCAAAATGACAAACATCAACCCTCTCTCTATATATATATAATAATCAAATAAGATACTATAATAGAGTATTACTATTGTCTTATTAAAAAATAAAATTTTGATCTTATTACATAACTGGATGAAATGTGTAACACCATAATATATATATATATATAAGTAAAATTATTTTTGTAGCTGCTTCACATACAACAACGACATATGTATGATTATGATTCCTTACATTTAATGCTTTCATCCTTATGATTCCTCGCATTTAATGCTTTCAAGTATATATATGACAAATATTTGATTGCTGCACATACAATGGCTGCAGAAATGTAAATCCTATACACACACACACACATATATATATATATATATATATATATATATATATGGAGCAGGATCCTTTGAGAGTAGTCAAATTTAAAGTCTGACACCTCGTCTGAAAGTCGTTAGATTAAAAAGATCAATGGTGTCACATGAATACAAATCAAAATCGTTGATCTTTTTTGATTTAATGGCTCTCAGATGAGGTGTCAAATTTCAAATTTGACACTGATGTCAAATGATCGTACCCTTCCTCTCTATATATATATATATATATGTCTTGAAATATTTCCGCAATGTAACGTGCTCTATATTTCCAGTAAAATGATCGCAACTAACAGACAAACAATAAATTGGTTAAATAGGAATATACGTGGATTTGCAAATGACTACAACACTAGATAAATGCTTGGATTAGTTTAATTTAAATACAAAATAATTCAAAATCAAAAATTTATTATTACATAAATCCATTTTCTACAAAAATTAAATAAAACCAAACATGCAAAAAGACTTTTCTTTTCAAAATCAGGATAAAAATGATTAGTTCAAATAACTATATACTTCTACCCAAAAATAAAAAAAAATTATATACTCCAAATGATATATTTTTAAAAATACTAAATGGGCTGAACTAACCCATTGGACTATACCCATATGCTGGGCTGGTACGCAAAAATTACCACGTAAAGAGTATTGGCCTTCTCCTCCAATTCTACCTTTTATTGGTTTGGGCCGAACGCCTTCCCTCAAAAGCCATATTCCAACCCCTTTTATCGAACATTTAATCCAAAACCTCTCTCTTTCTCTCTGTCTCTCCCCTCTTGTCTTTTGGTACCAGTAATTGTTGGATTACTTGGAAATTCCACATATAACTATAGTACGTACAGTGATGAAAAAAACTTGATTCTTTAACATGAAAATATATATCAGACCTCCGTTAATTCATTTTAACCATATTTCTAAGTGATAAATGGCTTAATCTGCAAAAGGTGAATAGTTTTTTTTTTTAATTATATATATACACATACAGATTTCATTTTGGTGATGGATTTTTGTCTACAGATTTTTAGATATCTCGAACTTGAGATTTGATTGTTTAAGTTATTAACTAATTTCATTAAAATAATAAAGAAATAAAACAAATAAATCATATATAATATTAGCATATATTGAAAATCTTGACGACTTTATCGAAATATATAATCACACAAATTTGAAATTGTTGGTAGAGAAGATCCCATCCCATGGCATTGTATTTTTTACATGAATTTTTGTTACACCTAACGCACTGAATGTGCAGTGAAATCATTCATCATTCATTGCACACTCGACTTTTTTCTCGCCCGTTGTGCGCCATGTACGTACTGTACATGTCAAACAAAATGGGACAATTATGAAATCTGGCAAGTTATCCTACACTCAGGGGCAAGCTCGGAATCAATGATATATTAATTCAGGGCCCGCGCTAGCTATATATAAAGCCAGAAGCACACACACATTAATATATTATATAGAAGATATTAATGCATATATATGATATATGATTGATGATGAGTACTACTTCAGATAAGAGAGTAATGGGTAGTGGTACTAGTGTGGGTGTGGCTTATCTACTCGTGATCATATTGTTGGTTGGTGCATGGAGTGGGAGTGGGAATGCTCTATGCGACGTTTCAATAGGAGAACTAATGGCATGCAAGCCATCGGTGACACCTCCATTCCCAACAGCACCATCAAACGAATGCTGTGCAACAATATCACACGCAAACTTGCGATGCCTTTGCTCTTATATGAACTCCAACATGTTGCCTGTTCTTGGAATTGATCCTCAACTCGCCATTAGACTGCCTGACCTGTGCCATCTTCATCTTCAGCTCCCTCCCTCCTGCTATTAATTAATTACTCTGCTACCTAGCTACCCCTTAATTTGATCATACATACCATCTATCTATCTATTATTGCTAAATATGCTAATTAAATAATTTTGAATGCTTCCCTTGATCAGTATTCAAATAGTGGAAACCCCTTTACTTTATAATCAACCCTTGATATGCAAGTTCTTGCTTCATGATGTCAAATTTCAATCACAAATAAAATGAGTCATGAGTGGGAAAGAAAACTAATATCAAATTATTATGTTGTTTTTTCTTTCTTTCATTCTCATGTATGATGTACCCTTTGCCTTTCTTTAATATTATTAATAATAATAATTATAATACATTAAATGTATCTCACAAACCTCTGAATTTCTATCGACTGTTTATTTATTTAGTTTTCTCTTTCATTTTCTCCCACTTTTTTCCTCTTATCATTTTCTCTTATTTCTTTTGTGAGATTTCTATGGAATGTTACTTCTTGTAAGTATATTACCATGTATACAATGATCCCAACATATATTTAGGACGCATGACTACTAAAAGGCTGAAAAAAAATATCCTGTCCGACATTAGTATCCCAAGGCCCAAGCTTTTTCGGAGAAGTGATCTGAACAAGGAAAGTACCGTCGATACATCTTTTATTAAAATTAGAAAGAAAGAAAAAACAATTTTTATCTATTCTATCCACCTTTTTATAATTATTTTATGGGTTCGCTTTTTCTGCTGTTACTGCAGATAAAGCCTAATACGATGTCGTTTTGGGGCGTAAATCATGGTACTTTTGTAATTTTAATTTATTTCAGAGTTATAATAGTCTTTATATTTATAACTTTTTAAGATTTTAATACCAAAACGACGTCGTTTTAGGAATAAATACAGATAACCTATCTGCATTAACTGCAGAAACATTTCCCCCTTATTTTATCTAAATTTCATTTTTTTATATTCAACAAAGAAAGAGATATTCCTATATTATCAAATACATGGTTACCACGAAAAATGTTAACAATCATAATTAATTATTTTGTATTTTTATAACACACCTCCTTACATAAGAGTCATTTGAGTTTGAAGCATGAATATGACGGTGATAATGTCTATTTTTTTATCTACATTGTGCTAGACAGGCCTCTTTTTTTAATTTCACCTAAAAATGAAAATAGTGATTTAAGAATTATTTCAACTCAAAACGAGACTTAATTAATTATTTTGCATCTTTTTTATATGTCTTTAGCAGAAAATTAACCAGCGGTTTTGATTCTTGTTCAAGCTCAAAATAAGACTAAAAGAGGAAATTAATGAACAAGACGAAAGTCAAATCTATTAAGTCAACGACAAATAGCAGTCGATATGGCTCCAAAGATGCTATTCAGATAAGACAATATTTTCCGATGCAAAAATACACTTTTAGTTTTTGGCATTGATGATTAATGGCGGGAGAAGTCTTCCAGCCGTGAAATTTAATTAATAACTAAACGCTGCTACCCATCGACATCCAGTCGTTGGCTGGGAAATGTTTTGCTACTGAAATATCGAATTCTGTACTCTTTTTTATTAATTTTTTTTTTTTTATCTTTATAATTCTTTTTTAAATTCAAAAAATTTCTCCTTTTAATATAAATATACCTACGGCTGTTGCATCAAAAATTTTGTCGCTGAAATTGGTCAGTAAGACACTTGGCAACAACTTTTTTAAAAGAGAAAGTTTAAAACTACACAGAATATTAAGACCTGATAATTAAATCATCTATTTACAAAGCACCTTAAATAAACTTACGATTCGGTTTGTATGCCCGGATTAGTTTATTTAAAAAAAAAAAATCATTTTTCATAATTTCTAGGTAAATCTTTTGAAAAAAAAGTAATATTTTTATTGTTTTTAAAAAAACAAATAAATAATTTTTCCAAAAATGAACTGAAACAAACAGAAGCGTTTTCCTTGAAAGCACGTTAGTTGTACCTTCAATCACATTGCCATTGAAAAGCAAAATAAAACAAGAACTACCTACGATAGCAACAACAGTAGCCAAGAAATGATGGTAAATTTCAGAAGCTTAATTTTCCTTCTTTTAATAAAACTATGAAGCAGCAGAAAGACCATTCATCTATTATTAATCATAAAATACAAAAGTTAGTTATGTAGGCCCAAGAAAGAGTTGCCTGTACACCCGGTATATTTCCTATATATATATATATATATATTTCCCAATTTGCATTTTACAGTGTAATGATTTAAACTTCGGAAGGCGCTCTGGGCGAAGACGAGTCTGCATCATAAGCCCAGAGACTCTTCAGCTCACCTCTTATGCATCCCAATAACACAGTGACACCTGTTGATTTAATTTGACAATAATTGGGCATGAGATGAGTTTAATGAAGAGAACCACTGCACAGCTAATCTAAAAACTATTTACCTAGTGTGCATGGAACAAGGTATAGAAGTGCAGGTTGTCCATGACCGTTCATCATATATAGCCCAAGATATGTGAAGAAGAGGCCTGAAACAGGAAACGACCCTCTGTCACTTTCAGGGGCTAAGAGCATAATAGCTTTAAATCTGAATAAATGAGTAATCAACATGGGACATCCATAAGGCCACATTAGCATCATAATAACATATTGGACTTTAAGACATTGTGGATATTGTTAACTCAAGTGTAGGAGAAATTTTTGTGTGGACTTCGTCAACACAAGACGCTGCATCATGAATGACTTACGCATCATTTTTGTATGGAATCAGACATCGTGCGTATCTGCTTCAGTTCTTAAGCAGAGCGTTATTGCATATTCAAACATTAGGGTAATGGAACAGAGTTATTGTCAGCAACTCTAATAAGCTAATGTTTAAATAATGTCAATAAATACCCAAAGGGAAAAAAAAAAAAAAAAAAACTCATTTTCAGACACTCTCCTAAATAGGAGGAATTTTAACAAGTTATCTACACAAACATACTGCAAAGGAACTCACCGAATGCATAGCCAATTACCAACCAAAGAAAATACCCGTTTAAGACTCCCTTCTTGGTATTTTTGTCGAATCTGAGACAATCAAAAGTCATTACAAATACGTTAAAAACAAAGCATCTTGTCAAACATACACTAAAAAGAAAAACTTGACTAAAGCAAATATTAAAAACAGAACAGTTCTCTTTCTGCTCATGCAAGGAAGCACAATCTAAAAGACAGAAGGCTAGCAAGTTCATAAAAATTTAATTGAAATTCACCCCTTATCACCCGATATGATTTTCTGAATGATGCTTAATATATGTGATCAATATGACTCCCACAAAGCTGAAGCATGAGAAACAAATTTCCCATTTAAGAACATCATCGGCATTATTAGAAATTTACTTTGTTCGGAAGTTGGGGATACAAAATTGGATTATGAGAATTGTTGCAAACCTAAGAAAGAGAGGGTTATCAGTTATGGATGTCAGTACTTTGGTATCTAAGAACATTGCCTTACGCAGTTTTCTTAGGAATCACATTCTCTATGGCATCAGGTAATTCAGAGCAAGTATGGGATTGATAAGATGTTGGTAATCACTGCTTTCATTCTTTGGTTTCTTTCATATTTGGGGATGGCTCTCTTAATAGATTTTGGGAGGATTCGTGGGTTGGAATCAACCTTCCTTTATTTCCAATCTTTGTCTTTATCCATTTATAGCTTCTGTATTCTCCAGAACTCTTCCTTCTATTGAACCTTTCACTTTTATCAAAACGTTAATGGTAGGGAGGCAATGGAATTGGGATCTCTTCTTCTCCTAGACTCTTCAGTGGGTAGTAGAATATGGACCTGAGATTCCTCTAAAGAGTGTTTCGGTATATCCTATTCCCAACAACTCATTCATTCTCCTAATAAGAACAACTTCTTTTGCTAAAACTATTTGGAAGTCCAACGCCTCCTCAAAGATTAAGTCTTTTTCATTTAAACAGCAGTATTGATTTGGATTTATAATGACTTGATGCAGGTTAGCAACCCTCACAAAAGTGTCTCTAGTAATATCTCTGTTTTCTGAGATTCGGAGACTATTCTAGCACAATATATGATAAAGACAACACAAATGTTCCAAGAAACAATTTTTTGGAGAAAATAGAAGCTGCCAATGGGATTATGATGCAGAGTAGATAAACAATAAAGCTGGGGATGTAAGGAAGAGAAAGAATGATCCCTATCCCACAAAACCTAACACGAGAACAATCACTGCGTCAACCCTGAAAGAAAATGGAGTTAAGAAGTAGCAGCCTGTATTCTTACGTTCTCCTACTGCTAGATACGTGTGGATGTGTAGAGACTTTGGCGTTTTTGGTGCATAATCTGTCCAGAAAGTTTGGGAACTTTGTTGATTGGTTTAAGAGTCTTGTCTAGAGTAAAGATGGAAAGGCTTTTCAGGCGGTGTAATATATTTATTAGTGGTTATGGTTGGAGAGTTCACCAGAGTTTTAAAGGACATTTTTATGCTGCTGCTGCTGTGATGAGATGCAGTGATCTTCTTGGCCTCTTTATTCTAGCAGGGTTTCTCTGCTAATCGTGCAAAGAAACTCACAAGCTTTGCTTAGATGTGCTTTTATATTTGGGTTTAATGTTTCTCCTCTCATAGTTATCCTTCGGAAGTAGTCTTGGGGTTATAAGAAGGTACCCCCTCTCTCTCTATATATAGCGTGGTCTAATTGGACACACTCTCAATTCACTCAAATCTAATTTCCAAGTCTCCTTTCATCCCCCCCCTGCCATCATAAGCAGCACGGCACCTTCTTCACGTACGGCTGGAATGAGTCAACCCTAGGACATACCACTAAAGTACATCCATGCCAAAAGGGGAAGTTTTTGGGATTTAAGGGGAATTATAAAGGAAAACATGGGTTAAAATGGAAAAAAAAAGTTTCCTTTTTAAAGTAAAACTCGGTACTCCAGCAGCATTAAAGAGATTTCCCCCACTAAGGTGTCATGTGATCGTACACTGCTTACTATCAAGTTAGTAGCACATAGAAAACTAGCTTTGCAAGTTAGAGAAATCTAAACTTGGTATCGTTACTTATTTTCACATTCTCATAGACAGAGAGAAAATTAATGTAACATCCACCGTACAATCCAATTACTTTAATTCTCCATAATAAATTATATTTTTTCTCTCCTTTGTCCCGGACATCAGGGAAATTTTAATGTAAACAAAATTTTAAATTCAAAATAACTTGTGTATGCTGCATGAAAAGAATTATTCAGATATCTTCAGACTTTATTCCCTCTTCCGACTAGATGCTCATCTCCCAATCATCGCCCCCTTTTATATTGCATGCGTGTTTCCATGTACAACAATAGAGACATGGAAGAAAAGTTCACAATCATCTTTATCATTATTGTCATGGAACACATGTCAAAAAGATTCACAGCAATAGATATTTGTCAAAGCTCAAACTACTGCATCTATTTCATAAGCTCACAAGTAACTTAACCAAATTGTAGATCCCCCAGTTTGCTAGACATAAGGCAAAGAAAAATTACAAAGTAATTAAACTTTAAAATCAAAAGGAAAAGTATTTACCAAAAATTTTTAAAAAAGATGGAGGAAAATTTGCATTGGATTTTATTCTATTCAAAGCTATAAGTTTATATTTCAGTTTATAAACCTTCCATTTATTTAAGTTGACTAAATAAGGAATTCAATACCTACGAGTAAATGAAACAAGCAAACCAGGAAAGAGAATATCTCCAAATCCAATCATATCATAGCCACCCCAAGGATCAGAAGGCCGAGGAAATCTCAAAAGCATAGGAATTGCTTCCCCACCAGCCTTGTCACCACGAGCAACCTAGAAACGAAAGCACGTAATACAACTATAGGACACCTTTTTTTTGGTGTAAAAAATTAATTCATATTTGAAAGAGAAAACACAAGGTACATTTAAAAAGGAAAATAAGAAGTTCAACTCTGCAATGAACCAATGAGAAGAAAAAGAAAAGGAAAACGAAAAAATATATAATCTATATGTTTTTAGCAAGATGAAGGACAGATATCCCGTGACTAGAAAGGAAAGGAAATATAAGAAAGGATAAGAAAGAAAGAAGATGAGCTGGGTGTATGATTAAGAATTTACATTTGAGAGCCAAACTGCAATGAAATGAAACAATCCAAATAACTAAACTAGTAAAAACGAAGACTTACCGTAATCATAACACTCTTCTTGAATATCACTGGAGATATGAATACCCAAAAGATGTCGTATACAAATGCACAACAAAGGAGTACAGTTGCAACCTATGATATCAGATGCATAAGCAAATTACACGATATGTTATAATTGATATCGGAACAAAATATGTAGGGAAACAATTATTATAAACACAAGGAACCCATTCAGGTACCTTAATATTAGGCAATCGAGCCAATTGCAAGACAGTAATCATCAAACAGATGCCCTATCAAGAATAAAGCCATATTTCAAGTGAATTGCACAAAATAAAAGATTAAATGAACAGCTTCTCGCGAGTGAATGGTAACAACCATAAAGACAAAAAAAAAAAGCACTTTTCAATGCAATGCGGGCCGAAAGATCTCTATGAAAACAAACAAGATACCAATTTTGTATTTGACATGAGCACAAACATTTACAATGATTAAATCGAAAAATATATACATGCAACCATATTATGTGCCTATACATATACGCTCACGTGTGCATTTATATGTACGCATGCATGTATACATGTACATAAGTGGGTGCTATTAAATGTATGCAAAAGCTTTCTAGGCAATATGAACATATCAACACAGGCAGACCTAGAACTAGAAACCATTGCAACTTCTGCCCATTTTCATAAAACCAATTTCCTGGGTTCCTCTCAACTTTTCAATTAGAGTCAGTATTATTCAATGACAACTTTCTAGAAATGAGACTGAATTTCATATGGTAAGCATCATGAACAATACTTTTCAATGTTTACCTCGCTGTCTCAAAGTTCTAATTTAGAAACTGCAATGATAATAGAAAGACCTATTGTGCAGGTACTAGAAACAGAAACTTACAAGAACATCTTGGCCAAACCATGAAAATGATTCCCGCCGAGTAACAGCCCATATAACCGCAAATATCAAACAGAATAGTAACACTATCAGTGAGAAAATAGAAACCTCCCCAAAAAGAGGCAAATTCAGAGTCTTCTGACCACAATTTGGACGTTTTCTGCTCATACATTTGAAAAACAAATGAGAAATGAACAGAACACAACATTCAGAAAAAACATTAATTTCCCTTTTTTATTAGAAGAAAGAAGACATTGATTGTACCTTAAAGTGAGGCTAACAATAACATTGTGCATCCCCTGAAAAATAAAGCAAACTTCAATTACTGAAAAGAGGACTTTTAAGCAATTAAAAAAAATCCAAAACCCAAATGCTTATCAGCAGTTTATATGCATATGGTTTCAAATAGATCAATAGATCAGTTAACAGAAAATCCTAAGTACTCCCTAATGTATTTTTTATAGAAAAAATAAATTATATTAGAGAGAAGAGGAAAAATACAACTAGGGGGCAGACAAAATATTCTCCGAAGCAGATAAGTAGATACAACAAGAAACAAACTCAAGAACGTAGCAAAGCTGCCCAATCTCTTTGAATGTGAGAAACAACAATTCCCTTGAAACAAATATGTGTGAATAAACATGTTGATGGAGTGGGAAATAGATTGGCATGCGAATTTTCTTAGGATGGAGTGGTTGAAAAGCAATTAGCATTAAGAAGGGTTAGGTTGTTATTTCCTTTATTATACATGGCATTTTTAGTCCTCTTTCCCTACATTTATTTATTCATTTCTTCTCTTATTTATTTATTTTTTCTCTCAATCTTTTCTTGCTTTTTATTTGGCTTCATCGACCACATACCCCAACCATACTTATTAATCTCGGATAGTAGCGCGTAGCGGCTGACCCTCCATATTGCTATAACACTATAGCGGGTAGCGCTACGACGCTACTGCGCAAAGTGTACCTAAGTGATACACTAAATTGTACTCCACAAATATAAAACTTAAAATATGAAAATGTGACAAAAAAATAAATTTGAAGGATCTCAAACTCAAAAATAATTGATTTCAAATATTAAAATTCAAATCATAAGAAAATTAAAGGAATTAATATCTCAAATAATGTAACACGACAAAATAAAGTGGCAAAATTAGTCAAAATTCAAACCGCCACTTAAGTGAATTGTCAAAATCAAAGAACTAATCATAATTGAAATCATGAACATCCAAATATTCATCTTCACTTTAACTTGTATCTAAGTTGTAAATCTCTTCCTTCTACGATGGGAACACTTTTGTAGAAACTACTGTAGCGGCGCAATAGCGCCGCGATTCAACCGCAATAGCGGCTGCTACATCCGCTACACTTCACCTGACCATAGCGGCGCGGTCTGTGGCGGCCGGCCACTGCACTGCAACGCAACTTCGCTATAGCGCACTAAAGCGGGGCTATTTACAAGTATGACCCCAACTAAATAAGGATAAAGGTGACATTGATGTTGAAATAGGTTTATACAATAGAAGTGTTAGAAAATCTAGAAAATACCGTATTATATCTTGATCATAGTAATTAATTGCACCGCAATAGCGCCGCGAGCCGCTCCGTATGGGCGTTGCGGTGCCTCGCCCAAGAAGTCGCACCGCGCCGCACTGGAACGCAATGGCGGCAATTGCGATCACATTTGTGGCCAAATTGCAGCCATATTACTGTCATAAGGCAAAATGTCAATTTTGTCCTAAATTTAAATGTGTAACAGAATATTTTTTAAGGGTTTTATAGTCTATTTGCATCTCTCTCTGCCACTTATACTATCTCAACCTTTAAAATATGTTTCTTTTTGTCATTATTTCTGTCACATATCTATTCCAATATTGCAACCGCATCCCGCTATAACGTTATAGCGTTTTTCGGGGTTGGTCGTGACATGCCGCAATCTGCATTTGATAACTTCGATCTTGATTATATCTTAAAATAGTTTAGAGTATCTTAGATAATCTCCTAGCAATAGTTTTCCTATTTTCTTATATTTCATTATTTGTTTCCTTGTTTTAGGAGTCCCCTATTTAGTATAATTAGGGCTTATTACTTTATCTTTTGTCCCATATCATAGCATGTTCTCTATTCAGCTACTATTATCTCCTTTTCTTCCTTCCATCTATATATCTAAATCCCTATAATTTTAACCGGAAGTAAATCTCTAAGGGTCTATTATTTGCTTGAAAGCTTGGTTGATTGACAAGGGCTACGCTAGCTTATGGAGTAGACTTCTCCAAGACTTTTTAATTTCTTGTTAATCTTGCCTTTGTCCACCTACTTATTAACTTCACTCACCATTGTCCCTCTCATCAATTAAATACAAAAAATGCATTTTTGTATGGTGATTTGTAGGATTTATATATGGAGCATTGCCTCGCTTTGTTGCTGAAGGAGAGTTTGGAAGGTTACTTTATTCTCCACGGAATTGGATTAAACAATTATTGTTAAGTAGTTCACGAGCTTAACTTATAGGAGAGTAGTTATTATCATCCCATTTCTGTCAGCTAACTACTCAGTTATATTCTTTTGGTTGTGTATGTTGACGATAGTAATGGTGTGGGTATTTGTGCTCTTAAATCCTTTCTAGTTGCAGGCATGGCTTCTCAAACACTTGTACTCTCTCTCACCCCCTTTCTTACCTTTCTATAACTTGGTTATGAATCCAGTAAGACCAATATAATATACTTTGAATGGTGCACGTTTAATTGAATTAGAATTACACACTTCAGTTTTTATACAGATAGTAGTTTAATCGTGGACTTTTTTTATGCAGTGACACCAATATGGTATAGGCCTCGTGCATACCATGAAATATGATATATATACTTTTTTTTTCAATCAGTAAGGTTAGGAGTAAAATCCGAAATGAGTTACCTTACCTCAATACCACCAATGCAGAAAAGTACAATCAGCACCCAGATAAACCAAGATGACATGAAGAAGAACAGTAGCACAAGAAAAGTAGATGCCGTAATGACAAAGACGATAGCACCCTTTGTATCTATGTTAACAATTTCCTCATCCTTCGCTGTTTCAGCCCTAGAAGATCCCTAGCAAAAGAAAAGAAATTTATATGTACAAAAAATATGCACAAAAAATATGCTTGAAGATGTATAAAAAGTGAACTGAAAACATTTGTAATCAGTAAACAAAATGAACGAAAGAAGACATGCTCCATTGCGTCCATTCTAATAGTTAATTGATTGAAACGATCAATGGCTAATTGTACAAAGAGCAGTCAAACATAAAAGGAAATGTAGATTAGCGCAAATGTCATGGTCAGCCTGTGATTACAAATTCCTCATTTAACCATTGTTAAAATATTAGGTATGTTAGTCATGAAAGCATGCATACCTTGCCATCAAGATATTTCTTAAATTACTTTTAGTCACTCCAAACAAGAAGAAAAGTACACAACAAAACATTTAAGTGCATATCATAAACTTCAAGATAGATGTAGGGTTGCATGAAAAACCTTGGGAGACAATTCATTATAGCGTTCATCAGACTGATCACGAGCAGTTATATCTGACCATAGTGAAGCACATGTAACTGTTCCGACAGACATCAACCACAAAAATGCAACTGAGTAGTCTATAAGTGGGCGAGTCGGAGCATACAGCAAAACTTCCACTGCAATGGACAACTCAGAATTAATCATCTGTAAATCATGGGGAAACAAACTTCGCATCCAGTATAAATATGCATTTTTTTATTGATAAAACCAGCAACATTTTACTTTAATCTTATTCAGTCAAAAGGGTTTATGAGAATGCATGGCATGCATGTGTTAATGAGGGAGAGAGGATTGAAAAGCATATTCCCATCAAAATAACACCTTGTAGTGCTACCAATTGAATGATTTTACAATTTACTGAATGTTTAATGCATTGAAGAAATATATGAAGTGAGGCAACATCAAAAGTCCAGGATTAGTATGAAACAGTACTCAGGTGCACTGTATTAAATGGTGATACCAATCACAAGTGAAATTACTTGAATCAACACAAATACTAAGGCTTTACCCACCAAGTTCCCCAGTTATAAACCATTAGTCTATTAGTTAAATCTAAATGACACATTCAATAATAAAGAGCTTCTGTCTATATTTTTCTGTTGTCTCCTTTTAAAAATTAAGAAATGTATCAACAGAAAGAAGACAAGTTCATCAGTGGCAAACCCATGCCCCAATGGAGACCAGAGAAAAGATCGATGAGAAAATTGATTGATATACATCCAAATAGAATATCTGTAATTCCAAAATCTCTGCATATTCATCAGAAAATCCCCCTGAAGAATTCGTCGTCATAGCTCCATCAAGATGCCAAAAAAGGTCTGTATCCCATAAAAGACTTAATGTGTTTGGATTAGCTTTTTTTGTGATAAGAAAAAATTAATAATGAAAATGCTGCCGAAAGAGCTTTTAGCTGAAAAGCTGTTCTTAGGTAATTATTAAGCAAAACCCAACATGTTACTCATATTTCTCAAACACAGCAGTTTTACAAATAGAAGTTTAAAGAATTGTAGGCCTGACCTCTCCTTCCAGACGTCAAAATTTTCTTGAGATTTTCTCCGGTTGAATTTGTTATCACCACAACTGGAATTGAAATGTTTACCCTAGTTTGACTGGAGCATTCCATCTCAAAGAGCTCTGACAGAAAGTAAACAGATAGATTTCAGACAAAATATGATCATAGAAAACTTTATTGACTAAAACAGATTAAAAATTTGAAAGAACAGAATAAGTAAAAAATTGTAGTAAAGGTAAGTTTCAATTAGGGAGTTGTAATGCTAAAACATTTAGTGGATATTCCTTCTGCTACACGTAATAACTTTAAGAATAAATCAAGATTGAAGCAAAAGAAAAAGAAAATGACAATGTCACTTAGTATACGCAAGTTGCCATTTGATTTTGTAATTTAAGTTGCGGATCATGTGACCTTTCTGCATGGATCATTAAAATACATATTATGATAAAATAAGCATGAAAACAAGCATGACAAATAACAAATAATGAGACAAGCTCGTTTTAATAGCTTCTTTGTGGATTTCTGTTCATAGGTTATTGTTCAGATGTTCAATGGGATCGGGTTTCTCTTTAGAGCTGATGTATTTTTTTTTTCTCGCCTCTGTAGTTTTGGAATAGCCTTAGGAGGATACCTGATCCTTCTCTATTATACTCTTCCTTATCTTAACAAATATTTCTTTTGTCTGAGATAAACAAGAACTAGTGGAAAGTAATGTTTTGGAAAAGCAATACTGCTCGGTCTAATAAACTATAGGATTTAATTTTGATTGCTATTTGTGTAGAATACGGTCAACTCTCCTAAAAGCTTGAGGTGTTATGCGAAGGCTAATTACTAGTTTTATATTTCTAACAAGAGTACAATGTTAGTTTAGAATGTGATGCCACCTATTTAAAATACAACTTTTACAGCAATTAAATTGCCAAAGTTAGTGCAATGATATGACACTTTGTTGTTTACTGATAGTGGATAATGTTCTACAGTGACACTGGATCAAATCTAAACTCTTATCTATATTACTATGACAGTTTATTAATATTTAATACAAATAATCTATGTGCCTATATTCAAATACAACAAGTGAAACTTCATCAGTCTGGCAGACCCTTCCCAAATTTAAAAATGGAAACGTCATGCGTGATGTGCTGAAACATACCGTCTGCCTCATTTATCATCAGCATGCCAGTAGCACCCGCTGACTGTGCGAATGCAGCTTTAGATGTGAAGTCACAAACACCGCGTACACAGAGAGCAACTGATCCAGATAACTGCAAAGCGGGAAAGCACAACAACACTGAGCATGCTGCTTGAGAAACTATAATATAATACCCATTACTGAAAAGATTTCCAAATATCAACATACAATATGTTAAGTTAGAAAAATGTATGAAGTTCCCCCCAAAAAAAGTTGATGCATAATATTAAGAGGATAAATTGTGAATTTACAATGGGCATTTAATATTAGCTAACTGAAAATGAGATAGTAAATGTATGTGAAACCTTTGAAGTTGAAGCGGAACAGCAATCTATAGGATTAGGAAAAACAGCAGGAGTTCTGACACTTTGATCTTCATTCTCGGGTAAAAAAGAACCAAATTTTGCAGTCATACCATTAAACATGTCACCTTCCTTGCCATCAACCCAGTTCTTCACCTTGACCTGCAAGAATTCAACAGGATAAGGAACTAGGAAGTTCGCAGACACACGGAGAATAAAATACATGATGCCACCAATTCACATTCTCATTTCCAAATTGATTGAAATGCATATATTGATTCTATTGTATTGTATTGTATACATGAGTTGAGTTTGACGATGAATTAATTACCAATTGCATCTCATGATTGCAGGAGGCATCGTCGGCGGCCGCTGCTGCGAACAGAAAGAAGAGAAAGACGATAGGCACCGCAAAAGGGGGAGAATACGCCATTGTTGTCACCTCCGAATTGGAAAAGAGAGAGAGAAAAAGATGGCGTTAGAATGAGAACGGCAATTGTTAGCTCTGCCTCGCATCAACGTGAAATTCGTGGCGCCAACAAACAGGGATTTCATTATTGGATTCTATTCTTTTCAAATCACTCTTTACTGACTCTCCCTCCTTCTATCCTACCCAACCAACCATTTCACTCTCGTCTATATTTAATTTACTTTCATTTTTATGACTCCCTGCATCAAAATTCAATCTTATTCAATTTTACAATACACCAATGTTTACTCTGCACCATTGATTATATTGTTTCATTCACATACTATTCTTAGCATTAAAATTCATTTCTTTCCTTTTGTTGATATCGTTCTTTCCTTTTCTCTGTGATTGACTTGAAAAAGTTCCACAATTTAGAAGACCCAAAAAAGTATTAATGGATAAGACAAAATTAAGAAAATTTAAAAAATATTTTTTAATTATACTAACCCTTTTACGATAATAATGAATCATGAACCGGACTTCTAACACTCCTAAGAGACCCATAATCTCACTACTGATAGGAACTCATCTATAAACAGTGGCAGACTTACTTTGTTCCTCCCGCACCTGATGAACTTTCAAGTAATTATTATTATTTTTTTTACAAAAAGGATAATTAGGTAATGGGCAGTTAACAAAAAAACACTATCTCCATATTCGTCCCTTACAATAAAAAGTCTCGAGATTTTAAGTTAAGAAATTCCAACCGGATCCATTTAGTTTAAATTATTCGTCCCTTAAAAAGAAAGTCTCGAGGTCCTTAAGTTAAGAAATTTAAAGTGGACCCATTTAGTTTAAATCGTGGCTGACAAATTAAGAAAAGACTCACATTAATCCCTCAAAAGAGACCAAAATGGATCTACTTTGAATTTTATAAGAACCACGATACTAATTGTTTTTGTGAGAGACTAAAGTGGAGACCGTGTTTTTTCGTTAGGATCCAAAGTGGGCTTCACTCATTAGGTAAAGGTGAAATAAAGATGAAAAAATTCGTTCTCCAGTTCTCATACTTCTCGCATCATCGACCAGCTATGTTTTTTGGGGTTTGCTTTCAGCTTATGTGCCTCGCTTGAAAAGAGATGATTGATGTCAGGTGTACATTTTCAAATGAGTTAATCTCCAGAGATAAGGGCCTTCATTGTGATTTTGCTTGCCTTCTGTACAGCCATTCATACATGTAGTGTTGACTTTTTTATTCACCATACATGTATAAATTTACTGGAGTATATTCTGCATTACCTTGTCATGGAAGCAATTAGATTATGAACAAGTTCATAACTTAACTTTGTATATAAATGTTGATTTAAACTTTCTTTACAAAAAAAATTTGGAAGCGTTATCCCCGAACCCCAACACTAAATATGTGAACATAACAAAACTTCCTGTGTTAATCCAACAAAGTACACACATTCTTTAAATTCTCTCTCTTGAATGTCAGTGTGCATACACCATATTCTTTGGCTACTCCGTCAACATTATTTTGCATAGTGACCTACTTTCAAAGGTATCTTTTTCAAATACATGATAGAGGACATATAAATCATACGAAAACATTACCAATCTCTATAGCAAGAAGAAAATATTAGCGCCGTTTGTGAAATCGATAAACTTCTATTCTTGTCCAAAGAAATATGCTTTTAAAGTGTCACGGGAAAATTGAAACTAGAAGGGACGTTGTCTATCTTGTAAACGCCATGGCATTCCACCAAAAAAGAGGCTGTGACGGCTATATAACTGTATGGGATGCAAACAACAAAAAGAGTACTGTAATACCTCACGAAAAATAACAGAATAATAATAATAATAAGATTAATAGTAATAAATAATAGTATAATAAAAGCCTATTTGAATCCTCTCAATTTTAAGCTAGAAGCTACTTATAAGCTAAAGTTAAAAAAAAGTTTAAAAAAAGAAACTAAAAGCTGTTTGAAAATTACATAAAAAATTTAACTTAAAATTTACTTAAAAACACATATTTCAAGAAAATTATTTTTCTTTCTATCTTTATCACTCTTCATTTAAAAAAGAGAGCATACAATTCAAGAAAAACAAATAAGAGCTTAACAAAAAGCTCCTAAGACTTTTAGTTTTCATTTTCTTTTCATTATAAAAAAAGAATTTTTTGTTATAAGAGCTTTTTTCAAAACCTGTTTGGCCTAGCTTATACTTATAAGTAGCTTCTAACTTAAAAAAATCCAAACAGGCACTAAGTATATCTTTATGTATAATATATCAAGTTAGATATACTGAGTCTAGCATAAAGTGGTGGACATTGATTATTATTTAATTGATAATGTAAATAATTATTTTGTAACAATAAATTATATCAACTGTGATAACCTAAAGAAAAATAATAGTAGTAAAATTATATTTATCCCTATGAATTTTATAATATTAAATATTTTGGATTAGAATGACTTAGCATCATCCTAGTAATATCTTATTTAATGAAAATGAGTTAGTCATGAGTTAACAATATCCTATAATGAGCCTATAAGAAAAGAAAAAAGAAAGAAATTCTAAGAAGAAAAAGGAAACAAATGATTATAGGAAAAAAAGGGAAATAAATTCTTTAAAGAAACATTTGCAACAAAGCTCATATCTTGAGCCCAAAATACGTGGGGGTTTAGTCTAGCCGAACCAAATAATATTTACTCATCATCTCTCCATTTCTCTTCTCCTCTTCTTTTCTTTCTTCTTAATTAAAATTTTATTTTATTTTTAATTATTATTCTTTTTTGCTACCAAACTGCATTTATTAAATCGCTCTTCTTCAAAAGAAGTCATTAATCACGGAGATCAGGTAATCCTAATCCCAAAGTGATCTTATGTTAGTTTAGTATGAAAATTCTCATATGATGATCTTTACGATATCATATGTAGATTTTAAATTTAAATTACTACATGTGATATTTATAGTATTTTTGGAAACTTTATTAGAAAAATAATAGGATTATTATTTTGGGAATAAATAGAGATGACGAATAATTTACTATGATTGATTAAATGATAAAAAATTTGATTATGTGCGAATAAATGTAGAAATTATGATTATGAAAACTTTCCAAATATGTGATTTATGATTGAATTTGAAATTGTGATACTCTTTAAGAAAACTTTCCAAATATATGATTTATGATTGAAATTGAAATTATGTGTGATTGTTATTAATTAATAGTGGAAAGATAGTTTTTGGGATGGTATCTCCTAAAGTGATGAACACAAAAGTCTTTGAGCTTTATGCCTTCAATATTTATATGATGTGAAGAGATGTTATCTGTTCTTCTCAAAGTGGTAGAACGCGATGAGGGTTTTTTGTTTTTTGGTCCATTTTTATTTATTTATATTTCTAAATTGCAAAAATAAGATTTTCTATTTTTTATTATTGTTAATGAATCAAAATAAAATCAAGAATTGGTAAATAAATTACCCCTCGAGGGAGTTCATATCTCTATTTAGATTTAATTCATTACTTTTAGTATTTGACTGCAACTTGTAAAAGTTGGTTGGAATGTTATAATCGTTCAACGATTTCATACAAAACTTTTAACATTCAAGCAATTAAAATATTTATAAATTTGTTTAGGGATAGGATATTGTGACACACAAATAATGTTACGCACAATGTTACGATCATATCTTAACAGTTGATTTCTGCCAATCAACGGTTATCATTTATTGTGAATTAATAATTAATTAATGAGTTTGATTTGAAAAATGATAACCGTGGATTAACGGAAATCAACGGTTAAGATGTGGTCGTAACATTGTGCGTAACATTATTTGTGTGTCACGATATCCTATCCCATTTGGTTGATTATGATTAACATTTCAGCATATTGTGTTGATGATTATGATTGTGATTAGGATTATCACCATGATTGTTTATTTCTGAATATATAAGGAATTAATGGCAATTAAAATGATTTAAAACTATTGTTTAAAGAAAACTGTTATAAAGTTATTTGAAATCATTTCAACATTTATGTGCATATTATTACATTCATGATTTAAAGTTGTCGTTTCATTTCATCATTAATGATATTATAATATTCACATTTATGATTTAAAGTTACTGTTATTAGAATCGTTTCAAATATTGTTGAACTAATTATTTATACCTCTTATTAAGAATAAGTCTTGTGTATAAAGCGAAATTTATTCTTAATGCTTATTTTTCTTTTTATTAATGGCCAAAAATAATGGCTAGTGGTGTGTGGGGCTTATTGTAATACTTGATGCATATGGTTAACTAGACTTTTGGGTAGAATTTTTAAACTTATAATTGTTATTTTGACAACTTTTAGAAGTATGCAGATGGGCTCTTTAATTTCTAATAGCCTGTGATATAATATACAACAGCAATATATAATTTAAAAAATTTAATTTATGTAAAATATTTATAATTCTTCATTTATTTTTGTTTATGCTCCTTAAATGGTAATGGATATTTGAAAAATATATATTCTCCTACTCCTCGAGCAGTAGTGAGTGTCTCATGCTCCTGAAGTAGCAATGAGTTTTAATTAAAAAAAATATTCGATATTTGATAACATACATTATCTTACTCCTAAAGTAGCATGGGTGAAATAATACTTGAGAAACATATATCCTCCTATTGTGTAGTGGTGGTGAGTGTTTAAAAATATCCTTATTGGATATTTGCAATATTATATCATTTTTTCTTATTATTAATTTCAGAATCTTTTCAATATAACGTTGTATCAATTGTTGAAAAGCCACATTTTCACATTATTGAAGTAAGTGAAAATAATTATGATTTCAGATCTGTTGGTTCAAAAGCATTGCCTAAAGCAAATGACAAATCTATGCAAAACTCTAGCTATTTTGAGGGTTGTGAGTACAGGTAATGATATAAGGTAATGATATAATCGTTGAAAGGATGAAAGAAAATTCAATGTTGGGTCAAATCATGACAAATAAAAGAATTCAAATGAAGATAGCTAATGAAATAAATATGGTTAAAAAAAATAAAGGCAAAAATGTTAAATCTCATGTCATTGAAAAGAAGCCTAAAGTCATTTTGTTGGTTATTGCTCCTGAAGTAGCATATACATAATTAAATTAATGATTCTAATTATTTTATTTTATACTAATTGAATTCATTCCTTAATTATTTTTATTATGTTATGTTATTTCTAGTATAATCTTATGTTGAGTTTGTTAATTTTATTAACTTCTTGAAGAAGTTATATTTTATTAATTTGCATAATATTGCAAATATTTACAAATATTAATATGTGACTAATTGTCCCTAAAGGACATCATGTAAATATAATAAATTTAAAGTGCACAAATTTTATTCTTTGATATTGATGATATTGATGAACTGCTTTTAAACTTATATTGCACATGTAAATGAGCTTGGGGTGGAAGATCCTTGAGGACCCCTTGTCTTACTGAGATTTCTGGTTTAGATATCTCACCCCACGTTTGGGGAATGCTTATTTTAGGTTCAAGTAGTATGGTGACTGATGCCTCTGGTAGCAGGAGGCCAGAGCTTAGCTGATTATGATATTTATGCTGTATTGCTGACATGACTGGATTGGATGCTGTTTATGTTTTCTGCTCTTTATGTTTTGAGTTGAGACTTATGTTGGGCTTTGTTGCCTTATTTGGGTGAGCATGGGAGTTGTCCATGCCACTATGTTGTTAGTACTTTTGAGTCGAGTTGTATAAACTGCTAGTTGGTCCGGTCTACGTGTTGTTGTTCCGTGACTAGAGACATATATTATGTTATTTTAATTAATCAGATATTTCAGTTAGCTGTTTTATTGCAATTGCATACAGACGATGTTTTATTAATGGACTAATAAGCAAGTTGGTAATGATAATGACTTCATAATTGAAAAGAAAAAGATATTCCGCATTTTTTTATTAAGCGCAGCTTAATACGATAGTATGATAACATTACCGGATATATACAGGGTGTTACAAAGTGCAAAGCTAACTCTATTACATTCAAATAAAAATCTAAGACTAAAGTTTTTTTTTTAATACATAATATTTATGACAGCTAGAAATACTAAGTCGTATCCTCACTGCCCACTGCTAGCCCGATTTCTTGCCACCTGATTTACTGAAAATCTGCTCCCCCACAGCCGCAAGATCATATCAGTCAAACAATCACAAACAGTCAGCAAAGCTGGTAATCTTAATCAAAACAAATATATAACTTAATATAAAAGATGAAATCGAATAACAGCTGACTCAAATAATAATTCAACGTATATATAGAATTAAATCTATTATTATAAATTATCGTTATTAAATTTCTTTAGTGGGAAGAGAACCATGGTAGACCCGGGAAATCCTGCCAGTTTACCCCGTGACCCGGAAAATAACCACTGTTACCAGCCACGTATAATCAAAATTGGCCATCATCAATTCACATCTTCCTAGTGTGCACACGTCTTCCCAAAGTTGCTACTAGTACTCCGAAAAATAACCACGGTTGCCAGATACCACTTTGGGAAGAAAAGATATAATCTTTTTCACATCAGTTTCACATCGGAGGCATAAAGCCCAAAAGTTGTGTTCATCACCTTGGGAGGTACCACCCCAAAGCTTTCCTCCCACCGTTGATTTATTACAATCACACACAATCATCATATCACAATTATCACATTTGAAAATTTCTTCTTTCAATATATCCATTACTCAAGGACATCATAACTTCCATACTATTCAAAAGTATTAAAATATTCAAATAAAATTCAACTCATATCTATTATGATAATCCAAATATCTATCAACATAGGGATTAGGATTACCTGGTCTCCGTTTTTGTTAATTTCTAGAAGAAAAGAGTAATTTAGGGCAGAGAACCGGTTGGTAATCAGAAGAATATAAAATAAACTAAGTTTTTGAACTAAGAAGAGAGAATAGTAGAGGAGAAATGTTGAAGAGTGAATTGGTTTAGTTAGGCTAGGCCTCTATTTATAGTTGAAGTTTTGGGTTCAGATATGGGTTTCGTGCATTTATTTCCTTTTTTTCTTCATTGATGTATCTGGCTCAGATTTTGACTTTATACACTATTTTATTTTTATTCTTAATTTCTTAGAATATAACTGACTTATTTGCTAACTTAAGGCTGACTCATTATTGACTCATCATATATAATCAAATTACCAATCAAACATTACTAATCAACCATTAATACATAAATCATCAAACAACTAATAAATCAATTAATCATAATTTATCATCTAATATATATATATACATATTAATATTATTTTATTAAAAATAATCTAGATTATTACAAAGTATCAAAATTGTTTTCCAATAGCACTCATATCGCACAAAATAATTTTATCAAAGGTAAAATTAATATTATACTTTGTTATCTATCACCATAAAATATATATATATTACTACTAATTTATAGTTTATTATTATTATATTATTATTATTATTGTTATTATTATTTTGTTAATAAAAGTATGGGGTATTACAAGGATGCATATTAAAATGCATTTAATGGACGTCGTGACTACAGGGTCACTTGACAATGATATTTATATGAAAATCCCTTAAGGATTCTCCATACCCTATATGGAAAGAATAAAAGTCGCAGTATGTTTAGCATTGAGCTGCAAAAGTCGTTGTATGATGGTCTCAAGCGTATTATTATCTCGACCTGCAGATCGAGCATCTTCCAAAATGATTATTTTATTTTCACCAATGTTATTATATAAGTGACCTAATGATGGTTCATTAACTAGAAGCGAATATAGATCCATTTAGACCAAATAACGAAAAAGGATTAGGACTTGAAGCTCTTAATCTTTAACGTCATGGGAACACTATTATACTCTTCAAATTGCAACAGGTCTGATATTGCATTTGCAGTAGAAGTTCTAGCTAGACATAATGTGGCCATTTAATGCATTGGAACGATGTTAATCATATTTTGATTATCTTCAAGTATTTACACATGATATGGAGATTTTACATTGGTGGAATGTTTTGATGCTGACTATTTGTATAATAATAACATATTAGATATGCATTTGTTTGTGGAAGCACTGCAAAGCTATAAAAACTAAGCCTAGTCGCTATTTCCTTAATAAATTACTTTCATCACAGGAGCAAATTAATTATCACTATCCCCGAAGAATGGAACTCTGAAGGTTTATTACTATAATTTTTCTTTGCTAAGATTTTCTTCCCAAAAGGATTTTTCTTGGCTAAAGATTTTTAATGAGACAATTTATGCGAGGTTTTTAATAGCACACATCATGTACTCTTTTTCTTCGTTAGTTTTTTTCCATTGGGTTTTTTAGCAAGATTTTAACGAGGCATGAAATTAGAGTAAATAATATCCAACGAGATGTGTTGTAAATGGAAGTTAATGATCAAATTGAATGAACATTACTACAATTTATTTTGGGAGATTATTATAAGATAATCATTTTAGAAAAATATAAATGTTGATTTATTCCCTTAACTTCAGCAGTAACTATATGACTTAATTGAGGGGCAGTTATATACATTACACTATTTTTCCCTTTACCAAGTTTTTATTCCACTCGAATTTTCTTGGAATTTTTAATGTTGCATATTAGTAGTGTATGGTCATTTAAGAGGGAGTGTTGTAAAATATATAGTATAATATGTGGATGACTCTTTGGTTGCCCATGTCTTTTGGTGTATTATGTAACTGCAATATTAGTAGTGTATTTAATGTATTTATCCCTTCATTATGTTCAAAGTCCTATATAAGGACATGACTCTTGTAAGAATGTGGATGATCGATGAATAATAAGGTTCCTGCATCATACTTTATCTTCTTTCTCTTATTTCCCTCAAATCTTTTTCTCTAGTTTTATAACATTTTTAACTTTATTTTTTAAACTCTTTTTTTAACTTAAACTTAAAATTAATTTTTTTAGCTTAAAAAAAATGTGTCAAACAAACTCTAAACCAAATTATTTTACCTGCATCTAGGAATATACTGTAAGTGCTTTTACCTCTTTCGACTAATAAGAAAAAAAAAAGATTCGTATAATTTCATTAAAAGCTATGCATACAAAATTTTAAAAAATTCATTATTTTTCAAAGTACTGAAAATAAAAGAGTAATTTTTGATTTTATCTTTTTATAACAAATTTTAATATAGAAATTTATTTAAATAAAGTGCAACAAATTTATTTTTTCTAGAATAATTTTAAGCACGTTGAATTGAAATGTAGTCATTGCAATAACTACAACATTGCCACAACTTTAAGGACCCGTTTCCTGCTCTAGATTAGAAAGGTATGAGAAAATAATTTATCATATACCCTATGTCATGTTTGAGAGGAGTCTAAATGTCTTTATCACTAACCTGTCGTGTACTTCAAATTAGTTCTATAGCTGGCTTAAAGAGTCGAAGTTTGTAAGAATACGAGTGATCTAACTCAAAGATAATTAGGGTTAGATTAACTTCAAGAAAAAAGAAGAAGAAGAAGATGATAACTTATCATATCTTATTCTTATCATGTGTTTGGTGATCCTAAGGCAAAAGGATAGGATAATCTTATCAGGTTAACTTATTTTATCACCCTGTTAAGAACCTGCTAAGTTGTCTAAGGCTCTGTTTGAGAGATGGTTTTTGGAGGGGAAGGGAAGGAAAAAGAGGGTTTTAGGAAGCTCTTCCCTTGTTTGTGAGTAAAAAAAATGAGGGAAAGGAATTGAGATTTTTTACTAAACTCTCCAAAATTCTTCTTCTTCTTAAAATTTAAGTTCCCCCAAGTTGGGGGGAGTGAGGGAAAAATATTAAAAATTATTTATCTACCCTTAGCATTAAAATGTGAAAACTACATAAATGTGAATCATTTTTAAATGTAACATTATTAGAAAAATCTCAAATACCGACAGAATTTATCGACGAAAAATATTTCGTCCAAAATAGTGATGAAATTTTTGATGAAAATCATATACGTCAAAAAACAATTACGTCAAAATATTTCACGATAAACATTTCCATCAAAATTTGTGACTAAAAACATTTACGTAATTTTTTTTTTTGTCAAAATTCTTTACGGAATCTAAATTTCGTCAAAACAATTCCCTCAACATTTTTCACAAAACACATATTCATCGAAATTTTTCACGAAAAATATTTCCATCAAAATTTTCAATGAAACACATTTCCATCGAAAATTTTTGACAGAAAAAAATTTCATTTACAGAATTTAAATTCTGTCGAAAGTTTTTGACGAAAATATTTTCGTTAAATTTTTTGACACGAAAATTCCTGTCAAAATTTTTAACGAAACACATTTCCATTAAAAATTTCCGACGAAAAATATTTCCGTCAAGTTTTTTGAAAAAAATATTTTCGTCAAAATTTTCAACGGAACACATTTCTGTAAAAAATTTTGACAGAAAAAATATTCTGTCAAAATTTTTAACGAAACACATTTCCATTGAAAATTTTTCTTAAAAAGTTTTGACGGAAAATATTTATGTAAAAAATTTTGACGAAAAAATATTCATCAAAATTCTTAATAGAATCCAAATTCCGTCAAAAGTTTTTGACAAAAATTTTTTCGTCATAATTTTTGACGAAAAAATTGTCCTCAAAATTTTTGACGAAACACATTTATATCAAAATTTTTTGAAAAAAAAATATTTTCGATAAAAAACATTTCTATCGAAATTTTCAATGGAACATATTTTCGTCAAAAAATTTCAACGAAAAACATTTCTGTAAAAATTTTTTTAAAAAAAAAATTCGTCAAAATTCTTTACAGAATCTAAATTCTGTCTAAAGTTTCACAGAAACATTTCCCACAAAATTTTTGAAAAAATATTTCCATTGAAATTTTCATTGACACATTTTCATCGAAGATTTTGGACGGAAAATTTTTCGTCAAAATTTCTGAAGGAATTCTTTTTTCCATCAAAACCTTTGATGGAATTGTTTTTGTCAAAAATATTTAACAAATCATTTTCGTCAAAACTGTTAACGAAAACTAAATTCTGTGCAAAATTTTGACTGAAATTTTATTTTACGAAAATATTTCATCGGATAAAAATTCCATCGTCTTCGATGAAAAATATCCCGATGAAAAAATATTTTTTTACAGAATTTTTGTCGTTTTCAACATAGGATTTTTGTTAAAAATATGACCTTTTTTAGTAGTCTTAAAACTACATAAATAATTATGTTTAGCAATTTTAAATTTTATTTTATTGTAAAATATAATAATTGTATTAATTATAAAAAAAAGGCAAAATTGTAAAAATTTGTCGTTGACCCTTCAATTCTCCTTTACTATTTTTTTAATCCCAAATAAGGAAAGAGAATAATCTCTAATTTCCTTTCCCTCCCTCCTATTTGGATGTCCTCCCTTCCCCTCCAAACTCAAGCCTTTTCCAATTCTACCTGCCAACCTTGTTACTGGACGATCGCTGTCACCATTGAATAGCTCCGTCACCAATTAGCCCCTACTCTCGAAACACCACACCGATGTCGGAAACATCTTTGGAAAATGGCATCATTTCAAACTCGCTAGCTATAATGCACCGACACTTTAGAAAACCTGACATGTTCTGTCCGATATTTTCCGACACTAAATCGTGCTATTTCTGTGTATTGAGTTGCAGAGAACATGGCTTCAGTAGTGCCTCTGAATCAGCCTGGATAGATTTTCCCGTAGAGAACGCATACTCAGGAGTATCGCGTCGTCTCGCAAACTGACCAAAGAAACTCACCAGAACCTCAATGATTCAAGGAATGATTCCAACAATTTATGCAAATCCTAGCCGCCTACGAGGTGGGTACAAATCATGCTCAGGTTTTTTATTATTGTTCTTGATGGCTATAGCTGAGCAAAACTTTTGATACACTTTGAATGAAAACAAATCAACCAAGTTTGACTCATAAAAGGATGCTCTAAAATTATGTTTAGGGGATATTTCCTTTACATTTATGTATAGGGGTACGACTAATTGGTTATAATTAATTGGTTTTGCTTTTGCATACGAATAAAGTTTTGTTTGTTTCCATTTTTTATATTTTTAAATATGAGAAGAAGCGTGTGCAGTGGCATGAAGTTGGTGAGAAGGTTTCAGCTTGTGGCATGAAACTGGAAAGCAAAAAGCAAGCTATGGGCGTCAGAGTCAGAGTGAGAGAGCGGTTTGTGGACGCACAAAATTTAGCAGCGTTTGCGTTTGCGTTTGCGTGTGAGAGTGAGTGAGTGAGTTTTCAATTTGACATTTATACCCTCTTTGATCTTCATCTTCATCTTCTCTCCGTTTCCATGGCGCCTGCTATGAGGATCCTTTTCGGACTTCTCACATTTGTCACCATCGGAATGATTATAGGTAATTTTCATTTTAGATGCTTTATCGATTTCATATTACGTTACCAACTTATTATAATGGAGCCATGATCTCCGTGCGTGCATTTCATCTTCTTCTTTAAATTACATAACTAGCCTTATTTTACATTCTATGCCAACAAAACCGAATGAGCTAATTAAAGTTGAAAGAAATGCCTCTGTTGTCCTCCTCAACAGTAACTGCACTACTTTGAATACTTGTATTTGGTATTACAAGTTCATGAAGAAAAAGTGCTCTTGGCTTTTAGTTTAATGCTGCAGTTACCACAGAACTAGCTCATAGATGCTCTTGTGTTTTGAAAGCTGTGGAATGCCAAAGGTGATCCACGTTTCACAATTATGTCTAGAAAAAAAATGATTAAAGAAGAAGAGATTTTGTGATATATCTGCAGAGATATTTGCAATTCCTTATCGTGGGTGATTATGTGTTCATTTATTTTTAGGTGTTGGCAACTCCCCTCCCACCCCTTTTTGAAAAATCTATAGACTATGTTGCGTGCAATTTAGAGATAATTCCTGTTTTTGAATAATTTTTTTTGCAAATTGGTGGATTTATTTCTTCTATATTCCTGTGTTGGCTTATTGCACTACTAGAAAAGAATTATGTCAGTAATAAAATGGTTTCTTACTGTTAAATTATTAACAAGAATCAATACCAACAAAGTTTTTCATTATATAATTATCTAATGGATTCTTTTCTGTTCTGGAATTACAGGTGCTCTCTCGCAATTGGCATTCATACGAAAATTGGAAGAATCATATGGTATAAAGTTGTACTCTTTCTCTTAGTATTGTGGCTTAATAGTGTTTAAGGGGCTGTTTGGTTTTTATTTTCAAGAACTGGTGTCCGTTTTTAAAATAAAGAAACAACAAAACTTGTTTGCAAGAATGTTTTCTGTCTTAATTTTTAATGACAATAGGCTTGTCAAGAAACAATTATCTTGAAAGTTTAAGCTGCTAGGTGAAAGCACATGGATGACTCTCTATATTATTATTTTAACACACCCCTTTATACAAGAGCTCTTTAGACTCAAAACGTTGACGAGTGAAAACATACCTACTTTGTGCCAAAATTCAACATTTTATTGGAAGAATGGGTATCAAACTGAATACCACTTGCTCACAAACACTCTAATACCATGTTGGGAACCTACTTTTTCAAAAGCTTAAGCTTTTAGTGGAAGGCACATGAATGATTTTCTAACTTACGTCTGTAACAAGGTGAAACCAAATATGATATTTATGATAGGGGGATATGATGAAATATAAGACAGAAATGTTTTTCATATATTGATTGACACCCAAAGGGTTCTATATATACAGATTACAAGGTAGTTAAGGAGTTGAAGTAATAAATAAAAATAAATAAAAGTACACAACAAACGAAGAGGCATCAACTAATCAAAGAGACTAGACTCTAGAATATTCTACACTCCCCCTCAAGTTAGGAGATATATATTGATCATCCCCAACTTGCTAATTAAATCCTCAAAGATGGGTTTGTGTAACCCTTTGGTGAGAATGTCGGCTGTTTGCTCCTTGGTAGGTATATATGACAAACATACACTACCCTCGTCCAATTTTTCTTTGATAAAGTGACGATCAACCTCCACATGTTTGGTTCTATCATGATGTACATGATTTTGAGCAATACTGACAGCAGCCTTATTATCACAATAGAGTCTGACAGGTAGAGAATAAGATATCTTTAATTCTTCAAGGAGTCTTCTTAACCAGATTCTTTCACAAATGCCATGGGCTAGCGCCCGAAATTCTGCTTCTGGCAACAACAGTTTGTTTCTTACTTCTCCAGGTCACAAGATTTCCCCAGACATAGGTACAATATCCTGAAGTGGATCTTCGGTCCATTGCAGAGCCAGCCCAATCAGCATATGTATCGATTTCTATCATCCTTTTGTGTCCTCTTTTAAAGAGCATTCCTCGACCAGGGGTATTTTTGAGGTACTTGAGGATTCTAAAAACCGCACTAAGGTGTTTTTCCTTAGGAGAATGCATGAATTGGCTAACCATGCTAACTGCAAATGCAATATCAGGCCGAGTGTGAGATAAGTAGATCAGCTTTCCTACCAACCTTTGGTACAGCTCCCTGTCAACATCTTCTCCATCTCCAATTCCCAATTTAATATTGGGTTCAACTGGAGTTTCTGCAGGCTTGCACCCAAGCATACCTGTTTCTTGTAGCAGGTCTAGGATATATTTCTTCTGAGATAAGAAGATTCCTGCCTTGCTACGAGCAACTTCCATTCCAAGGAAATATTTGAGTGATCCAAGGTCCTTCAGTTCAAACTGATTAGCTAAACACCCTTTTAAAGATTTTATTTCCTCCCAGTCATCACCTTTGACAATTATGTCATCAACATAAACAATGAGGATAGCAATTTTATCACTATTGGAGTGTTTAAAAAATAAAGTGTGATCAGTCTGAGCTTGGATAAATCCTCTTCCTTTAACAGCACGAGTAAACTTGTCAAACCACTCTCTAGGGGATTGTTTAAGTCCATAAAGAGACTTCTTCAACATGCATACTGAACCATCTCCCTCCTCAAAACCAGGTGGTAGATCCATGTAAACTTCCTCATGTAAGTCCCCATTTAAGAAGGCATTCTTTACGTCCAATTGATGCAAGGGCCAATCAAGGTTGGCAGCAAGTGACAGTAGGACTCGGATAGAGTTAAGTTTGGCAACGAGAGCAAACGTCTCCTGATAGTCTATCCCATAAGTCTGAGTAAATCCTTTGGCAACCAATCTGGCCTTATATTTGTTGATGCTGTTATCTGCATTAAATTTTATTGTGAACACCCATTTGCAACCTACAGTTTTCTTTCTTCTGGGAAGTGCCACGGACTCCCAAGTTCCATTTTTTCTGAGTGCATCCATTTCTTCAAAGACTGCATCCCTCCATTTAGGGTCATTAAGTGCCTCTTGGATATTTTTTGGTATTTTTGTACCGTATAATATAGTGTTGAAAGCATGAAAACCTTAAGATAACTTTTCATATGAAATGTGATGAGAAATAGGATGAGCAGTGCAAGATCTAGTACCTTTTCGAAGGGCAATAGGCATATCTAGGTTAGCTGTACCAGTGTTCTCAAGTGGATTGCTGGAACTAGGACTCAGGTCAGAATCCTGGCAGTCTAGAGGATCTTGAGGAGATTTACGCCTGCTGTAGAATTTTCCCCATTTACCGGGAGGATCTCCAGTCTCTGGTACAGTTGCTGTCCTTGTCTCTTGTACATTAACTCCCCCTGTCTCCAAAGGTAAAGGAACAACAGATGTTTCAGATGTTTCCAAGGGTAAAGGTAAGACAGTAGAATTATTTGGAATCCAAGACTTGTCTTCATTTACACCAATAGACTCCCCTTGAAGAGAAGTCGAGGGAAAAAATGATTGTGTTTCATAAAAAGTAACATCCATAGAAACAAAGACCTTTCGAAGAGAAGGTGAGTAGCACTTATAACCTTTTTGATTAGGAAGATATCCTATGAAGACACATCTAACAGACTTAGGATCAAGTTTGGACCTTTGATGTGGAGGAATATGAACAAAAACCACACAGCCAAACAATTTTGGAGGAAGGTAAGATAGAGCCCGAAAGGAGGGAAAAGAGCGGGTAAGGCAAGATATGGGAGAATGAAAATTCAGGACACGAAAGGGCATTCGATTGATGAGATATGAGGCAGTCAAGACAGCCTCCCCCCACAGGTATTTAGGGACATGCATTGTAAACAAGAGGGCTCTAGCAACTTCAATGAGATGTCTATTTTTTCGTTCAGCCACCCCATTTTGTTGAGGGGTGTTAGGACAAGAACTTTGATGGATAATACCTTGCTTGGTTAGGTAATCACCAAGAACAGAATTGAAATATTAAGTACCGTTGTCAGTTTGCAGGATTTGGATAGAAGTCTGGAATTGAGTTTGTATCATAGCATGAAAGTTTTTAAAAGTGGCTGCAGCTTCAGACTTATCCTTTAGAAGATATACCCAGCATACTCTGGAATGATCATCAATGAAGGTAATAAACCAACGAGCACCAGATATATTTTTTTCACGAGCTGGTCCCAAATATCACTATGAATCAATGTAAATGGAGACGAAACATGATAATCTCTGGGGGAATAAGAAACACGAGAGTGTTTTGCAAATTGACAATCATCACAACAAAAGGAACTTGGTTTTTTATTGATAAATAAGTTTGGAAACAGCTTTTGAAGATAAAAGAAATTTGGGTGTCCTAAACGACGATGCCACAACAAAACATCATTACAATCATCTGATAAACATAAAGAGTGATTTGCAAAAAATCTCTTTTCATGAGAATCTTCTTCAAAATAGTAAATCCCTTCTTCCTCTCTAGCACTGCCAATCATCAGCCCCGAATCCTGTTCCTGAAAAACACAGGTTTTGGCAGAGAATTTAGCAACACAATGCAATTCAGAGGAAAATTTACTAATAGAAATAAGGTTACAAGTAAGAGAAGGGACATGAAGGACAGAATTCAGAGTAATATGTCCCGCAATATTAGAGAAACTACCATCAGCAGTCCTTATTCGTGACTGGTGATAATAAGGGGTATAAGAACAGAACAAGGTTGCATTACCTGTCATATGATCAGAAGCTCCGGAATCAAGAATCCAACGACTACTACGATCAACATGGCTAGTTGCCTCAGCTGATTGAGACATCACCTTCTGAAATTGCTCATACTGAGCTTTAGGGATGAATACACCATCGGGATTTGGAGAGGCACGAGACTCCTCACCCTTATCATCAGAAGAGATTTGATAAGCACGACTCTTGTTCAACCCCTTTGTTTTCCAGTTTGGTGGTTTTCCATGAATTTCCCAACATTTTTCGCGAGTGTGACCACTCTTATTGCAATGAAAACACCATCGGTCAGAACGTTTTGCATCGCTAGGGGGACGAGGAGTATGTTTTGCTACTAAGGCAGATGCATCGGAGGATTTAGAGTTCTTGTCTCCCAACATTACCTTTCGGCGAAGTTCCTCCCGTCGTACCATAGAAAAAGCAGCTGCAATGGAAGGTAATGGGTTCTGACCCAATAACCTACCACGAACATCATCAAGATCACGATTAAGGCCAGCAAGAAAATCATAGAGACGTTTTTTTCTCTAAGTAACTCTTAAACCTTGCATTAGCTTCTAAACCTTGAAGATCTGCTGCATCATAAAGATCCAACTCCTGCCACAAAGTTTTTAAAGTAAGAAAGTATTCAGTAACAGACATCCCCTCTTGATGTAACTCGCTTACCTTGGTGTTGAGTTCAAAAGCCTGAGAAGCATTGCCCAGGTCAGAATAATATTCTTTAACGGCATCCCAAATTTCCTGAGCCGTATCAAGAAACAAATAAGTTTGACTGATATCAGGATTCATGGAGTTAGTCAACCAGGTCATGACCAAGGCATTTTCAGTCATCCATTTATCATAATCAAGTGTCTATTAGTAGCACAATAGACTTAACCTAACGAAAGGTAGGCTACATAAACATCA